>NC_133513.1:104652500-104985000 GCF_049354715.1 Callithrix jacchus
TATATAATGATGAGAATTTCTACACATGGCTACCCTGGCACTGTGATCTAGAAATTAAGAGACAAATTTTATCTGAGGCCTGCCATTAACTCCTAGGGGACTTTGGAACAGTCACTTAATCTAACTCAATCTCAGTTCAGACCATATTTTATGGCGACTAATGAGATAACAACATGAGAACTATTAATTGCTATTATTGTGCCCATCTTCACCCATCCCCCAAAAGAATTTTACTAAATTCTATCTATACAATGTAGAGCTAAAAATACTGAGAATGACAGCTTCATCCCAGACTCCTCACTGACTGAGTGAGCCTATTTCATTCTAGCTGGATGCAAAAGAACAGTTTTTCTATTATTCTTTTTGCAGGGAATCGAAATTACAACATTTCTAAACTTTAACCCAGAATATCTTTTTATACCTAAAAATTTCTTCAAGAAAATTATTCTAAGAAGAGAAAAGCAATATATACAGTAAGGTTTAATTAAAAAAGAAAAAAAATCAAAACAACAAAAACTTCCATGCACAGCAAAGGACTGAAAGTTAAGTAAATTATAGGATGCCAATAGGATGAAATACCATGCAATTTATTAAATGAAAAATTCAATTTTAAAAGTGGGAACTGTAGAAGGAAATCTATACACAATGCTTATGCGTATGTGCATGAAAACAATTAGAAAATAAATCTCTAGAAATGACATGCAGCATAGTTTGGGGGATTTTTCTCCATCATTTAAACATATTTTCTTAAAAATGTTTTATATTTATTTAAGAATACTCTAGGCTGGGCGCGGTGACTCAAGCCTGTAATCCCAGCACTTTGGGAGGCTGAGGTGGGTGGATCACGAGGTCAAGAGATCGAGACCATCCTGGTCAACATGGTGAAACCCCGTCTCTACTAAAAATACAAAAAATTAGCCGGGCGTGGTGGTGCGCGCCTGTAATCCCAGCTACTCAGGAGGCTGAGGCAGCAGAATTGCTTGAACTCAGGAGGCGGAGGTTGCCGTGAGCCGAGATTGCGCCATTGCACTCCAGCCTGGGTAACAAGAGCGAAACTCCGTTTCCAAAAAAAAAAAAAAAAAAAAATAATACTCTAATTTTTTTAAAACATTAACAACTAAAACAAAACTCCTTTCATACTTTCCACTCAAAAGCAAAAAAGCAACAAATCTCCCTCCCAATTCTTCCTTTATTTCTAGCCCCATTTTGTCAAAGTATTGACTTCTTTTTCTAGTAGATCTGCTTTAAGTATAAGATGTCAAATAGCTCAGTCAATTCTGAAAATGCTCAATAAAAGTTTTCCAGCAAGTTCAATCAGCGTGCAATTCCTGTCTGTGATTTGGCACTGCAGCCCAATTCTGACCTACCTGACACTCGGTTGCTGCTGTTAGGATACCACCAGTAATTCTTTCAAATCACCTCAGGACCATTCTTGACACATTTAATGTATTCACACACACAGGCAGTATCTACTTTGTGCTAAGCACTGGAGATTCAATAATGAGCAAAAACTCATTTCCAGGGCTCACTGAAGTTACTAATATTGCCCTGCTCTGTTTAATTTTATTTTTAAATGAAGATATATGTAACAACATTTTTGAAAAAGAGATAAAACTCAACCATATTCCACCATCCTAATACAATGTTTTTTTGGTATATTGCCCTCCTGTCTTTGTCTTCATGCATATACATATTGTATAATCTTATAATTACAGCATAAGAGGTAAAGGATAATGCTGGGTCCAGAACTTTTCACCAGGATCATAAAGAGTTTTCCAATTTTTTATAGTTTTAATAATGATAATTTTTATACTTTTCTATATTCAACCATATACCCCATTCATTATTTGTCCTTTTACAGTTTCTGAGTATTTAGATTATTTTCAGATTTTATTTTCTGTTTACCCTATATTATCAATAATACGAAAAAGAAAACAAAAACAACAAAAGAATGATTCTGACTCAGTGCAACCTGGCTTCTACTTCTCTCTCTAGCTTCTTCTCTTATCTCTCCTGACCTGCAAGTCCATGCTCAGGTTACTGCCTCTATCCCTTCACAGATGCTCTCACCCCTGCCAATGAGCATTTGTCCCCAAAATTGATTCCTAATTCTCCCATCTTCTTTGCCTAGAAAACCCTTCCTCGTTTGCTGTGGTTTGAATATTTGTGTCCCCTTCAAAATTCATGTTGAAACTGAATCCCCAATGCAGCAGGATTATGAGGTGGAGCCTTTAGGAGGTGATGAGGCCATGACGGATCCACCCTCATGAATGAGATTTGTGTCTTACAAAAAAGCTGGAGGAAAACAGCTGGGCCCTTTTTCCCCTCTGTCCTTTCTGCCATGTGAGAACACTGTTCATCCATTTTTGCCATTTTGCCCTTCTGCCTTCTGCCACGTGAGGATGCAGTGATGGTGCTTTGACAAGGCAGCATCTTGGAAGCAGAAAGGGAGCCTTCCCCACATGCTGAATATGGGATACTTGATCTTGGACCCCCCCAGTCTCCAGAACTGTGAGAAAATAAAGTTCTCTTGTCTATAAATTACTCAAACTCTAGTACTTGGTTATAGCAGCACAAATAGACTGAGACATCATTTTCTAGGCCTCAACTTAGATATTACTTTTTACAGGAAACTATTTTCAAACTCTGAAATTGAAAGTTAGCACAACAGGACTGTTGTGCTTAGCCACTCATCAACCCAGCAATCATGGCACTTGGTATTTAATTCTCCAAGTGCCTAAATGAGTCACCTATATCTATTGCCAGACTATTAAGTTCTGCAAGGGACATATCTCTTTTTTTCCATTCACTTTTCCTTCCTTTATGCATTCTCATTTCTTTGTAAGACCTCACATTATTTTGTATTATTAAATATGCTATAAATTCAAAATAGTATATGCAACATAAATTTAAATGACAAGGCATAATAAAATGAGACCAATGTCATGTGTCCACTTCCAATATTGCCTTTTTGTGCTGATTAGAATCTATAACAATATTTTGAATAAAACCAGTGAAATCGAGTATCCTTTTCTTTTTCTAATTTTTCAAGGACATGCTTTTAAAGCTTTACCATTCAATGCGCTATTTGTAGTAGGTTTTTGGCAAACAACATTTATTAGGTCAAGGAATTTACCTTTTAACCTTAGTTTTCCCTAAGAATTTTTTTTTTATCATGAATAGATATTGAATTTATCAAATGTTTTTGCTACATCTACTCAGGTAGGTATATGGTTTTTTCCATTTATCTGCTAATCTGGTGATTTACACTTTAATAGAATTTCTAATGTTAAAATAACTTTGCATTTTAGGATTTAATCAATGTGTTTAACAGGTATTATATTTTTAACACGTTGCTGAATTGAGGATGCTCATATTTTGTTTTGAATACTTAATGCACGTTCATGAGCGAAATGAACTTCTAACATTTCTTATACTACCCTTGCCTTGTTTTAGTATTAAGGTCATATTAACTTCACAGGAAAACAATAAACCCTCTGTAACTAAGCCTATTCTTTGAAAAAAAATCTAAGATATTATCTATCTTTCAAGTGTTTTATAGAATTCATATGCAAAACCAATTGGGCCTAATATTTTATTTGAGAAGGGTTACCATTACTAACTCACTAATAAGATACTTTTCTAGGTATTTTGTTCTAGCTTTCTTTTCACATTTATCAGTGTAAAATTCCTCCCAGTATTTACATCTCTTTTAATCATCGCTTTATCTATAGTTACATCTTCTGTTTCATTCCTAACGTCAATGTCTTTCTTCTTTAAATCTTGGTCAGTCTTCTTAGACATGCATCAGTTTTAGTAGTTTTTTACTTTAAAATGCCTGTCTGTTTTATTAATTCTATTGGTTTTCTATTTTATAAGTGTACTCTTTCTTAATCTTTTTTACTTTTGTGTGTTTTTGTTGTTCTTCTAATTTCTTAAACTGGATGCTTCTCACATTATTCTTTAGCCTTTTTCTTTTCTAATATAAGTACTTCCTCTAGGAAGTTTCCTATAATCCACAAACTGGGTTTTATATTATTCTTTCTATTTCCACAAAGACTGATACCTTAACTTATAGCTCTTTTAAGAGCTTTTTAAAATATAAATATTCAAGTGTATGCTGCTTTATTTTTGTTTCTTGGTGGTGCCGTTAATTTATAAATGAATTTTATCGTATCCACAATACAAGGTCTGTATGAAATCCAATTTCTGGAATTTGTTGTCAATTTTTACAAATCTTTCCTGCATGCTCAAAACAACATTTTATTCTCTGGCTCTTGGGATATATTTCCTGTGCCCATCAGATCAAGCTTATTAAGTGCATAGTTCAAATTCTCCCCATCCTTTATAATTTTTTTTTTTTTTTTGAGAAGGAGTTTTGTTCTTGTTACCCAGGCTGGAGTGCAATGGTACAATCTTGGCTCACCGTAACCTCCGCCTCATGGGTTCAGGCAATTCTCCTGCCTCGGCCTCCTGAGTAGCTGAGATTACAGGCACACGCCACCATGCTCAGCTAATTTTTGTATTTTTAGTAGAAACTGGGTTTCACCATGTTGACCAGGATGGTCTCGATCTGTTGACCTCGTGATCCACCCGCCTCAGCCTCCCAAAGTGCTGGGATTACAGGCTTGAGCCACCACGCCCGGCCCATTCTTTATCATTTTTGTCTATTTGATACATCAATTACTAAGAGAGAAGAGAGAGAATAAAAATCCCTTACTTCTCTTTGGAGATCTGGCACTTGTTGCTTCATATATTTTAAACCTATATTATTAGCTAGTATTACCTCCTGGAAAATTATCTTTTTTCTTATTATATAGTTATTGTTTTTGTCTGTAGTAATGCTCTTTGCTTTGAAGTCTATTTTGTCTGTTAGTAACAGATACCAGGAACATTTAATAGTATTTGCCTGCCACCTATCTTTGCATTCTCTGTCTTTCAACTGTCCTCCATTCTTATGTTTGATGTGTTTTCCTTGCCAAAAAAAAAAAAAAAAAAAAAAAACATGAAATTGACGGCCATAATTTTTTGTCTTGGTCATTTTTCATAATCCCTGTGATCTCACTTATAATTAGCCTTCTATTTTTCTTTTCTAGTGTTATTTGCCTTGCTTTTACAGAGCTTTATTTTTTTCTTCTCTTGCTTTCCTTTGCTGTGCTTACTGGTTTGTTTTTCTTCCTTTGAGAAGTTTTATTTTTTGTCTTATAAACTTTTACAAGTTTAAAGTTAGTATGCTGACATGATTGCTGAATAATAAAAATATCTTAGAAGACCTTCATTCTAATCATGTCACAAAAATTCCACCATATGTTAATGTTGCTCACGATAGAAGGTATATCCTGCTTTACTTAGCTCTCAATATTTGACATTAGCATTATTGAATTTAATCATTAATTATTTTTCATTTATCCACATTTTTACTCTCTTCCTTAGTCAGCATATCTTGTATCTTAGACCTTCCTTCTGGGATCAATTGCTTCTTTCTGAAGGACGTGTACTGCACGTTCCTTGTTGCTAGCAAACACTTTCAGTTATTTCTCAAAATGTCTTGCTTTTCTTCTTGTTTTTGAAAGTATAGAATTATAGATGGCTCCTAAGTTTTTTCTCAGTGCTTTGAAGCCAGCTTTCCAACAGCCACTTCTTTAATATTTCCTTTTTTCTTGCTACTTTTATGTTGTTTTCTAAATAACGAAATTGCAAAAACCTCAATGGCAAGGTGCTTACAGCTGGACTTGTTTTTAATTATTTTGTTTTGGATCCACTGGACTTCTTAAACCTGAAGATTTATGTCTTTATGTGATTCTGGAAAACTCTTGCCCGTGGTATTTTCAAATACGGCCTTTTCATTCTCTCCATAATCTTTACCTAGAAGTCATAGTGAGCATGTGTTGAACCTGCTCCCTCTAAACCTCTTATCTCCTAATCTTCTTTTCTTGGGTTATGTCTCTTTCTCTTTCTGTTCTAGTCCATATAACTTTTTGCATCTCTGCAGTTGATTAATTTTCTTTTCAGCTTTGTCTATTCTGATATTCCCTTTTAGTTATATATTTAATCTAGAAGTTTTATTTAATTTTTTTCCTAGTCTTTTTGGTTATCCTAAAATAATTTCTAGTTCCTAATTATTATTTTTTATTTGCCCTTTTAAAAAAATATATACATTTAACACACCTATTTTGTGTTCTGTTTTAGAACATTAAGTTTTTACGGGTCTGTTTCTGGTTTTTTGTCTTTTCTTTTCCTTCTTAGTTGCCTTACATTCATGGTATCCTGTTTCCTTTTGTGTAGGATTTATTACTATTATTATCATAATTAGGAGCTCATATTAGGAACTCTACTTACAGGAATCCTGTAGGAATTTCATGGCTTCTAAGTTCCTCTGAGAATATCTGCATTTATTTCTACCTAGGGACAGTACTACCTTGGTCCATTTTAAAGTAAAAGTCTGTTATGGCTTTTCAGTTCCCAAATGTATGCATTCAGTCCCCAGTCCCTCATGGGGGCTGACTGAGGCCATAGATTCTCAGAGGAAGGTTTTTCTCCACCTTCAACTAAAGCCAGTGCTGAAACCAACAAGTATCTCCCCTTCATGCTTCTGCAGAGTATAATCTGAAAACCAGAATTTCCATGCATCCTTTGTCGTTTCATGCTTTATCCATGGAGGAGTGTAGGCTGACTCGATGCCCTTCGCTGTGCTCATTCTTTGTCACTTGTCCTGCTGATAAGGTTGTTAAGCCAAAACTATAAACCAATTACTTGGATTAGCACATACTCCCGGACAGCCTAAAGCTTCTGTGTTGCTCACTTCCATTGAATTATGTTCCCATTCTTGCCTTGACCTTTCTCTCAAGCTCACACATATATTTAAATTGTCTTTTTAAAATTTCATATTATATGGCATTTTTAGTCGATTTGTAAGAGGAGAGTTTCTGGCTCTCTATAACTGTCATATTTCCAAAATGGAAGCCGTGAACACTGACTTTCTTGTTCACCATTGAATCCTAGTACCTAGTGCAGTGCCTGACATTAAGCAGACATTGTATGAAAACTTATAGATTAAATGAATTAATTAAAATATTTGATATTGTATGTATAACTCTTCGATTCTAAATCATTTCTTCAGGATAAATTCTGACAATCTGGAGTACTGTGTTCAATGTATGAACAATATCTTACTATACACACTCCTATATTACTTTCCAAAAAAAGATATAAATACACATAGTAGGTTAACAGGTTAGTACTCATATTAGATGTGCTTTAAATTTTTACCAAATGGTTAATAATTTGTTTCCTTTCTTCCTCCGAGAAACAGACACATCATCACTCATCTTTGTGGATGTAATGTGTGCTTCCTAATGACCTCTAAAGCGCCGAATAGAATGCTCTGTAGGCCAAAGAGTTTGCTTTGCTGCCAATCTTGAAAATTACGGGACACAAAACAATTATTTGGCCCTACTTTTTGATGCAAGAATTTCAAAGGCAGATTAATTAGTATGAAGAAGGCATATTTTTTCCCTCATGAGACATGACTTCATTGCCTAGCTAAGGTTGTGTCCTATCCTCAATTTTTCTCCTACCCAAACTACACTTACAGAATTTAGATAGAGAAAATCATAGTCTTCCTAACGTTTCTGACAATTTTGACCATGAAAGGTTAAGTACCTCCATGGGCAACTTAAACTTATATGACTAGAATTTACAAACACAATTGACCAAGATCACTATTCTTATCCACACTAAGGGGCTGATATTTTCCTAAAGAGAAAAAAGAAAGGCTCTCCTGTGTATTAATTAGCTGTGGTACTTGCTGATATAGACAAGAACGTCTCCAGGGCCTGGTGTATCCTTTATTATACAACTTGAGTGTAGAAAATCAATTTCAGGGTAAGTCTATGCTGGGAAATCTTCCCTGGGGTTTCAGAAAAATGTAACTGGGACTTTGAGAGAGAACGTGATTCTGGCGCGCGCGCGTGTACAGGGAACATAATATGGATGAGGTGTTCAGCGTCAATTTGCTGAATGGAATGAAAATAAATTAATACACAGGTAAAGGGTTTTTTCTGCTTGGCATAGAGGGGTGTGATGGTTCAGAGATGATGCCATATCACTCAAAATTCCAGGGTTCTTGGGAGACAGCAAAGATCACTCTCCTTCCCTCACTGCTATGGCGATCCACCAGATCAGACGGTTTCCAGCACCCTCCTGTTCTTAGCATGCCCTCATGCCCAGTTCTCATCCAAGAGTCTGGACTCAAGCTCAGTATTTACTCTAATGTCTCTTCCTCAGGCTTGGATAATTAATCATGGACAGAGCTTGAATCTGAACCCTATTAAGTAGTTGTTGATAAATTATTTGTCAAAGGCTAGTCTATTAGTTAGGACATTTATCATAACCAGTTGCTGAAACAATTTCGAAACCTCAATGGTTTAGTTGCTTCACTTAGAATAATAGTCTCTAATCTCATCCAGGTCATTGCAAATGCTGTGAACTCATTCCTTTTTATGGCTGAGTAGTATTCCATCCATCACACATATATATACATATGTCTGTGTGTGTGTGTGTGTATACTATATGTGTGTGTGGGTACACACACACACACACCAGAGTTTCTTTATCCACTCATTGATTGATGGGCATTTGATTTTGAGTTGGTTCCACAATTTTCCTGTCATGAATTGTGCTGCTATAAACATGCATGTCCAAGTATCTTTTTCAAATAATGACTTCTTTTCTTCTGGGTGTGCAATGGCATATGAATAATACAATGGACTTTGGAGACTTGAGGGGAAGAATGGGAGTGGGGCGAGGGATAAAAGACTACAGATACGGTGCAAATACTGCTTGGGTGATGCATGCACCAGGTTCTCACAAATATCCACTAAAGAATTCACTTACGTAACAAAACACCACCTGTACCCCAATAACTTATGGAAAAATTAAATAAAATAAAAATCTCAGTGGTTAAACAAAGGAAAATTATCATTCCAAAAAATAAATAGAAAACCAAGTTCCTACCCTTTTATGGCTCTCCCAGCCTCTTAGACTTCCTCAAAGTCCTTGGTTGGATGTTTCTGCATTTACCTAGAAAGTTAAAAAAAAAGAAGAAGAAGAGTGAGAAGGACCTTGCAAGTTGTTTTATAGCCAGGTCTGAAAATGACCTACTTCAGTTATATCCACTCACATTATATTGGCCATAATGAATAACACGGCCTCAACCAAACTGAATGATATGCTGAGATACGTGCACAGGAGAAGGAAATGATATTAGTGAACCTCTAGTTCCTCTCTGCCATAGCTGATTTGTGTGTCAAGTATACTTATCAAAATAAATACGAGCCTAATATCCCAAAGAAGATAAATTAGAGAGTTATTTATCTAATTTATAATTTGACAGACTATATAGTATATTTTAATATTCAAAACAATGAAATTAATTAAAACATCAGCATTTCATCATACTAGGATCAACCAAATTCCATAACATTTGATGGAAGAAAATATACCATTTAAAAATTATAAGGTTACTAGGAGTAAAGCTAAAAACAAATTATAAACTTTATGGAGAAACTTGTTAAACTTAATTGAAGTTGAATAAATTTGAACAAAGTATGAGTCACATTTTGTTACTTAAGCTGAAGACTTAATATGTTATTTAACCCCTAATTAATCTTTTGAGATGTAGATCACCACCTGCTGAGGTCTGTCCTGCAGACCCTGACAAAGCAGTGGATGAGTGAAAGACAGTATCACATACTAGAGTACAATGAATTTGAGTGGGCTAGTGAGATCATCAGCTGCTTTCAGAGGGCAACTGCAGCTAACCGACCAGGACTCCCTATTCTTCCTTGCGTTTATTCAGTATAGATTTAATAACAGAGGTTCTAAGTCAACACACTTGTGGATAATTAACATGATTAAAAGAATGGTTTTACGAATGATAAAAGGTCTTGGTTTTGGGGGCCCAGAATAAACACCAGTGAAGGGTAATTCCCCATTCACATCCCCCTGAGAGGACCATCCAGCAGAAAGTTTACTTGGGTAAACAAATTAGAGTAGGGACAAAGGAATGTGGGGTAAACAGACTTAACTGGGGAAGCTTTTATTATTCTAATCTTCACCCTATAACTTAAAGTTCTAACTTAAGAACTGGCTGCGTTCAGCCTGTTCCATTAAAACTTTCTGGCCTTCCAAAAAGTTTAGGACTAAATTTATAACTTTCCCTAATATTTCCCTAGTATTTTGCCGGCCACCCCAAGTCAATGCTAATACCTTTTGAAGTCAGTGCAATACAAAATATGACAAACATATTCTGAACTTCATATGAATGGAGGAATAAATGAGCTAAAACAGTTTTGTAAAAGAGTAACAGGAAGGACCTTTCCCTACCAGATACTAAGACTTGCTCTATGCTAAGGTGATTAAAAGTGTGTGAAGTTGGTACAGAAATAAATAGATGACTAGAACAGAGAACTCAGAAACAAACTTATACATAATCATAAATAGTATATAATAGAGGTGCTATCACAAATCAACGGGGAAAATGAGAAATAGACTACTCAATGGCTTTCTAGTACAAAAAAAAGTCCTATATAAGATAAAATGCAAAAAATAATTTACTGGTACCTTTTTAAAATAAAATTAAAATAATTATTTGAAATTCTTATAATGGACAATACAGGCTATGTATAGAATTTCTGGCAGTTACAAATTTTTTAAAACATACTAAGCATTTACCATGAAGGTATAAAGTGACTACATCAAAATTAAAACTCTCATTATGAAAAATTACACCTCTAAGCTGGCTAAGTGCCAAACAACAGAGCAGTAGAAAACCTTTCAATGTAAGAATAGAAATATATCCAGAATAGCTAAGGAAATCTTAGACATTAAGAATAAAATCAAATAACTCAAAATAAATGTGGGAAAGAAATATGAATAAGCAATTCACAGAAATGGACATATGAGTAGCCAATAAGCATATAAAAAGGTGTTCAACTTTGCTAATAACTAGCGAAATGCAAATTAAAAGAATAATATTATTTTTCACTCACAATGCCAATATGTAAGTCTGATAATGGAGAAGGTTAATGAGGGTTTGAGTAATGGCCTTCTACTAATAAAAAGTCAACTCAACAGAGTCACATTGGAGATCAACTTGGCAATATCTATGAAATTTAAAATTTCACACTCTGTGGCCTGATACTTACTTCCAGATATATACCCTAAAATAACTGAGTATGAATATAGGGAACTTATGAGTGGGCATTCATTGTGCTATTGTTTGTAATTATAAACAAACTGAAACAAACGTACACAAATAAAGAAAATATTAAAAATAATAACGTTTTATACTATACAGTTGTTAAGATGATCTAGGCCTGCATACATATCAATGAGTAGTTGTTAAAAACTTAATGATAGTGAATAAATAAAAAAATAGTACAACATACACAGTGGATACAATTTGGGTTAACTTTAAAAGTACTAAAAAGTTTACCATATACAAAGGGACTTCAAAGTTCATGGAAAAATTAAATTAAATTACAAAAATAAAATATATAATTTTATTTTTCAAGATATGCTCCTCAAGTTCAAGACACTTTTTAAGTGTCCTGATGCCATTTAGTCCATCTCTAAAGAACTGAGGGTCCTGGGAATTTAACTATGTCGATATAGTTTTTTTAAACTATTAACTGACAAAGTAAAATGGGTGCCCTTTACAGACTTTTTAAGATTAAAAGACAAAAGGCAGTCAGAAGGAGCCAAATCAGGACTGTAAGGTGGATGGATGCCTAATGATTTCCCACTGAAACTCCTGCAAAATTTTTTAGTTACATGAGAGAAATGAGCAGGAGCATTGTCATGGTGGAGAGGGACTCTGATAAAGTGTTCCTGGGTATTTTTCTGCTAAAGCTTTCACTAACTTTCTCAAAACACTCATAATAAGCAGGTGTTACTGTCCTTTAGCCCTCCTGAAGTTAAGCAAAATGCCTTGAGCATCCCTAAAAACTGTGGCCGTGAACTTTGCTCCTGATCAGTCAGCTTTGGGTTTGACTGAAGCACTTTCACCTTTTGGTAGGCATCGCTTTGATTGTGCTTTGTCTTCAGGATTGTAATGACGAGGCTATGTTTTAACTCCCATTACAGTTCTTTGGGGAAATGCTTCAGGATCTTGATCCCACTTTAAAATTTCAGTTGAAAGCTCTGCTCTGCAGAGCTGCTCTGGGTACAGCGGTTTTGGTACCCCGTGAGTGGAAAATTCGCTCAACTTTAATTTTCTGGTCAGAATTGCGTAAGCTGAACCAATACAGATGTCTATATTTTGACTATTGCTTGTGCTGTTAATCTTAATCTCTTGTTCAATTAAGACACAGACAACATTAATTTTTTCCCCATAAATTGATGTGAATGGTCTGCCACTGCAAGTTTTATCTTCAATATTGTTTTGTCCCTTCTTAAAATGAGTTATCCATTTATAAATAAATAGCTGCTGACTGCTCTGGGCATTGTCCTCATAAACATTTTGTAGAGCATCAGTGATGTCACCATTCTTTCACCCAAGCTTCACCATAAATTTGATGTTTGGTCTTGCTTCCATTTTTGCAGAATTCCTGTTATTCTGATAGGGGCTTTTTAAAAACTACTGTCTTACCTTTCTTAGTGCCTCAAACTAGATCCTGTTCAGACATGTTATAAGAAGTTAGCATGAGTTTATTTTGGTGCAAAAAAATTTGAAATACATGCATAGTTTTTTCATAATATTCATTTCCATGAACTTTTTGAAGATACCTCATATAGTTTATAGATTTATATATGTATGTATGCTAAATTATTTTTACATGTAATAAATGAACATTTATTATACTCACAATAGTTACTATCTCTGGAAGCAATGGCAGGGGAATATAATTAAATATGGTAACTCAAATTGCCTTAAACTATTTTAATTTAAATTTTAAATTTTTATTAAAGTATGATTATAATATATATTTTCAACAAAATGCTTATTGAATAAAGAATATGTGTGTATGTATTATATATTATACAAATTCAAATTAGACAGCATGCCAAGTTCTCCTTTACAAAAAAGGAAGCCAGCCCCAGCATATGTTAAAAAGTATTTGAAACTTACAACAATTAAAACACGTTATACTAGCAGAAAAAAATATACTGATGAAAATCAATGGAACCAAATAGATAAGCATGCAAAAATTTTTATAGTATATCAGAATTTAATAAATTGTGAAGGCAGTATCAAAAGTCAATGAAGAAAAAATATTCTTCAGTAAATAGAGTAGGGAAAAAAGTTAACAATTTTTTTCAAAATTAGATCATTATATCAAACAAGATGATGTTGTCTATATGGATCAGTAAAAGCACTGCAGACTTAAGAAAATATAGAGAAATCAAACCTGATCTTGAGAAATAGATTTTCTATAAGCAAAATAAAAATCACCAAAAAATGAGAAATAGATTAAATCACTTAATGAGTATAACTTTCTATGCCTCAAAAACTGCCAGAGAAATACTTAAAAAGAAATATTTGCTCTGTCTATGATACATGATTAAAAGCTTTAATACAGAAAAAAGATCTTACAAGTTAATAAGAAAAACAGAAATGCCTAAATATCAAAAAAGAACAAAGACATGGATAATTTATAAAAGTATTAAAGGCCAATACACATATAAAATGTATTCACACTCACTAGTAATTGAAAATGCAAATTTAACTACTAGAAACATTCTTAGATCTCTAGACTGCCAAATTTTTTTAATTAAAATGTTCACTATTGGTAGGAGTACAGATAAATGTATACACATGTACTCTGAATAGGAACAGGTAGTAACTTTCCGGATGACTGTTGTTCAGGAGGGAACATACACTTACACCCAACAATTCCTATTGTGGAATTTTACCCTAAAAAAATTATAAATATGCACTAAATGTCTTTTTAAACTATCAAGAGGATGAAAAGAAGAAAAGAACAAAGACTAAGAGGAGAGAAAAAAGGAAGGGAAGAGAAAGAGGTCATGTAATGATAACAAAAAGGAAATGCTTAAATAAGCTGCAATAAATTTTTTTGAATATTTTAAATAATATTTATTGACATGGAAAAGTACTCATGGTAAATTTCCTAAGCTGATTTAGAAATGACTTTCCCTCTGTCTACTTCCAGCTATGACAGAATCACAGACACACCCAAACACTGCAGAATACACATTCTTTTCAAACCCACTCAGAACATTCACCATAACAAGACCATGTGCTGGAAAATACTACCTTCAATAAATTTCAAAAGAGTGAAACCTTAAATAGTGTAGGGGCCAAGGGAAGTATCTCCCCATCTCATCTTTTGTGGGTTCACTGAAAAATCAACTCACAACATGGCAATTAGTAAGAAAAAAGGCATATAAATGTATTAACATGTACACAGGGGAGAAACACAGAATGATGATTACCCAGTATCCCCACAGAGCCCAAATACTTATATATCATTATGTCAGAGCAGAGGGAAAACATAAGTAATTCCATCAAGGGGCAATAAATAATTGCTAGGGAGAAGGCATAGATGTAGATGAGAACTAATTTGTAAACGGTTCTCTTGGAAACTGAGGGAGCCTGAGACATGGACAGCGTTTTGTGAATGCGTCTATTCTCGTATGATAGACCTTCTTTTCTGCAATAGATAATGTGATCTCTAGGAGGGAAGAAAAAACAATTGTTCTTCTTGGTGGGTCCATTTGGTCTTTATGTACATGGGGAAAAGTCTTTTGCAGCATCTGTTGATACCTTAGGACCTTTCATTCAAAATATTCATTATACCAGAAAGCCATATTTTGGGGTGAAGTTGCAGGCGCTTCTTAAGAGTATATTTTTTGACCACAACAGAATTAAATGAAAAATCAGTAAGTAATCTAGAAAATTCTAATATGATTAGAAATTAAATAATATAACTTATAAATAGCACACAGAGGCACAAGAAATAAGAGGAACTGACCAGGCATGGTTGCTCATGCCTGTAATCCCAGCACTTTGGGAGGCTGAGGTGGGTGGGTCATCTAAGGTCAGGAGTTCGAGACCAGCCTGGTCAAGATAGTGAAAGCTTGTCTCTACTAAAAATACAAAATTAGCTCAGTGTGGTGGCACATGCCTGTAATCTCAGCTACTTGTGAGGCTGGGGCAGAGAGAATTACTTGAACCCAGGAGGCAGAGATTGCAGTGACTGGGCGATTGTACTCCAGACTGGACAACAAGAGTGAAACAGAAAACGAGAGAGAGAGAGAGAGGGAGGGAGGGAGGGAGGGAGGGAGGGAGGAAGAGAGAGAGAGAGAGAGAGAGAGAGAGAGAGAGAGAGAGAGAGAGAGAGAGAGAGGAGAGAAAGAGAAAGAGAGAGGGAAGGAGGGAAAAGACAAAAAAGGAAAGAAGAGAGAGAGAAAGAGAAAGGGAAAGGAAAGAAAAAGAAAAGAAAAAAGAAAGAGAGAAATGATAAAATACAACAACCGAATAACAAAATATCATGAGATGCACAATGTTGTACAATGCACAGCGAGAAATTTACAGCTTTAAATGCCTGTATTGGAAAGAGAAGAGGGGCTTGAAATCAATTATTTAAGTTTCTACTTTAAAAGTTAAAAAAGTAGAGCAAACCAAAAATAAGTAGAAGGAAAGAAATAATAAGGAACAGAAATTTAGAAAAGAAAATAGAGCAAATTTTAAAATTCAAACTTTCATTCTTGAAATTATCATACTGTAACAATTGAGATCCCCTAGCAATAACAGTTTTTAAAAAATAAAATTAAAAAAATACAAATTACAATATTCGAAATGAAAATGAGGATATCACAAGCCCTAGTGACAGATAGTAATGGGAAATTAAGAACAAATATATGCCAATAAATTCAACAACTTAAATGAAATGGAAAAATTCCTTGAAAAGCACAACTTACAAAAACTGACTCAAAACGAAAGTAAATAATTTCAATAACCCTGTAGCTATTAAAGAAATTGAATTTGTAATAAAAAAAAACTTGTCCTGCATACAACAAAACACAATAATGGTTGGATATGTGGCCAAAATGGAAAGAGATTCTTTGGGTACCCAAAATAAAGCGGAAATTCAGAGTATCAAGAGGCAGGAAGCCATGAATTAGGGGAGTCATATCCAGGTCTTAACACTATGGATCCGGTGCCGGCTTAGAATTGAAAAGAGAATGAGAAAGAGGCTTCACATGCTCAGGAGGCTAGGAATGAACTCCTTGCTTAAAGCCTGTAGCCATGAAGGGTTAGTCCTTTTCTTGAAAGAATTATTAGAAATAACTCACCCACTGGGCTAGGAAGGAATATGACAACTTATAGAAAACCTGAGACCTCAATTGCTAATATTTTTTCTCAGGTCCCTCCTGCCCTTACTCTCTCCCTGGCTATTTACTTATTGCTATTTTAAACAAAGATAGACAAGTATTAAAAGGAAATATTCAAAATTCCTGTCATCTGCCCCCACCAAAAAGAAAACCTACTGAAAGTGTTTCAGAGATTTGGAGGAAGCTACTGTGAATTCACCAAGCAACAATGAGAACTCTTTTTGATTCCATATCACAATGCTCATCCAGCATGAGAAGTAAGAATTATATTTCTAAAAGCACTGATCAATCCATCTTATCCACCAAAACCTAAAACTAACCAATTTCTTTTTTTCACTCTCTCCTCTCTTTCCTTCTCATCTGGAGAAGCAAACAGGTATTGTCTTCAGAAGACAGGAAAGAGAGACCAAGAAGGGAATGAGAGTTTGAAGTGGTTCTGAAAACCGGCAGAGACCCATGGCCAACCAGCAGTTTTCCAGATAGGGAGCAAATGTGAGATGCCTTTGGATGATTGATTTTAAATGCCAAGTCTTAAAAGCAGAGCAAGGGCAGATTTGCTGTAGTGAGGGTCCCATAAAAGGCATATGGTCATAATAGGGTCACCTGGCTGAATTACACTGCCGACCAGGTAAACTAAGGTCCATGACTATCCCCTTTTCTGGCTACCATGTAATTTCTTCAGAATTGCCACTGCCCCAATGAACTGAGAACAAACTTCCTAAAACACAACAGAGACAACAAATTTGAAGGCTCTAGTGAATGGGAGGTCATAACTAGGCTTTATTTTATTAAGAAAAATAAAGTACTGATCCTTAAATTCAAGTGTTTTGGGGGGATCATACTCATTACATAGACAAATGACTCATGTAATCCATATGGAAAAGCGGATGTCAGTGATATTTTCCCATTCTGTTATTCCCCTGTAAAACAAACCTATAAACATTGAAAAAAAAATCTTGAGCATCTAAGTCCCTATGGAGTGTCATCTTTTGAGGGAACAGTATTCAGGTTATCAAGACAATTTCCCTGTGATTCAGTGGGTTCCTGCTAGCTTTTGCTTCGCATCTACCAAGGGAAATCATTCCAAAACTTCCTCAAAGGAGCTGAGAAAAGAGAAGGAGCTGAATCTCAATCTAGACAGAGCTCAGGTTTGAAGTTCCTCTCCTGAGATTAAAGTCTAGACTGGGAAACAGACAAAAGTGAGTCTAGCTTGGAAAAGGAGATCCTAACACGACCAGCAAAGGGGCTTTCTTCCTGTCCCTTAAGTATTTTGACACATGAGGGCTGTGACTACAGAAGCCAGGAAAGGTGGAAAAATAAAGCAATTATCTAAATGACTCAAGCCAACAACCCAAATCAAATTAAGGAATGAAAGCCATAGCCACCATTTTTCATTGACAATCAAGATGTCAAGTGACTGTGAGCCTTCTAGTTCCAATTTTAAAATAATTGCCCTAATTCTTTACTCTGTGTTCATATGCATAACCTGAGAAGCCTCAGTTATATAACATCTTCCTACAAATGAGTTCCCTAAAGATGGTGAAATAATTTACGTTGGCTGCCTCCTCCTCACCAAACAATCAGAAAGCACAGGAAATTGAGACTTTATTCCCCCTAACAGCAGTGTTTGAGTAACGTGGGTTTAAGCAAATTGATCTTCTATAAGCAGAGTTTGATCTCCTCATCCCTTTAATTAGAAACCTTCCTCCTCTCCATTATCTAATAAATCCATCCTCTGCCAGCCATCCAAGTCCCACCTTTTGTACCAGTTTTCTAACCTCTGTCCAAAATGTTTTCCAGGCTTCGACTAAGCCAGCCCACTTCCAACTTACCACACTTTGTGCTATTCTGGCTTCTGAAGTCCCCTTCCCACCCTAGTTGTGCACTGCTCATGCTAGCCAAAAAGAACTTTTCCTTTTTCGGATTCCCCTAAAACATTTTCTTTCATGTTCTTGATATTTGTCAGTTTTCCTTTTTCTGAGTGGATAATAACTGCTTGAGCTGTGTTTTATACACTCTACTAGCGTCTAGATACATTTTGTGCTGCTATAACAGAACAGCTGAGACTGAGTAACTTGTAATAAACAGAAATTTATTGGCTCATCGTTCTCAGGGCTGGGAAGTCCAAGATCAATGTACTGGCTGGCACCTGCTAAGGGCCTTTGTGCTGTGAAATCTCATGGTGAAGGAGCAAAGAAAGGGTGAGAGTGAGAAGGGGGCCACACTCACCCTTTTATAAGGAATTCACTCCATTCATGAGGGCAGACCCCCCCTGGCCCAATCACCTCTCTTTGAGCTTCACCTCCTGACATTGTTGGATTACAGATTACGTTTCCAATACATGCTTTTTGAAGGACACATTCAAATCATAGCAACTAGCTTTTGCACCCCTTGGGGGCTTTCCTCATAATTCTGAAATTACCTAAAATGTCAAACATGCTGCCTTTTTGTGGATATATGCTCTCAGGAGAGCTGCCATCTGTTTACAATGATAGACTATACCACTATGTGAAACCCATGGGGATTCATGAGATCCAGATTATCTGGTGTTAACCTTGAGTAACATTGAGTGGTAGTGACAAACACAAGTTCTATTTAGATCCCACCAGCAAATTGGCACATCTCATGTGGCCTCAAGAAACCAAGATTTCCACTTTGGGTCAAAAACCTTACATGTCTTCCCTTGCATTTATCAGGCTTGGAAACTGTGGGCTACCTTGCCTTTTCAGAAGGAGGTTCAATACAATCTCAAATCAAATAGAATCCACATGAGTCAAAATCCACCTCTGTTGCCACCTTACCCCCAATATTTATTTTTCCTATTCTGTTTCTCTCTCCCTCTCAGTCTAGTCCTCCAGGTATCACTCTTAAGGAGTCATGATAACATGCGAGTGTCTCCTAATTCTCTTTTTAGGTTTAAAAGCTGCTCAGCAATCCCAGGAACCACAGTTCTTACAGTTGATTTTTCCCTCCCCTTCCCTCCTGCGGTGGTCTCCATCTCCCTGTGTGATACAGAACTGAGGCTGAATCATTTTGCTGGTTTCCATTTGGCAATCATCCTGTATTTCCCCAATGGTTTATTAAGCACTTCTATAGCCTCAAGGAACTCTCCTTATTCATCTGCGGGAAGTCCATTACTGAAAGATACTGAAGATATAGAATAATTTATAGATACTACCAATTGGAATAACATCTGCTTTACGAATTATGAGTTCTGACACTTAATGTCTTTGGCTTGATCTGGCTAATTCTGCTAGTGAACTTAGCTTACCCCTGACCCAGCATGAGGAGCTAGACAGCAATATGAAGACAGCTTTTGGAAAATTCCACCTTGAGAAAATAAACTTCCGATTTGAAATCAACAAATATTTTCCCTTACTAATCTACCAGAGATGGAGCTGGTAGGTTGGTGAGGGAAAACAAGAAGCCAATCATTGCCCTTTCAGCTATGTAATAAAAGCAGAAAGGCAAACATCTGCATTTAACTTCTCCAAGCTTGTTGCTAATGATCTGTTTTTTAAGAATTCTTTTTCTGGGACTCTGTTCTCAAAATTTAAAACTCTGGTGTATGCCACTATATTTACCTAGATACTTCTTTAGAAAAGCTGTTTCCTTTGATCTGGCTCAACTTACAAAACTAAGCATTTTCATACACACTGGTGGAACTGTAAGTTAATACAATTAGGAAAGCAATTTGGCT
Source organism: Callithrix jacchus (assembly GCF_049354715.1). NCBI lineage: Eukaryota > Metazoa > Chordata > Mammalia > Primates > Cebidae > Callithrix > Callithrix jacchus. The sequence goes on from NC_133513.1 coordinate 104,672,563, forward strand.
AACCTTTAAAAATTGCTCCCTATCTCTACAAAAAGTAGAAAAATAAGGGCCGGGCACAGTGGCTCAAGCCTGTAATCCCAGCACTTTGGGAGGCCGAGGTGGGTGGATCACGAGGTCAAGAGATTGAGACCATCCTGGTCAACATGGTGAAACCCCATCTCTACAAAAATATAAAAAAAAAATTAGCTGGGCATGGTGGCACGTGCCTGTAATCCCAGCTACTCAGGAGGCTGAGGCAGGAGAATTGCCTGAACCCAGGAGGCGGAGGTTGCGGTGAGCCGAGATCGTGCCATTGCACTCCAGCCTGGGTAATAAGAGTGAAACTCCATCTCAAAAAAAAAAAAAAAAAAAAGTAGAAAAATAAATTAGCCAGGTGTGGTGGTACATGCCTGCAGTCCAAGCTATCAGGCAGCTGAGGTGGGAGGATCACCTGAGCCCAGGAGGTCAAAGCTGCAGTGAGCTGTGGTCATTCCACTGCACTCCAGCCTGGGCACCAGAGTGAGACCGTCTTAAGGGAAAAAAAAAAGTAGTTTTCATCCTGTTGTGCCCTTTGATCCAGAGCCTCAAACTCTAGGCGTATATTTAAAACAAAAAAACAAAGATATATAGGTAAAGATTTGTTTTCAAAGTTATTTAGATTTTACTACTTAAAATTGTGGGGAAAAAAGCCCCCAACTGAAGACTAAGAAAGCATATGATCCCTAAATGGAATAATCTGCGTTAAGTCAAAGATTGTCAAGGACTTTTTAATGGGATAGGGAAATGCTTATGGTATAATGCTAAAAAAATTGAAACCTTGAAGCTTAAATATTTTCAATCACCTATATCAAAAAAGGCATAAAATATTTAAAAATGTTAAACTATATTAAATAAAATATATAGGAGAGCACTAATTTGAATTGAGCTTCTGCACTAGACCTCAACAGACCAAACCTAAATGGAGTCACTCATGCTAATGTCTCATATCACAAAACCAAAAGTAAATTGTGTTGTGTATCTGATATTCTAAAAACTCAGGAAACAAAGGTACTAGCCAAATTCCTAAATAGGCCAGTCTTAGCCAGAATGATAAGGGAGTCCCTTCTACTTTAACACAAATAAAGTAACTGCAGTAACCTCACCTTAATCTACTTTTTGCATTATGCTGATGTTACTTTGCTCCTGTTCAAGCCCCCTTATAAAAAAGCAGCTGTTCTGTCCTGCCCACTATAGCACCCCTGTATTTTTAGATGAGTTGCTACCCAAATTATGAACTGCAAATACAAGCTAATTAGATCATTTCACTAAATTTGTTGAAATTTTATCTTCTGACAACTACAACCACAGTTGCTACCAGGCTGTGAGATTACAGATAATTTTTTTTCTGCTTCTTTACTCATTTCAATGTTTTCGATAATTTTGAAAATGAGTATGTATAATTATGTCAATTCAGTTTAAAAAAAATAAATCACTAAGAGGAGAGGGAATTTACAAAGGCACAGACCAAAGCTATGTCTCTTCAGAGCTCACAGGAAGTACGTGAATTGCTAAGAAAGTTTCCTTAAGGGAACAGCAGGATGGGGCATGACCCCATGAGAGATGGACAAGGAAGAGACGACAAATGCAAATGAGGGCAAAACCCTTTGCTGAACTTGCCTTAGGGTAAGTTATTTTGGTAAATAACCAATCCAGTTATTTATGCAACCTTTGTAACTGCTAAGACAAGTCTAAATCACTTGTCTTCATCTAGAAAAGATAGATTTTTCCTTACAGTATGGTGTCACTAAGGGCACAACTTGAATTTTAGGAGTAAACTATTTTAAATATTTCCTAGAAAGTTTCCTTCTAAAAATATCACGCATCGGCCTCCAAAGTCATGATCAATAAACTGTGTTTATTTAAAATGATGGTAAGAGGACAACAATGACATAATGGCGGAGCTGAGTTTAACAGTCCTTTGCTAAGATCATCATTGATTCGTTTTTGGATGGTAACGCCAGCGTAACCTTAGAGATGATCTAATCCAACTTTCTCATTTTTATAGGTATGAAACCGAGACCAGAGATATGAGAAAACTTTGCATTTCACTTGGCAACTGAAGCTCTAGTCTTTGTCTACGAGCTCAAAATCTCTTTCCATAATGGTATGCCATCCCTACCGTTCTAGAGGAATCCCTCATTAATCACACAGAGAGGTTAAGCTCAGCTACTGCTTTATACAGTGAAATAGTCAATTCCTTCTCCCGCCACTTAGCAAAACTCGAGGCTCTGCTTTACTAATCCATATTCTATTCTTTATTTAGAAAACAAATCTATTATTAGAAAGTAAGTTTATTGTTTGCCAAGTCGAATTAAATATCCATCACAGTTATCTTAAAAAAAATAAGCTTATATCTATACATTTAAATCATTTTGGTTGTTTGAACAGAGCATGTTTTTACATTTAGCCTATTCTGATGGCCACTTGTAATGGCAATAGCTAACAGTGAAGAAAACTAACCCTTGCTGACTCCATTCTAAATGCTTTATAAGGATTATCTCATTTAATTATGCCAATAGCCCACTAGACAGATACTATCATAGGAAAATTAGGGAAAGTGAATGAATTCATTGAAAACACCTAGGTAGACCTGGGATCCTAATCCAGGTATGTTGTGGGTGGCTGGCCCGTGTATTGCAGAATGTTGGGCATCATTCCTGGCGTTTACACACAAGATGCTAAGTAGCACCTTCACACCAATTATGACACTGAAAACCATCTCTGGCATTGCCAGATGTATCCTGGGGATCAAAATTATCCAGATTGAGAACTTTTGCAGTAGGCAAGTCGCCTAGTCTGACATTTTTTTTTCTCTGCAGAATGTCACTAAGCCAGTCAAGTCACAGATTTGCTTTTGTATGTAATAAAGGGAAACACAACATCCCTAGAAAGCAACATGCTATAGACAGACAATGCCACATGATGGAAGTGGCATTAGAGTTGCCATTGAAAGGTCTGTTCTTAAGGCCAAGTTTTATCACCTAATGACTCTATGACCTTGAATTAATCACATCTTTGAGCTTCAGTTTTCATCTTCCAAACAAGTGTTTCTTAACTAGAAAGAACTTCTGCAATTCAAATCATGGAGGTTTTAAGAGCACAAGGTTTGAAGATCGAGATTTGAATCTTGTTTCAGGCTCTTTCTGTTCCTTACTTCAGACAAATTTCTTTACATCTCCTCACCTCCTTATTCGCATCTGTGTGCTGGAGAGACTGACACCTCTGCTATGGGATCTGTTTATCTTCATTTTCCAACAGCCCACTGAATATCTCCACCGCAGGTCCTAGGGTACTTCAGACTCATTTGTGGTTACCTAAAGATCCTTCTCTCATCCGGATACTTTTTAAGTAGTCCTTGACCCAGCTCACTCTTCCTTAGAGCCTAATTCCAATAAATTGTAATGTTTTGTCTACTCTGCTGTCAGTTAGTTCTCTATGCTGTGGTCCTATGACAATGGAAACCTTGGCTCTCTATTGTTATTGGGATGAAAACCAAACTCCTTATAATGACCTATAAAATGTATACATTATATACATGTAAAATGTATACACTACACATTTATTAATACAAACATCCAGCCTCAAACTTGTTTTCCAGCTTCATGTACCATGGCACCTTTACCTCTCCCCCTCAATTTTTACTCAGCCACACTGAATTTCTCTCTGCTTTCAAACCTCATTAAGCTTTTCATACTGCTTTAGCTTTTAACAATCTATTTCCTGCCTGAAATGCTGCCCTCTTCTTCACCTTACTAGCTCCCATCTACCTTTTAAAGTTCAGTTTATACATTACTCCTCCAAGAAAGTGACCTTAAACCACCCCAGTCAGATTTCCTCATTCTTCCATATTGTTTGTGCATTTTTCCACAGTTTTTTTTGGGTATCTTTAGAACAGCTTTCATTACAATATTTTGCCACCCTTTAATTCCACTCGAATCTCCCTTATTTCATCATTTCATGGTATTTGTAAAAATCATTGCAATGTAAAGTTTTAGTTGCCTTCCTAGAATCCATTTCCCCATTTTGAAAAGCACCATGCTTTTCTTTTAGACATCCATCTCTTCTGCACACAGCTTCAGGGAAAGCTAACCCCAACTGTACTTATGCTGGAGGTATGAAAGGTGTAAAGATAATAAAATTCTTCATGACACGAATTAGTTGGGTAATCTAGGCCCAAGTTGACTATAACAGGACACTCCCTGGTTATAGACATAATGGCAAGAATGTTCGCTGGGAAAGGTATTTCCTCATCCTTGAGAGAAATTCCAGAAGAAATGTGCTCACTCTTCCTCTGGATGTTGCCATATATGCACATAGGGCCTTACATGGCCATGTTCTTACCACCTTGAGGTATGAACTGTGATATGAAGGAGGGCAGAGGTGAGAACATTGTAGAGAAACAGATCTTGATCCCTGGTTAAACAATTCTTGACCTCCAGCCTGCCTTGGAACTTTTTGGTTATATAAGCAAAAAAAATCATCTGTACTGTTTCAGCCCGTATGGGTTAAGCTTCTGTTACTCCTGGCCAAGTGCATCCTACAACTCTAACATATCTCAACCACAGCACTGGGTTTCACATGTGTCTCGTGGCTGGTACCCAAAATACGCTCCAATAAATGGCTAAACCAGTGGTTACTATTCCATGATTTAAGTCATTTAAATCTCAAACTGGATCTTACGGGTTTTTCAATGCAATGTTAGTTTACTGTTATCATTTTAACAAATTACTACAAACTTGTTGGAGTAAAAATACACATTTATTTTCTTACCGTTCTAGAGATTGGAAGTCTGAAATCAGTTTAACTGGGCTAAAGTCAAGTTGCCGACAAGATTGATTCCCGCTGGACATTTGAGAGAAGAATGTTTCCCTGCTTTTCCTGGCTTCTGGAGGCTGCTTGTATCTCCTCGATCGAATCACTTCATCTCTTGTTTTTGTTGTCACATCTCCTACTTCCCTTTCTGCAGTCAGATCATCCTCTGATTCTCGAATAAAGACACTCGTGATTACATTTAGAACCTGCCCAGATAATCAGGATAATCATCCCTTCTCAAGATGCTTAATTTCATCACATCTGCCAAGTCCCCTTTGCCATGTAAGTCAGGATTCACAGGCTCCCAAGACTAGGGCCTGAATTTCATTAGAGGTCACTAGTTAGCCTACCACTATTGCCTAACTTAAATCACAAAATTAATGAAAATCAGGCATCTTAAGAGCTTAAAAATATCTGATAGATAACTTCTAATATCTTTATTTTAAAGATGTAGAGGCCAAGACCCAAGGAGGTGACTTACTCAAGGTCACGTAAAGATAACTAGCAATAAGACCTTCTAAGTCTAAGACACGTACCCTTGCAAGTCTGTCATGTTCTATTGCAATTTAATGTGTAACCTGTAATACATGTTATCATAAAAGATTTATTGTTTAAACCTAAGAAGGTTACAGTAACTTGCTAAAATAAGCCAAAAAAAAAAATCTCAAATCCAAACAGTTTAAATTATTCCTAACCTCTCCAGAAGTCTGACTCAGACTAGCTTCTGGACTGCTTTGTGTTTTTATACTGATAATTTCTCCAGTAATGTTGCATACATTTTCTAGTTTTCACCAACTCAGTCAGTAACAGCCTGAGAATCCCATTACACAACATACTGAATAGGGCCAAAGTAATTTCATCATCCTATATTCTTCCTGTTTTATTTCTGCTTGACTGTCCATGGGGCATAATTATGTTCCCCATTGCAGTAAATCTGTTTTGAATGGACTGAGCCACTCTAGATCCTTTAGCTACTTCAAAGTACACCATCTTTTCAAACATACTGATCTACCACCATTGCACGTGTTTTGAAAAATTTTGTTTAGAATGCCTGGTAAACAGGGCTGTGATTTTCTCCATAATTACACCATTAGACTTCATTTTCTACAAATACATCGTCTTGTAGAAAATCATTTGTGCCATATTTAAACTTGAGTCAGCATCAAGGTATGTGATGGGTGATATTTTTCATCTCAAAAACGAATGAGCTGTTTTCCTCAATTATGTTGTGAGCTTGTTACATGCTGTTTTAAACCAGTATCATCACACAGTCTCTCTTAGTCATTATTGGCTAGTCAAAATGCATAGTTCATTGAATTATTTAAAAACAAATCAATATTAGGTAGGCAAATGTTATTATTCTGAGAAGTCAATTTTTCCTTGTATTAACAACTTCCAAAAGTATTCTATGACATGGAAAACTTTTCTTATCTTATTTAATCATCCCTGATGGACCTCTAAAACAATTTGCATGGAAAATTTTCATGACAGATGCCAAATTCACCTTTTTCTCTTCCTACAGATAATGGAGGCAGCAAAAATGGTAATAAAAATAGATAATTTCTTAAAAGTCTAGCACCTTCTATGACCACTGTAGGGGTAATCAAACTTATCTTTATATTTAATCCTCACAATATTCCTGTAGAGTGAATGTCATTTCCATCTGATGGAAGAGACAACTCAGGCTTCTTAGACTTACGGAGCTAGCCCACTGTAATGGTACCAGTTACCTACTTATATATAATCAGTAATCTCTAAACCTAGTGGTTTAAAACAACCATTTTTCACTTTCCACATTTCCGTGGGTTGGCTGGCTGGTTTTTCTGCTGCTACTCCAGGTACCCTCACATGGATAAACGCTGCTGGAGGAGGGCTCAGGTGACACAGCTGAGATGGCTGGGTGGCTCTCTCCTTAGGGTCTTTCAACCTCAAAGAAGCAAGCTCAGTTTGTGCTTCTTCACAGGGTAAAGGCAGGACAAGCCCCAATATACAAGTGCTCATCAATTTATGTTTGAGTCACATTTGCCAGTGTCTCATTGGCCTAAGCAAAATTCAATGTGTAGGGGAAGATGCACCAGTGTGAGGATCCTAGGAGCTGTGATTCATCAAGTGCATTTGCTGAACAAGGAACCACAAGTGCAAGCTAGCAACAGAAAGAACTAACATTCTGGAGCCCTTTCCAGATATATGGAAATATAAAAGTGATCCATTAATTGATAATCTCAGTGTTAAAATGAACAGTATTAGGCTCTTAATTTTGGAATGAAGCTTTCTCTTTGATGATTTTCAGAGCACAGGTAAATATGAGGGAAATTTGAATTTATAATTTTACTGCTCTATGGTTTCAGCAGAACATTTTCTTCTATTAGGCACACTTCCCAGCAAAAATGATCAAGTTCTGAGAAACTTGTGCTTGACTTTCTCTCATAGGGGAGCTTTGAGTCTGTATCTCCAACTGGCCATCCACATTAATATGTTCTGAATAGCTCAGTGACTAAGCTAGGGGTGTTTTGTATTAAATTAGCCTCTCGGATACTCCTTGTCAGGCCTCAATCTCTCCTGAAACTCATAAAACCATAAAACTTCCTTCAAGTCCCATTAGATACTGACTTGGGAGAGGTAAACAACATTTTGTTCAATCTTGACTTTCCCTGCAGAACTACTTAAGTATGCCAAACCCAGTCTACTTACCCTTGGCTGCTGCAAAGTCAGGTCAAGGAGAAGTCATGTGCTCTATATTCGAGCTTAGCAGTTTCAAGAGAAACAATAGCATTCACCTGGGAAAGCAGGACACCTCAGTGAGCCCTTCCCTAGGGAGGGGAGAAGGGAAAAGCATGGAGAAGACCCCTGGAATGAAACACTTCATCATGGTATCCTGCAGCTAGAAGAAACCTAAGAGATCATCTAGGCTAAATATGCTAAATAAATTTAATTTCAAGTACCACTTCCTTTTTGCTCTAAAATTGTGAAGATTTTAAGAAGTAGATATCCAGGATTGATTTGCAATATGTAGACATGAAGCTGGAGATTCACATCTATGTGCTAAGCATTCACCATCTCTAATTAATCTAATTCTCTAATCTTATAGAGAAGAAAATATATATAAGAAGTGGCTGGTTTAAGTAGGCACTCAAAGTCAGTAAGTGACATAGGTGGAAAAAATGGTAGATAACTCACTTGATTTCCCAATATGGAACCCGTTCTGTACCATATGACAGCTGTATTACGTAGCAGCAATGACGATTTTGGCTTCTTCTCCTAGCCAGCATTCTCCAGAATGTCTCTATATGAGTGTTGTGGGTTTTCACATGGTTTTCATAAGCTGGTTTTTCACCATCTTGCTTTCCCCTTCTCAAGGCAATTGTAAAATTGCTCAGCCCTTCCATTTCCCTCTTAGACCCAGCCCATCATCAGCAGAAAGTGACTGAGCAAAGCTGCATTCCAGAGAAAAGAACGCAGTCCTGTTCACCGACAGCTGATGGGAACGCCATGGATCATCTTGGTCACCACAATGATCTTTGGTTAAGGCTCATTTGCTGTGATTAGGTTAAGCTTTGGAGTCTTTTATGAATATTCTTTATTTCCTTGTATCTGAGTTGAAAGTGCTTATAACGCATATACTAGAATCACGGCGGCAAATGCTTCCGGAGGGGAATTTGGAAGGCAAGGAGGAATAAGTGGTGGAAACATCAAGCTGATACATAATCATTCCTTTCCCTCTCTTCCTCACCCCCAGCATTTTAACCTGTATTAAATATACTTGCTATGTCTGAATTAGCTATCATTTTCCTCTACTGTTTTTTTTAATTAGTTCACATGAAAGGTAAAATAACATTTAAAGAAAACATTTAGATAGTATTAAAAGCAATGCTGACAAAGGTGACAATGATCAAAACTATGGAATATATTGAGAAGGGTGTCAGCATGGGATGCATGAGTAGGGAGGAGGCATGATTTTCAATGTGAAGAGAAATTCATGCAGTATGATCTGTCCTCGACTTGCTCACACACAATCCCATCTCTTACCATCCCCTCTCCTTGTTCACTCCACTCCAGACACACCAGCCTCTGTACCATTTCTGCAGCAAAGGAAGACCACTTCTACGAAATATTGCCCCTTATGTCTGGGGCACATTTTCCCCAGACAGCAACATGACTCATTCCCTCCCCGCCTTCGGTTCTCAGTTCAAATGTTACTTCAACAATAAGGCCTTCTCCAAGATCCCTTTGTAAACAAGAACCCTCCCTGCCCTCCCTGCCCTCCCTGCCCTCCCCGCTCTCCCTGCCCTCCCTGCCCTCCCTGCTGGCTAACATCCAGCAGTCTCCACTCTCCACATCTTCACTTGATTTAAACTTCTCTTCTTTTTAAAACTTACCACTATTTATTTATTGAGACAGGGTTCCACTTTGTTGCACAGGCTGAAGTGCAGTGGTGTGACCATGGCTCACTGAAGCCTCAACTTCCAGGGCTCAAGCCATCCTCCCACCTCAGCTGCCAAAGTAGCTGGAACCACAGATGTACACCATGCCTAGCTAATCTTTCAATATTTGGTAGAGATGGGCTCTCACTCAGTTGCCCAGGATTTTATCATCATTTAACATATTACATATCTACTTGCTTATTTTGATAAATCTGTTTCCTGCTACTAAACAGTAAGCTCCAAGGACACAGGGATCTTTGCCTTTTTTTTTTTTTTTTTTAGACAGAGTCTTGCTCTGTTGCCCAGGCTGTAGTGCAGTGGCATGATCTCAGATCACGGCATCCTCTGCCACCCAGGCTTAAGCAATTCCCCTGCCTCGGCCTCCTGAGTAGCTGAGACTACAGGCACAGGCCACCATGCCCAGCTAATTTTTTTGTATTTTAGTGGAGATGGGGTTTTACCATGTTGGCCAGGATGGGGGCCCTTTGTCTTTTGTGTTTACTGCTGTACCCCTCCAGTTGCACATAGGAAAAGTTTAATGAGAAGACCAAAAGAAGTGGTGGGGAAGAAACAGTTTGAATCTATAAGAGCATTATCAATATCTAAAGTCTGATGTCAATTTAAGAGAGAGCTGGGAGTTTGTGTGATACTTTAAAGTCAAAGCCCAGGGAAAGAGCTCTGGATGAAACTAGTTCAAAGTTATAGGTGGTTCCACAAGCTCAAGGGCTTTTTGAAACTGCGGAACATCAAGGAGTGAGGATGGTGGCAAGTCCACACGTCACTGCTGCTAAGGAGTCACCCTTCCCACTTCTGGAGGGCATCAGGTTACAGGAGAGAGACCCGCCCCATCAATGTAAATGAAACTCTTCTATTTGCAAAAAGAATGCATATCATAATATGCCTACCAGCAAGGAAGAGGAAATAATCCCTACTTTTCAAGTTCCAGAGGGCTGATTCAGACCCATATTTGGAGGTGACGCCTCTGGAGATCACAAAGTCAGACTCCTCTTAATCACTTTGAACATACGAGAAGTTAATATGAACAAAACTTTCAGAAATTCAATGTGTTCAAAAACCATAGAGCTTCTACAGTATAAAAGACTGTTAGAGATGAAAGGAAGCAAATGAGATCAGAGAATAATATAGAGTTGAAGAAACAAAAATAATAAATAATAACCAATATTTATCAAATACTGTGTGCAAGGTCCTAAAAAACATTATCTAATTTAATCTTCACAACTATTAGTATATTGAGTATACTAGAGAATACAGTTCTGCTCCCATTTTATGAATAAGGACATCGACTCACTGTGACTAAGAAAATAAGCCCAGTCACAACAGCTGGTAAAGGGCAGTAACAGAGTATTAACCTGGCAGTCTGCTTCCAAACAATGATCTAGTCCTAAGCTCCACAGAAAGAAGCTGTGCTTTCTCCAAGAGGCTCATCATTTAGTCTTTGACACATTAACTGATGCATCCATTGATACATTCATTCATTCAAGAAGTATTTACTTATCATCCACTATGTGCCAAGTTTCAAGCTGGGAGAATAACGAGACAGAGATGGCCCTTACCCTCATGAAGGTTCTATTTGAAAGAGGAAAGACAGTGAAAACACTAAGAAAAGCAAGGTACAACTTCAGATGATAAAAAGTGCTAAGAAAAGTGTGTTATGTAGTTCATTTTTCTCTTCACTTTGTAATTTTTTTTTCTGTGTTCCTGAGAAAATAACCCATAAGAAGGCCCAGAAGAAAATGCCTGTAGCCCCTGGCACTGAATTTTCAGTGCTTTCCACCCACCCTCACTTCCCTGCATTCTGCCCCTGAGCCAAGTACAGCTGCACAAGCTTACAAGGACCACAGGAGGCCACAGAGAAAGCCAAGTGGGAGACTGAACAAATCATCCAGATAATTTAGGCAGAAATATGTCCTGCTGGAGCCTGAATATTTGGCTAAAGTACTTATTTTGACAAATGATTTTGGTAATTATTCAAGCCTTGGTTTTGTTTTGGAAATTTTCTGTTCTTGAGATAAGGACATGCATGTCAGTTTCTTTTATGAGTGGGGCCATGGCACAGATACCAGAAATGGATTTCTGAGTGAGCCCCTAAACTTCTCACGCCTAGGATTTTTTATAATTAAGATAATTTATTTGTTCATCCAGCAAATATCTAGTATCTACTATATAAGGAAAACACTATGTTATGTACCAGGTAAAAACAGGAATTAACAGGACTAATTTGCAGGACAAATACAAATAACAAGGAATAATGAAGGAGGGAGGGAGAAAGAAAGAAGAGAGAAAGGAGGAGACTGAATGATTCAAACTTCAGGACAGACAGTACATACACAAAGCAAGAGAGGCAAGGTAAGGGAGGGATGGTATGTCAGGTAAGAATTAAGTTCATTGCTTGAAAAGTGATGATCTTTAAACAAAATAAAGGTTTAAATATTTTTCATTAAATGAGAAGCCCAGAAGAAGGCAGCCTAGGGCTATGGTAATGCATAGAATTATCAGGGTCCCAGACAGAGCCCTGACTTTCTGTTCTGCCATAATTAAAGCATGACCCTCTTCCTCGTGCTAGCAAGATGGCTGCTAGAATATGGGGGTTCACTGCATTATCCTTTCTCCTTTCATATGTAGAGAAAAGTGTGTGTGTGTGTGTGTGTGTGTATGCGTGTGTGTGTGTATGCGCATGTGTGTGTGTATGAAATGTATATTTAGAAAGTGAATAAAGGAAAAAAAATCCACTTTCAGCTTCAACATATAAACACCTTGAAAGTCATTACTCCGACCCTTATAATCAGAAAGAAAAACAGAGTGAAAATTGACTATTTTTCTTTGACATATTAGAGCATTGGATTCACAGAGCAAATTGCCACCCTGATATCTGGTCAATCCAGAAAGTCTTAGCTCAGATCTATTTACCCAGAATGGAGGGAGGTTCATCAAATGGTAAAAACACACTTGAATGGTAATGTTATGGGATCCTTGGGGTTGTTGCTTTTCTAGTCAGAAATCTCCGTGACCACTGGCGCTTCCACCCAAATTTTGCTTGGGTCTGCTGGACCCACTTGGCCTGGCAGGCTGTGCTCAGTTTGTACCACCAGTGGATTCCCACACCTCTGAAGAGAATGGAGCAGAGTGGCAAGGGGTATGTGAGCAAGTGAGTGTGGGGTCCAGTCACTGCACAGAGTCAGGCACACCAGCTGCTAGCGGTGGAGCAGGCAGCTCCAGGTGCTGCCTCTCTGTGAGGCAGCAGCTGGACAGGGTGCACTGCAAGCAGCTTTCATGGCTGGCATCCGGTAGTACAGTGGTGCCTGGAAGCTTGGAGACTCCAGGAACTGCAGGGCCCCAAAAGGGTAGTCATAGCCCTAGATAAAGGAGCTCCCAGTCTGGGCTCCTCAAAGTGTCACAGCTCTTCCCTCCTTTCTCCTTTTCTCTTTTCACCTTTGTCACCCACAACCTGGCAAGCAAGAGTACATGTTTCATCCCTGTTTGTGTTGCAGCTTTTTTAGACCTGCCATTCAGTGGGTCCTGGGTTCTTGTCCTGTGTCCAAGAAGAATGAGGTATGCAAACAAGTGGAGGGTGACCCAGACCAAGAGGAATTTTACTGAGCAACAGAACAGCTCAGGGGAGATGCACAGTGGGCAGCTCCTCTCCACAACCATGGTGTTCTGACAAGTGTTCAGCTCTCAGCAGAGAGGGTAGCTCCTCCCTGGAGCCGGTTGTCCTATCATCTCTTCAGCTTTTGGCAGACAAAGTAGCTCCTCTCTGCTAGGCAGGTCATTCCAACGAGTATCAAACTCTCAGCAGAGAGTGGTTCCTTTCTGCAGCTGGTCATCCCATCATCTCCCCATCCTCTCTCCATCCTCTGCTCAAATTTGGCTGAGTCTGGGGTTTTTATGAGCCTCAGAGGGGAGAAAATGCATGCTGATAGGCCCATGAGTGGCCATGGGCAGGCTCAGGGAAAAGCACTGCAAGTTCCCCCTCTGATTTGTAGGACTGGCAGCCTGGCTGCCAGGCTTCAGGCCCTCCCAGCTTGAAGGTGGGGCTTCACTGGTAGCCAACCCCTTTCCACTCAGGAGCCTGTCTGCTATCTGCCATGGTTCATGGTGCCCAGGCTGTTTGTGCCAGGAAGTGCCTGCAGTCCAGCACTGGGCTGTTCTCAGCAACCCCTCAGCTCCCTTGCCATGCTCCTTGGTGCCCAAAGTCTAGAGAGGGCCAAGGTGGCAGGGGGCTGCATTTCCAGAGCATGTGCATACTCGTCCAGGCTGCAATAGCACCTAAGGTTGGCCCCATTCTTGCTCTAAGATTGGAAGGGTCCCTAGGAGTAGAAAAGGCCAGGCAGTGGGAGTAAATACCTCTGAGTCTATGGAGGCAAGAAGGGCCTTCCCAGGCCCCCAAGAGTGCAGAGAGATGCCTGGGTACAGAGTTGCTTCTGCACCCAGGAGGGCAGGGATCCTTCCTGCTCCTGGCCCCCAAGAGCACAGGGAAGTCTGGGTCCAGAGAAGTGAGTTGGGAAGCTGCAGCCACACCTGGGAGGGTGAAGCTGCTGCCTGCTTCTGACTTTCAGCTGTTCCATGGAGCATGGCACCACCCTAGGACCAGCTCTGCCTTGGGGCCCCTCTCTGACCACTCCTCCATGCTTGATCCTGTGGCTCTCCTGCTGGCAGGTGACTTGGCCTGGCCCCATCACAGTGGCCCCCAGGGCAGCGGGCTCTGGGAACTGTTCACCTCCTCCCCATGCCCTCCCCACAGCAGTAGCAGGTGAGAGCTGCAGTGTGGGGCCAGGATCCAGAGAAGCAGAGGTTCCATCCCTGGAAACAGGTCCTGCCTGACCACTCAAGGGTGGGGGGCAGCACAGTTGGCTGCCTCAGGGACAGAGGGTACAGGGGCCAAGGGGCACAGTGGTCCCACTGCTGCCACTGCCACTCTCATGGCCACTCCTGCTGCCACTCCTGCCCCCATCCCTTACTGTTGCAGGTGCAAAGGCAGAGGCCACTCTGGATGGCCCACAGCTGCCATTGGTAACTTTGATAAATGGCTGAAGGCTGCATGAAGACTACCTTGAAAATGAAAGACTCTGAAGGTCACAGTCTTAGGGAAAGGGATGCGTTTTGCCTACTTGGCCTCCAGGAACCCCACAAGTTTCAACTGGTAAAGAGTCAAAAAGATTCCCTCATGGCTCTGGTAGTGGGGAGGGCAAGAGTAATCATTGTGAAAAACACCCAGAGTGAAGTCTTGTCTACAAGTGAAGAGACTTCAGCATGTGGGAGAAGGGCATTTCTCAGACTCCAACCTCTTCCAACCTTCCTGACTCACTTTAGAGCAGGGAAAGGCTAAGAATTACATTAGACTACAGAATGTTCCCCACCCCACACTTTACCACTATTATCAACACTCCATTATTGTAACAGCGTATTATAGTGAAAGAGGTCAAGGCCCAGAGTCTAAGTAGGAGTTCTTAAGGACACCCAAAGACAAAAGAGGATAGGAAAACTAAAGAGACTGGAAGCATCTGACACTCATGGCTACATTAAGTATTAAACATAGCCCAACTATGAGCCAGGTTAACATAAACCATTATACTAAATACCTATTTACCTCAGTTCCTATTATCTGATACGTAATTTTCAGCTTTCAACAACAAGTTATGAGGCATGCTAAAACACAAGAAAACACAGTCTGAAGATACAAAGCAGGCATCACAACCAAACTCAGAGAAAATAGGTTTAGAATGCTCAGATAAAAAATTTAAAATAACTGTGACTGACAGGCATGTTAAACTCTCAGACTTCACAACCATGCAATTCATCCATGTAACCAAAAACCACTTGTACCCTTATAGCTGTTGAAATTTTAAAAAAAGATTTAAGATAACCATAATTAATAAACTAAGGGCTCTAATGAAAACCTTAAGAAAGGATCAAAGGCAATACTAACAATCAAAAACACTTAATAGAAATAAAAAACAAAGAATGACTTTAATGGGCTCACTAATTTACTGGGCATGGCTGAGGAAAGAATCAATGGGCATGAAAATACGTCCCTGGAAACTTTCCACACTGGAATGCAAAGATAAAAATAATGGGAAAAATAGCATACTCTACAAAAATTGTGGAAGAATTTCAAAAGCTACAATACAGGTATAATTGTAATACCAAAAACAGGAGAAAGTAAACAATAGAAGAAATATTTAATATTTGAAGTAATAGTGGCTGAGAATTTTCCAAAATTATTAACAGACATCAAACCACAGATCCAGGGAGCTCAGATAACAACAAGCAGGATAAATGAGAGAAAAAAAAACCCTGCATATACACAAATCATATTTGAACTGCAGAAAACCAAAGACAAAGAGAAAATTATTAAAGAACATAAAAGAGAATAAAAATATTTTACCTATAGAGGAGTAAAGACAAGAATGACACTAGACTTCTCATCAGAAATTATACAAAAAGAATTAAAGTGGAAAAATAAATATTTAAAGAACTGAAAGAAAAAAATTAACCAAATTATCTTTTGAAAGTGAAGAAGAAAACAAGAACTTGAATTGAAGAAATTCATCACCAGCAGTCTTGCCCTAAAAGACAGGTTTTAAGAATTTCCTTAGGGAGAAAAAAATAAGTCGAAAACTTAAATCTACATTAAAAATGAGGCATATTGGAAAAAGAATAAATGAGGGTAAAACAGATTATTTTACTTTTTATTCTCAATCTGAAACATAACTATTGTTTGAATTACTAATAGTAACAATATATTAGGTGACTATATATACTATATGGATAAGTGAAATGAATGATGGAAATGTTATAAAGGATGGGGAAGGGGAGAAATTTGGAATATTTTGTAACATATAACATGCACTACAAGTGAAGTGGGATAGTGTTATTTAAAGGTAGACTTAGCTTAGTTAAAAATATATATTGCAAACACTAGGAAACCACTAAAAAAATTTTGTCACAAAGAATAACAATTATACTAAGACAGTAGGTATAATGGGATTATTTGGGATTCTCAATAAAACCAGAAAAGTCAGAAAAAAAGGGAAGAAATGAAACAAATAAATTCAATAAATAGAAAACAGATGCAAATATGATAGTAATTCAGTTATCAATAATCACTTTAAATATGAGTAGTATAAAGACAGCAATAAAAAGCAATAAATATTTAAATGGATTTTAAACAATGAAAACTACATTGACCATCTCAATAGATGCAGAAAAGGCTTTTGTTAAAATTCAACCTCCCTGCATGTTAAAAACCCTCAAAAAACTAGGCACTAAAGGAATATACCTCAAAATAATAAGAGTAGTCTATAAAAAATTCATAGCCAACATCACACTGAATGGGCAAAAGCAGGAAGCATTTTCCTTGAAGACTTGAACAAGACAAAGATACCCTCTCTTAGCACTTCTATTGAAGATATTATTGGAAGTTCTATCCAGAGTAATAAAGCAATAGTAAAAAATAAGAGGTATGCAAATAGGAAGAGAGGAAGTCAAACTATCCCTGTTTGCAGATGATATGACTGTATACCTAGAAAACCTCATAGTCTCTCCCCAAAAGCTCCTAGATCTCATAAACAACTTCATCAAAATTCAGGATACACAAAATCAATGTACAAAAATTAGTAGCATTCTTAGAGGACAGCAACACTCAAGTTGACAGCCCATTCACAACAGTCACAAAAAGAATAAAATGAATAGGAATACATCTAACCAGGAATATGAAAGATCTCAACAATAAGAATTACAAAACACTGCTCAAAGATATCAGAGAGGACACAAACAAATGAAAAAACATTCCATGCTCACATATAGGAAGAATCAATATTGTTAAAATGACCAGATTAATGCTATTCCTATAAAACTACCAATGATATTCTTCATAGAATTAGAAAGAAAGAAACTATTTTACAATTTATATGAAACCAAAAAGAGCCCTAATGGCCAAGGAAATTGTAAGCAAAAAGAAAAATTCTGAAGGCATCACACTACTGACTTGAAACTATACTACAAGACTACAGTAACCAAAACAGCATGGCACTGGTACAAACACATAGACCAATGGAACAAAATGGAGAAACCAGAAATAATGCTGTACACCTAAAACCATCTGATCTTTGACAGAAACAAGCGATGTGGAAAGGACTTCATATTCAATGATGCTGCTGGGATCACTGGCAAGCAATATGTTGAAGATTGAAACTGGACCCCCTCTTTACACTATATACAAAAATCAACTTGAGATAGATTAAAGACTTAAATGTAAAGCCTGAACTAAAAACCCTGGAGGATAACTTAGAAAATACCATTCTGGACATAGGACCTAGCAAAGATTTCATGACAAAGATGCCACAGGCAATTACAACAAAAACAAAACTGACAAATTAGAACTAATTAAACTAAAGAACTGCACAGCATAAGACACTCAACAGCATGAACAGGCAATTTACAAAATGAGAGACAATATTGCAAACTATGCATCTGATAAAAGTCTAATATCCAGAATCTGTAAGAAAATTAAACAAATTTATAAGCAAAAACAAACAATTGCATTAAAAAGTAGGCAAAGGACATGAACAGACACTTTTCAAAAGAAGACATACACACAGCCAACAAACATGAAAAAATACTCAATATCACAATCATTGGAGAAATGCAAATCAAAACCACAATGTCGCACCACTCAGAATGTTAGAAGGGCTATTATTAAAAAGTCAGAAAATAGCAGATGCTGGCAAGGTTGTGGAGAAAAGGAAATGTTTATCCATTGCAGGTAGGAATTTAAATTGGTTCAGCCAATTTGGCTATTTCTCAAAGAACTCAGAATTACCATCCACCCCAGGAATTCCATTATTGGGTATATACCCAAAGGGATATAAATCATTCTACCTTAAATGTATGTTCATCACAGCACTATTCACAGTAGCAAAGACATGGAATCAACCTAAATGCCCATCAATAGTAGACTGGATAAAGAAAATGTGGTGCTGCACATCCATAAAAAAGAATGAGATCTTGTTCTTTGCAGCAGTATGGATGGAGCTGGAGGCTATTATCCTAAGCAAACAAGAACAGAAAACCAAATACCACATGTTCTCACTTGTAAGTGGGAGCAAAGCTTTGAGTACATATGAACACAAAGGAGGAAACAACAGATACCAGGGCCTACTTGAGAGTGATGGGTGGGAGGAAGATGAAGATTGAAAAATACCTATCTGGTATTATGCTTATTACCTAGGTGATTAAATAATCTGTACACCAAACCCCTGTGACACACAATTTACCTATATAATTCATCTGCACATGTACCCTGAACCTAAAATAGAGGCTTATAAAATAAAACATGAACAAAATAGATAAAAATCCTGGCAAGACTAATCAACTAAAATATGTAAGACAGAAAAAAATTATTAAAAATAGTGGGTATAAAATATGGCTAAAGACATTTTTTTAATAACTGGAAACAGGCCACATGTGGTGAGTCATACCTGTAATCCTAGTGCTTTGAGAGGCCGAGGCAGGCAGATCACTTGAGGTCAGGAGTTCGAGATCAGCCTGGAAAATATAGTGAAACCCCATCTCTATTAAAAATAAAAAAAATACGCCATGTGTGGTGGTGCTCACTTGTAGTCCCAGCTACTTGGGAGGTTGAGGCAAAAGAATCGCTTGAACCTGGGAGGTGGAGGTTGCAGTGAGCCAAGACTGTGCCACTGCAGCGTAGCCTGAGCAACAGGGCGAGACTCCATCTCAAAAACATTAAAAAAGTAAAACAAAATTATTTTAATAAAAAATAAAAATAAGACAACTATATACAATCTACAGGAAAGTTACTTTAAACATAAAAATGTAGGGTGAAGGTAAAAGGATGAAGAAAACTATGCTGACATCAGTCAAAAGAAAACTGGAACAGGTATATTAATTTTATAGAAAGCAGAACAAGAAAGCATATTAGGAATTAAGTAATACATAATGATGTGTCAATTCTTCAAGAAGACATAATAAATGAAGCTAAAATTGACAGAACTGAGAGAAGACAAGACAAATCCATTAGAATGGGGGAGATATCAATACTCCTTTTTCAATATTTGATATTTCAAGAAGGAATAAAATCAGTGAGGATATAGTTGTCCTGAAAAACACCATAGCTAATTTAATTGATATCTAGGTAACACTCCATCCCACAACAGAATACACATTCTCCTCAAATTCATATGGAACATTTACCAAGACAAACACATTCTGGGCCATAAAATATATCTTTACAAACTTACAGGAATGGAAATCATACAAAGTATGTTCTCAACACAATGGAACTAAATCAGAAATTAGTTACATAAAATACCTGATTATTTGGATATTAAACAATATAGTTCTACATAGTACATAAAGAAGTTTTGAGAAAATTTAAATAGTTTGAACTAAATGAAAATGAAAATATAATATACAAATTTGCAAATTTGTAGAATGTAGTGAAAGCAGTAGAGACATTTTATATCACTAAATACAAATATTACAAAAGAAAGAAGATGTGGAATCAACTATCTAAACTTCCCCTTTAGGAAACTGAAAAAAAAAAAAAAAAAAGCCTTAAACATAAGGCAAGAAAAAAAAGAAGAAAAGAGGAAAGAAATAATAAAAGCTAGAGCAGAAATCAATGATATTTAAAACAGGAAATCAACATAGAAAAATCAATGAAGCAAAAGCTGACTCTGTGAAGAGATCAATAAAAATGGTAGAATTTCAGTTAAGTGAACCAAGAAAATAAAAAACACAAATTACCAATGGCAGAAATACTAATACCATACATATTAAAAGGGTAATAAAGGAATTCCATGTACAACTAGCTACAAATTAGAAAACTGAGATGAAATGAATCAATTCTTTGAAAGACACAAACTGCCAAAACCCACACAAGGAGATATAGTCTTAAATCTCTATCTTATCAGCATATGTGACAGATTTACATCTGCTAAATAAACTGAATCAGTAATTAAAAATCCTCAAGGAAACACTAGGCCCCAATAGTTTCACTGGGGAGTTTTACCAAATATCCCAATAAATTACCAAATATCCCAAACAATCTCTTCCAGAAAATACAAGCAGATGAAACACTTCCTAACTCACTGTATTAAATCAACATTTCTCTGATACCAAAACCAGATAAAGACATTACAATAAAGATAGATCAATACCTCTGATGAAAATACATGCAAAAATCCTCAACAAAATATTAGCAAATAAAATGCAAAAATGTATAGAAAGAATTATACATCATTGCCAAGTGGGATTTATCTAGATATGCAAGGCTGACTCAACATTCTAAATCAATCAAATTAATCTATGATATCAACAAGTTTAAGAAAAAACATCATATGAACATTTCAATTGATACAGAAAAAACATCTGACAAAATCCAACACCAATTCGCAATAAAAATTTTCAGCAAAGAGAAGAACTTCCTCAACTTGACAGAGAACATCTACAAAACCTGTACAAATAACATCATAGTTGCTGGTGACAAAATGGATGTTTTTCTTTTAAGATGTAAAATTTGTAAAGATTTCATTGAAAGACTTAATATTGCCAACACGTCATTCTTCCCGACTTGATCTATAAATTTAACACAATCACAAAAAACAAATTCAGCCCTCATTCTTTGAATCACTTACATTCATTTAAGTGCCTGACTGGACTCAAGGTTCAGGTAGAGTGAAGTGGGGTTACATCACTACAATGTGAATGCTTTATGACTTAATATAAGACATCATATTCCTAAAACTTCTTTACTCATTCCACAATCAGACATATTCATAGTCCTATTTTTTTTTTTTACAGACAGCAGCCACATTTTCTTTCTTTTCTGAACGCCTCTTCTTGGTTTATCTATAACCTTCTAAAATCCTCTGAATTTCTTAATAAAGCAATTTGTCAGTATCTTTGTTTTGCTCTCTGCATTTGGACCATGTCTTCTAAGTCTTACCCTTTCTAATCAAACAAACTTCTCAGTCTGGTGTCATCTGTTTAAAAAAATATTTGCCAAGGAATAAAATGTTTAAGTGTTTCAAATATAAATTAAAGTGTTTGCTCAGCTGATGCGGGTCAGGGAGTACTTGAATACGGGGTAACTTTGTGAATCAAAGCCCAGTTGGAATTTCATAGGATGAGAAGAAAAGAGGAAGGGTACCTCTGTGGTCTGCCTTAGGTTGCAGTTTTCTTTATCTCCTCCAACTGCTCCGTAACTTGTGATTAGACTGGTGGGGGATTTCCCTAGTTTTGGGGCTTCTTGACAGGATATTGGCCCAATCTTACCTGGAAGCTGTGAAAAAATATTGAGAATTATTTTGAGACTTGCCTTGCTGTTTGTCAATGTTCAGGGGGTGGGGGTAGGGAATAAAGATGGGGGAAAGGAAGAATAGAAAAAAAGGGGGAAAAGGAAGTGGTTGAAGCAGAAAAAAATAGAAGAAACTATATTTTGTCTGTTTTATCAATTTCTAGCTTCCTCCTTTTAAATTGACAGTGTAAATACTTGATTTCTAGAACCCTCTAAGTCTGCATTCTCAGTAATTCTATAACCTTTCTTTCTGTCTTTTACTGAGCTGTAAGAACTTATGTAAGACGCTTCTTCTCTTTGTAACTCAACTCCCTAGATTGGAAGCTGAGGATGTAATTCCTACCTCATAAGATTATGGAAATTGGAAACTGTGGACATAATTCCTACCTCATAAAATTACTAGAATGGATGGAACCATCTTGATTTACAAGATGGTATGTGACATTATTTCAATAAACATGGCAAGGAAAATGTATCCTTCTCTGGATTCTCTCCATTCATTAAGATGGACACTTGAAGTGCCAGGTTAATGTAGCAGACAAAAGAAGCATTTAAATCATAAGTTCTCAGGATAGAGAGCCTCATAAAGTCTTTAGCACATCACTCTCAAACTCATTATAAAACCTTCTATGTTGCCCTCATATCCAGCCATACTCATCTTTCCATTATCAAAACAACCCACAACCCACAGAGCCTGGCACAATGAGACACAGATTAAAGTTTCTGGTATTTTTCTTGTTCAGACTTATCCCCTTCACTTATGCCCCCACATCCTCCAATAATATCTGAGAGCTCACACCCATCATTCTATTCAGACTCCTTGATGCCTGTAATATTTTACAATCTTACGTGTTCCCTTAAAAAGGCTGCATCCATGTATACTAAGTCTCAACTTGCATATATTTTATATACCAGAATGGATGGAATCACAGCCCCCATCAAGAGTGTTACGAGAAAGGGAAAATGATGATCTAAGGCATTCTAAGGCAATAATTTGGAAGAAAAAAAGAAAAGTTATTATGTAAATACAAATGCATTGAAGTTTGAAAAAAGAGGTACTAGATGTATAATTTAGACATTAAAAGAAGGAGAGGCAACACTGAAATGTTTTCTGTCCATTCCAATAGTTTCTCAGTCCTCTACAGGGCTAGGGCTTTGTGGGACTGATAACTGTCCTCACACTTGTCTTCACACCAGAGAGATAGAAATCAATGTATCAGCTTTATCCCGAATAAAGGAGGGGTGGCTTAGATATGTGAACACAATCAGGCTTCCTAATAGTTATCTCTCAAATCACGACTTCAGAAAATTCTCCTGTGAGAGTGTGAATATGAAAGGAGACATATTTCCATACTAGGCTCCTCACTTCCACAGTGGAGAAGGAAAGACTGATCTACAAAAGATACACTGTATAAGTTTATATAAAAGATATACAAAAGACAAAGCCAGATCATATTTGAAAGCAGAGTTCTGACTCAACCTGCAGCAACCAGCTCAGGAAAAGGATCCACTATCTATCTGTAAGAACCAGCTTAGAAAGCCGGCCTGCTATGTATAAGACTTGTAGGAAACCAAACTGCTGTCTCTAGTAATCAGTCTAGGAAGTTAAACCATTCCTGTAACAATCAGGCCAAAATGTCCAGGGATTGATTAGTGTCAGACGGCTTCCCTAATTTTTGTCCCCACTTCCAACTTAGGACCAACCAAAGAAAGCCAAATATACACCCCTTATCAATCACATAAAATGCCCCACTTCTAGTTGCCTCCAGCTTCCCCATGCCAACAGATCTTCAATCAAAGTGTACCTGAAGCTTCCTTTTCTTCTACTGAAAAGGTTTCCTACTCTTTTGCCTGCCTTTGAATTTCTGCCAAAAGGTAAGTAATGGTGTCTGCCTCCCTTGCCATAACAAGCTCTGAATAAACAGCCTTTGTTCTCATTAGGTTGATCTTCATTTATTTCCTCAGGAAAGAGTAAAAAGAGAAAGACCACAGAATCTGTCTCTCAAGCCTGCAGCAGGCCATGACTTAGCCTTGGTGGGTAGAGAAGATATGAGCAAGGCTGGATGCAAAAGTCCTTCAACAGGCTGCTTTGAAAGAAGAGTTTATGCTGAAATGCTTAATCCCTGCTTCCCAGTTTTACTAACTGGATAAATCCTGCCCAATAACTTGTAAAGAAGTAGTGAATTGGGGATTGAGAAGGGGAAGTGAAGAGGAAATTCCAGCCCCTACAGAAAATTTGAAGAGTAGGAAGTATATTCTCCTAATGTATAGTATTTGGTCTCTGCAAACTTAATTCTTTAATACATCTCGACATCATGTACGGTGATATCATCATCATCGTCCCCATCATCAAAGGGAATATACTTAACTCACACGCAAAAAAATCCCCTGAGAAACTACTAGGTTTTCTGTCAGGCTATTCTTTTTAATTCCTGAATTATTCTGCCCAGGATCTTGCTTAAAATCTACATAATCAGGAAATGATTATAGAATTCAATAGGTCCTCAAATCCCTTAACAGTCAGCTACTAGGGTCCATACATAGGGCTCCTTTCTCTTGATGCCTCCTGATTTGGGAAAAGAGAAAAAGGCAGAGCAAGTACACACTCCCTAAAGACTGAATTATTGGGATTCACAGCAGAGGATCTGAAGTGGGGGTTGGGAAAATATATCCCTATCTTTCTATGTCCTTTGAGATGGAAAAGGTGGGAAAAAGAAGAGTCATTACATAACAACGTTGCTGCCTGCCAACAGTGGCCCCTGTGTGAGAATGTAGGTACAGCTGTATGCTCACTTCTCCATATGGGGTGAGCTCAAAATACAAGCAAAGGATTCATACACAGTCCTGGCTGTCAAAACTGAGAACCCTTTCAAAGGCTCAAGAAAGCCACTGTGAGCCTAAATATGACTCATTTTGTTATTCTCAATTCAGAATTTAGAGCAGATTTCTACTTGCAGTAATGTCCTAATTGGGTAAATAAGAGCATCTCCTAGTTGTCAAGATTATTTGCATTAATACTTAGTTTGAACAATGCAATAAAGCACCCTTCTTAGCACACTGTGTCCCAGTTGTGATGAACAGTGTGATTAAACCAAAACTACCCCCCAACATGATTACGAAGAATTGGTTATTAGATAAAGGGACAGAACAAAGGCAAAGGCACCTCTAGCAGTAGCTGCAAGTCACTGCCTAAACACATCCACCAAGGTCGTGGGCACAAATGGCACCACAGCACGTTCCTGGAGTGGCCACAGAGCATCAAGTACAGTTTGCATCTTTATATAAACAGTGGAGGTGTGCTGGTCTGTGAGGAAGTAAATGAGTAAGGAAATGTTAACATAAACTCATCTGAAATAAGAGGCTATCATGGAGAATTAACTCCAAAATGCAACATAATTTTACATGTGATCCAAGAGCTTTTCATCTCTGGTCGTCTCCTAGTATGTGGTCTTATTTACTATGGGGTTAGTTCAGGGAAATCAAAATTTCCCTGAGAAATTTTGATGGATAAAATAAAAAACATTTATTTAATGCCCATTAACAATAAAGGCTTATGCTAGGTGTAATGAGAAATATGTGTAATAATCTGTCTCAGTCTTTGTCTTCAAGAGGCTTATACTTTAGTTAAGATGATAATCTTCATAATTATCTCTCTACTGAAATGGCTAACTGGACAAGGGAGTATCATGGGGGAATTACTGTTTTTAAGACAGTAAGCAATCCCATTGGCAACTCAGCATTCAGATAAAAAATGAAGAGTTCCGAATCTGACAGATCTGGGTTCACTTTCACCTCCTTTGCTGACTACCTGTGTGATTTTCAGTAATTTGCCCAATTTCCTTAGACCACAATTTCCAAACCTAAAAAATAGAATGAATAAAGACATCTGTACCTGAGACTTTAGCATAGAATCTGGCAGATAGTAGGTGTGTAATAGAAGATAGCCATTAATTTTTCTAACTTCAATCAGCACTAGAAAATAAGCCTGGTGTTTTTGTTTTTAAACATTGTTTGGCTACTGTTTTGTTACTGGGTTTGGGTTTTCTCCCCTCATCATGAATTCGAAGGTATGTTCACAGAGAAGATGTGTCTGTTCTCCTGGTTGAATTCATCAGCATGTGTGGCAGAGAAGGCAGTATTTATTTATGTGGATTTGGATGGGCCATAGAGCAAGGCAGACGGAAAGTGTGGAGACCTGGATTCACATCCAGTTTACTAGTCACTGTTAAAGCTGTATTAGCTCAGTTCCTTCCTCACTCTAAGCATCTGTTTTTCCATTTATCTGATGGAAAAAAAAATGAAAAGAAACTTCCTCTTACTGATTGTTAGGAATCCTGATAAGCAATTCTGCATATATCACCTCATTTAATCCTTACTTAAATCCTTCAAATAATCCAGTGTTATCTCCATTTTACATGAGAAAACTGAGGAGAATGAAATCTGGTGCTTACAGTCCCATAGCAAGGCAGAGTTACTCTGTGATAAGATTATAGGCTCGGACTCAGGTGGAACTCAACTTGAACACGTCCTGGACAGTGCCACCATGAATAAATGACTCATCACTTCTTGATCTCAATCCCCTCATCTATAAAATGAAAACAACACATTGTGGGGGAGGGGGTCGTATGAAAATGGAACACTTAGTGTTAAGTGTCCAGATCAGTTTCTGACACATAGTTAATAATGTTCATTATCTGTGAGGATAAAAGCAATGCTCTGATGTCAAAATAGGATATAATGGCAAGCGTGCATTGGATGTGACAAGTTTCAGGAGAATAATATTGGCTAGTTGGGATTTTTGTAAGCCCTGACATTGTCTCCTGCTCCCCTGTCTTTAGTCCTCAAAGCTGGTAAGCTCCATGGCAGTACCTGGTACAAAGAGGCATCGTTGTTCATGACAGAAGCAGAGACAGTCTTAATCCCTGTCCTTCTTCTTTTCTGTGTTGAGTGGCTGGTTTCGACATCCAACTCACAGTTCTTCTCAGGGGTATAATGCAAGAAAACAGCCAAAAGACAAGGCTTCCAAGTTTGCAGCAGGGTCATGAGATTCATTAAAAAGCATATTTAATGAACATCTACAATGTACCAGGCACTCTTCTAGATGTGGGGTTGTATCAGTAAACATGAGAGAGAGCCCTACATTCATAATGCTTAAAATCCAGCAGAGCAGGAGACAAGTAATAGGATAAGTAAATTATACAATATGCGAGAAAATGATCAAAAAGCTATAAAAAAAAAAACCGAATAGGATAAAGGATTGGGAGTGTGGGGGATGCGGTAAGTTATGACAGCTTTTACACTGGTGTTGAGAGAGTTTTACTCAACTGGCATCATCATTAATATCACCTCAGAGATAACAGCTCTGAGCTGAATCTGCAAATGTTTAGTGTCACTTTGTGTGAAAAGTAAATTGAAATGATAATTTAGGAATAATTATTTTAATTGATGTTTGGGTATCAGAGAAGCATTGTGCTCACCGGTGAGATGGGAAGGCTTGTTTGTGATCAAGGATGTTCAATTTCATTTATTTCAACAGATTTTCCATTCAAGTCTCTTTTATGGATGAGAGGTAACCTTCCCATGTAATCATAAGATGTTCTCTTTACCTAGAAATCCCTCATCTGATCTCTCCTGGTGAGCAGAGAGAGATGAAAGCAGTTGAGAGAAAAATCTCAAAATTATCAGCCAAAGATTAAAGAAGTAAGCTCAAGCAGGTGGCTAGAAAGAGTGCCACTATGCTTGTTCTGGCCTGTCCATATGCAGAGGAAAACCTCAGGGGAAATTTTCACCACTCAGTAGTTAATAGAGACACCTCTATTTCCAATGAAATGAATGACACTATGTATAATGCCTGGCAATGAATTCATGCCCTAATGATGCCAAACAAACATTAAAGATAATGTTGCAGGACGTTTGATCACCTGAAAAGACGATCAGAATATACTGTAAAATGGGAAACCTGTATGTGTGGCATGATGTCATTTTCGATACTCTTGTTTATGTATAAATGAAAAGACACTGAAATATTAACAGAGTTTATCTTTGGGTAGTGGATTTATGAGTGATTGTTCCTTTTATACAATTAGCATGTCATTTTGCAATAAGGAGAAGTAAATAAAAGTGATATTTAAAACATAACATATAAATTCAATCACTCATAAATATGCCAGCCTTGTTCTCACCAAAAGACTTGAAATTCCTTTGACAGGTGAGGCTGCACCCTCATTGCATTCTCCACGTATGTGGTTTTAGGAGGAGATCACAGCAGCAGTGTGCTAATAAATATTTAACAATTGGCTCACCAACCTCCCTTCCTCCCATACACAGACACATAAAAAGCCTTGGTTTTTAGTGTATGCCAATTTCTTTTTTTTTCTTTTTCAATTTTTTTATTGCATTTTAGGTTTTGGGGTACATGTGAAGAACATGCAAGATAGTTGCATAGGTACACACGTGGCAGTGTGATTTGCTGCCTTCCTCCCCTTCACCCACATCTGGCATTTCTCCCCATGCTATCTCTCCCCAACTTCCCAAACCCTGCTGTCCCTCCCCTGTTCTCCCCAACAGACCCCAGTGTGTAGTGCTCCCCTCCCTGTGTCATTGTGTTCTCCTTGTTCAACACCTACCTATGAGTGAGAACATGCAGTATTTCATTTTCTGTTCTTGTGTCAGTTTGCTGAGAATGATGGTCTCCGGTTTCATCCATGTCCCTACAAAGGACACGAACTCATCGTTTTTGATGGCTGCATAGTATTCCATGGTGTATATGTGCCACATTTTCCCTGTCCAGTCTATCATCAATGGGCATTTGGGTTGGTTCCAGGTATTTGCTATTGTAAACAGTGCTGCAATGAACATTCGTGTGCATGTGTCCTTATAGCAGAATGATTTATAATCCTCTGGATATATACCCAGCAATGGGATTGCTGGGTCAAATGGAATTTCTACTTCTAGGTCCTTGAGGAATAGCCACACTGTCTTCCACAATGGTTGAACTAATTTACACTCCCACCAGCAGTGTAGAAGTGTTCCTATTTCTCCACATCCTCTCCAGCATCTGTTGTCTCCAGATTTTTTAATGATCGCCATTCTAAATGGCATGAGATGATATCTCAATGTAGTTTTGATTTGCATTTCTCTAATGACCAGTGATGATGAATATTTTTTCATATGTTTGTTGGCCTCATGTATGTCTTCTTTTGTAAAGTGTCTGTTCATATCCTCTGCTCACTTTTGAATGGGCTTGTTTTTTTTGTTCTTGTAAATCTGTTTTAGTCCTTTGTAAATTCTGGATATCAGCCCTTTGTCAGATGGGTAAACTGCAAAAATTTTTTCCCATTCTGTTGGTTGCCGATTCACTCTAGTGACTGTTTCTTTTACCGTGCAGAAGCTGTGGAGTTTGATTAGGTCCCATTTGTCTATTTTGGCTTTTGTTGCCAATGCTTTTGGTGTTTTGATCATGAAGTCCTTGCCTACTCCTATGTCCTGAATGGTTTTGCCTAGATTTTCTTCTAGGGTTTTTATGGTGCCAGGTCTTATGTTTAAGTCTTTAATCCATCTGGAGTTAATTTTAGTGTAAGGAGTCAGGAAGGGGTCCAATTTCTGCTTTCTGCACATGGCTAGCCAGTTTTCCCAACACCATTTATGAAACAGGGAATCCTTTCCCCATTGCTTGTTTTTGTCAGGTTCATCCAAGATTGTATGGTTGTAGATATGTTGTGTTGCCTCCAATGCCTCTGTTCTGTTCCATTGGTCTATATCTCTGTTTTGGTACCAGTACCATGCTGTTTTGATTACTGTAGCCTTGTAGTATAGTTTGAAGTCCAGTAGTGTGATGCCTCCTGCTGTGTTCTTTTTGCTTAGAAATGACTTGGCTATGTGGGCTCTCTTTTGGTTCCATATGAAGTTTAAGGTGGTTTTTCCCAGTTCTGTGAAGAAGGTCATTGGTAGCTTGATGGGGATAGCATTGTTCTGTAAATTACTTTGGGCAGCATGGCCATTTTCATGATATTGATTCTTCCTAACCATGAACATGGAATGTTTCTCTATTTGTTTGTGTCCTCTCTTATTTTGTTGAGCAGTGGTTTGTAGTTCTCCTTGAAGAAGTCCTTTACGTTCCTTGTTAGTTGTATTCCTAGGTATTTTATTCTCTTTGTAGCAATTGTGAATGGCAGTTCATTCTTGATTTGGCTCTCTTTCAGTCTTTTATTGGTGTATAGGAATGCTTGTGATTTTTGCACATTGATTTTGTATCCTGAGACTTTGCTGAAGTTGCTTATCAGTTTCAGGAGTTTTTGGGCTGAGACGATGGGGTCTTCTAGATATACTATCATGTCGTCTGCAAATAGAGACAATTTGTCTTCCACCTTTCCTATTTGAATACCCTTTATTTCTTTTTCTTGCCTGATTGCTCTGGCTAGAACTTCCAGTACTATATTGAATAGGAGTAGTGAGAGAGGGCATCCTTGTCTAGTGCCGGATTTCAAAGGGAATGCTTCCAGTTTTTGCCCATTCAGTATGATATTGGCTGTTGGTTTGTTGTAAATAGCTTTTATTATTTTGAGATACATTCCATCGATACCTAGTTTATTGAGGGTTTTTAGCATAAAGGGCTGTTGAATTGTCAAAGGCCTTCTCTGTATGCCAATTTCTATGGTGCAAATACTCTTACCATGGCTGATTTCAAACTACCAATGTCATCACTGAACATGGTACCTCATGTATTTAAAAATCTAGAATTTGGAATATCTGTAATATTACATGAAATAAGAGACCTTTTAAGAAAATTCACTTAAGAAACAGGATAGTAAATGCCCTTCTATCAAAAGACCCTGTGTTATGTCATGATATAAGAATTTGGAAAGATAACACTCTCACAAGCCTTTATGTGCTTCTCCACCACATCCTGGGGTCATACTTGCATCTGCCTGGACACAGAGCACAGAGTTAGGCATGTTAAAAAAAAGTCAGCCTATGCTGGGCATGGTGGCTCACACCTGTAATCCAAGTACTTTGAGAGACTGAGGTGGGCAGATCACCTCAGGTCAGGAGTTCAAGACCAGCCTGACCAATATAAAGAAAACCCGTCTCTATTAAAAACACAAAAAAAATTAGCTGGGTGTGATGGCAGATGCCTGTAATCCCAACTACTTGGGAGGCTGAGGCAGAAGAATTGCTTGAACTTGGGAGGTAGAGGCTGTGGTGAGCCGAGATCACACCATTACACTCCAGCCTGGGCAACAAGAACGAAACTCTGTCTCAAAAGAAAAACAAACAAAAAGACCTTAGACAGTTTGCTCACTGATGTCCCTTTTTTTCCTCTGGGGGTGGAAGAGGTAGATGCAAATAATTCTTGTGTTTGACTATGTTAGGGTCTCTAGAGAGCCATAGGATCTCTAGTTAGCAGAAAATTTGCTGATCTATTTCTTGAATTCTTGAATGACTCTTCTTACAAGATTTTATTTTTTCATTTAATAGTATAGAGATTTCAGATGATAAATATTTCAATACATAAGGTCCTGTATCCTGTGTTTCAGGAACCTTTCAGAGGTACTGTAGGAAAGAGGGAGAAAGTCTACAATACAGCCTCATGGTGTATCTGGGTGGGCTGACATATTTATGTGAGAAAGGTAATAAATATGCATTTTGAAGTTATATTATCAGATAAAAATCAGGGCAATGATCTTTGCACTGATAAACCATTTGATGAAGATGGAAGTAGGTCACGGTAAAAAATCTGGACTGTGAAATTAATGACTTCCATTTATTGACATGTCCTATATGGGAGGAATAATCTCAGCTAAATCTTTGCAAAAGCCCTATGAACTACATATCGTCACTAATCCCACTTTATACTGAAGGAGTGCCTGGATTTACAAAGACAGTAAGGGGTAGAATTCTGATTCAAACCTAAATCAGCCTTATTGGATTCTATGCAAGTGGATTCTCAAAAGCAAAATGCTGCACTACCTCCCTAGTATGGGAGTCACTCCCTGGTAGCCCATGTGAGAATACACTGTGTCAGAGACATTGCTGTGTGTTTGCAAAATGCATTTTATTTCCTCCCGGTTACATAGCTAAACTTTGATTTCCAGGCTTCCTCAGATATGTTGGAGCCACATGACAACAGTCTAGGTCAGTGGAATGAGGTCAGAAGTAATCTGAGCCACTTCTAGGCCTAGCCCATATAAACCTCCATGCTCAATCTTCTGTTCTCTTTTCTCCTTCCACAGTGACTTTGGAAAACATACTTTGAATGCTGAGGTACCACAGAATCAAAGGAATCTGGGCTTCTGAATGATTGTGGTTAAACCACAAAAACTTGGGTTTATTTGTTACTACAGCTCAGCAGGGTCTACCCTAACTTATTCTCTCAGAGTAGTTCTCCAGACATTCATAGCATAGTCCACATACATCTATCATAAAACTTACTGAATTTAGTGTAATCTATAATTCGTATGATTTTCTGCATGCTCCTCATAAGCAAGAGTGAGTTCAGGCTGACCCTTGGTTGGCATATTGATTGGACCTCACAGATTGGGCTGTAAATGTCCGAAATGAAAGACTTTCAAGAACCAGCACAGAACTTTGAAACTGTTGCAATGTCTCTTTGAAATTGCATTTTTGTGCACTCTTTCCTCTAACATTCCAACTATGTGGCCCCTTTGCTGCTGATCCCAGAAAGGAAACTCTATCAATTGAGATTATAAAATAGTATCTCACCTCTGCTAGAAAAATTGCATTGTAAAGCTTTCTGAGGAAGGAGAGAATTTTACCCTACAAAGGAAATCCAGGTGGTACGAGTTGGCCTTAGGGTAAGGAGAATTACCTAAGAATCTTAGGGTAAGGAGAGGAGGTGCAAGACCACATTCCCTGTACCTACCAGCCTGTGCTTTGGCCAGCCAAAGGCCATTTATGATTGCATGTTTTTGTCACACTATAAAACCAGCATCCAGCAAGGGTCTATTGGTATGTTGTGGGTGCTAAATGTGTAACACTGCCCAAGTGCCCAGACTCCAGGCTGCAGACTCAGAAATGTGCTATAGAAGAGTGAGGAGGACTGAACTAACCCCAGTGTAGCACTCTGCCAAATACTCCACAGGTCTTCTCATTTAAAACTTACAGCTACCCCATGAAGTATTTGGTGTCACCCTAATTTTACAGAGGAGAAAACAGTTTCAGTGCTAGTAAGTGATCAAGCTGAGATTTGGCCAGGGTCTGGCAGTTATCAGGGCTTCTCCCCATCCCATCAAACTCCTCTCTTTCTACCACGCAATTTTCTCTTCTCAACCCTCCCCTCCCAGTCTCAGCTTCTCAGTCAGGGTCAGAGTAGAGTCAGGGGTAAGATCAGGATGCAGCCCTTTCTGAGATGCTGGGCCATGAGGCTGAGGGAGGCCTCTGGTCCTCACTTTAGACTCCCTAGATAGCTCTTTACCCAATGCTGGGAAGCTTTACACATTTTCACCAGCAGCTTTTCAGCTGTGGTTGCTGAAAGCAGGCAAATGGGGAGTGAAAAGCAAAGTGAAAGCACAAAAATTCTTTTGAGTCTATCTAGAAAATGGCACACTGTGAGACTGATGAGAAATTTAAAACACCATAAAGCTTTTTGAAGAAAGAATCATTCCACTTTTATCTATCACTACTCTCTTTTCAAAAAACCCTCTCCAATTCTCTCTTTCTTTCTCTACCAACATGTATACCTTGCATACATTACTGGTCTGCTGCCACATGTGTTATGAGGCAGCTACTCTACTAATCTGTTCCCACTAATTGGACCAAGATTTTGGATGCAGGGAGCTCCTGAGACAACTGAGTCCTGCTAGGAAACAGAGACTAGCATACCACCGACCACCCAGCTTCCACTCCCTGCTCTGCAAAGAGCCTCCTTACAAAATCAGGCATATCTCATTCTTCAGCTGGGCTGGGTAAGTCCAATCCCTTGACTGTGTGGAGAATCAGCATTAGGCTGATCTGCTTTTTGTATCTTAGCCTGGCTATCAGAATACAAAGTGAATATTCTAAAAATCTCCAGTGTATTCAAAATCTGTCATTGCAGATCCAGAATACACTCAAAAAAGAAGCTTGGAGTTGTGCAAATAAAGAGCTCTTTGATACCCCTGCTCTCATTATATTATACCTAAAAACAAGAGAATCATGCCCACTGTGAAGTCAAATTCTCTTTTTGAAAATGTTTAATGCCATTACCATCACTGATGGTGTCTGGTTTCCAAGGGACACTAGGAAAGTGACATTTCATGCGCTGTGTTCCTTTTGCTCTTTTTTGGGTTTCAGGGGTTCCTTTAGCTTCTATATAGAAAGAAATAATTAGTGTATGATTAAGGATCTGCC
The DNA here is from genome assembly GCF_049354715.1 of Callithrix jacchus. Taxonomy (NCBI): domain Eukaryota; kingdom Metazoa; phylum Chordata; class Mammalia; order Primates; family Cebidae; genus Callithrix; species Callithrix jacchus. The sequence continues at coordinate 104,706,505 of NC_133513.1, forward strand.
AGCAATCCCAAGCTTACCTTAAAATAAGATAGAGTCTCATATCATCCAGAAGAAACAAAAGAAAAACTCTAAGTTAATAAAATACAAATGCTACGAACTCACTCACATTCTCTCAGGGGATTCTGAAAAACAACCTTGGCTCTCTTCCCAGCTCATTTAAAAGTGAGAAGTCAATGGAATGAAGCTGTTTGTGCCAAGCAATAATAGTGATAAATAATGCATGGGCATTTATTATTTCCACGGTCCCTCCCCTCCCACTTGAGCAAGGCCCTGAGCAAACTTCTCTTCTTCTTGCTCATTCTCTGCCAGTTGAAGGACCCACTAAGAAATGACAGCTGACTGCTGCTTCATGCCCAACCTTATGTGGGAGTCATGTGTGCTCTGCAGGCCACATAGAAGGATAATGCACCTGACCAGGATTTGCCCTAAATCTCCATTTGACCAAGGAAGCTCTTCCTAATACTATCTTGCACCAGGCCTGTGCTTCAGGGATTTGGCCTAAGAGGAGGATGGATGGAATTTTCTCAGAATAGCTGGCCATGGCCATCAGGAAAAAAAGAGAAAGTAACGCTTTATGCTTGCATAGAGAAAAGTGCAGCCCCCCTGAACCGTTGCAGCCAACAGTTCTACTTTGGTTGAGCCCTTTAGAAGAGAAAACTCCAGGTTCTCTTCTGGAAGCCCTGGAAGAACTGGTTGACTTGGACAATCTGGCCCAGGTTTCTCAGCTCAAGATCCAAAGAACTAGATCCTCTGGATGCTCAAGGGAAAGACCATGTTCTATGAGCAAATATATTTAAGAAATAATTGAGAGCCAGAAATACATAATTATAAATTATGAATCTCCAAAAGTGGGGGAGAGAACACAGCAAATGGTGGTTCCCAGGCATAACTGACCATAGAATTCCTTTTTCTGCATAACTCCTATGCATATCTAATTTATATCTAAATTTCTTCTAAAGCAATAGTCCCTGGGGTACACTTTGGGATCTGTTTTTCAGGAAAAATAAATGATTCAATTAATTTATAAAAATATTATTTAGAGCTGAGTGCTGTGACCCACACCTGTAATCCCAACATTTTGGGAGGCTGAGGCAAGAGGATCACTTGAGCCCAGTAGTTTGAGTCCAGCCTGGGCAACATGGTGAAATCCCATCTCTACAAATATACAAAAAAATTAGCCAGGTGTGGTGGCATGTACCTGTAGTACCAGCTTCTCTGGAAGCTGAGGTGGGAGGATGGACGGCTTGAGCCCAGGAGGTGGAGATTTCAGTAAGCTGAGATTGCACTACTGCGCTCCAGCCTGGGCAACAAAGCAAGACACTCTCTCTCTCACACTCTCTCGTGCTCTCTCTTGTGCGCTCTCTCTCTCCATATATATATACATACATACATACATACATACATACATACATATACGTATATATACATATGTATTTTCAAGATTTTGACTCACTTGGTTTCTGGAGTCAGTTCGCTTTCTGGCTTACAGACAGTTGCTGATCTAAGTTATATATGTATTTATATATGTAACTTAGATTGGGAGTTTGAATTGTCCTGCTAACTCTTTTCTAAGAGTCACTTACTAGCTATGTGACCTTTGGTAAGTTACTTAACTATATTCTTCAGTTTTGAAGTGGAAAAATTAAAATGTTTGAGTTAACATATAGAAATGACTAAAAACAATGCCTGACCCATAGTAAGCCCTATATAAGTGATCATTACTGGTTTTGTTTTCCTTTTATTGTTGTTACAGAATCCAGGATTGCCAGACATTAGCAGTTGCATTCAGGACATTAGTCTTATAGGTATTTTAAGCATAGTGGAAAGAACATGAACATTGAAATGAAACAGCTATGGTTTCAGATACCTGCTGTCATGTTCTGTCTTTGTGCTCTTGGGCAAGTTAATTCACTTCTGTGCTTCAGTTTCTTCTCTGTAAAACAGGAGTATTTTCATATGTTGTAGGAGTATTAGGAGTGTTTTGAGAATTGAATGAGATGGGTTATATATGCAAAGTTCTTAGCACCAACTCTGGATGAGAATACTTATACTTTAGTGGAACTCTGTCACCCTTCTTTCCTCTACCATGCCATGCTTGGGGTATACATATTGATATGTGTTACAATACAAAGGGTGGCTGAGTCCTTGAGTCACCAAGTGGTGGAAAACCTACACCAGATTTTGTAGTAGTTTGTTGCAGTATCTAGCAAGAATTATCACAATACACCATATTCTACTCATTATGCTTACGATACCATACCTGTTCATGAAGAACTTGCCAAATAGTGTGAGATATAAGACATGGACAAATAAAAATTCATCCTTAATACCTAGAAACGTCAGGAACTGTATCACTCAAGATCCAATCAGGTAAACAGAAATAACTCTAGGTACATACATTAAACAGAAGATATTTAATACAAGAATTGAGGACAAGGGTATTACAAGGGCTGGAGAATTAGAAGAGGAGAAAGTAAAGTTACTCATGGCATTTGCAGGAAATGAGTACTGCCTCTGGGTGCTCAAAGCAAAAATCTATCTATTGGCCAATGTATTGTGTTGCTAAGTCTCCTGCGGTTGGAACCCAGCTGCCTGCATCAAAAGCCTGGACTCCAAAGCTACTGCTGCTTCTGCTACAACTACCAGTGGTGAAATGTGTTTCTGCCACTTTCACTGCCACCAACACAGTTCCTGCAACCAACATAGTTTGTGATATTGCTGCCAGAGACATTGCCAAAGGCTACCTTTCAATCTCCCATTTGTGTCCCCTAGTCACAAGGGAGTTAGGGCTACATTTTCTGCTGTTCGTAAAATGGCAAATGACCGTTATGAAACAAAATAAAGCAGTAAGGAAAACTCTTGCCATGAAAGCTTAGAGAAAGAATTAGGAAAGATTCTATAGTCAATGATAGATGTATGAGTTTCCTACTGCTGCTGCAATAAATTACCATAAAATTAATGACCCCAAACAATACAAATTTATTTTTTCCAGTTCCAAAAGCAGAAGTCTAACATGAGGTTCTAGGGGAGAATCTGTTTCCTTGACCTTTTTAGGATTTTAGAGGCAATTTGTATTCCTTGGCTTATGGCTTTGCATCACTTTGACCTCAGCTTTCATCATCACATCTCATTCTTCCAACTCTGACCCTTTTGCCTCTATCTTATAAGGACTACTGAGATTACATTGGGCTTACCCAGATAACACAAGATAATCTCCTCATCTCAAGATTCTTAATCACATCTTCAAAGTCTCTTTGCCATATAAGGTAACATAGTCACAATAATTAGGATGTGAACATATATAGGGGGCTATTATTCTACTTACCACAAGAGATTTAAGCCAGACTCTCAAAGATTGCACAGGATGCAGGTGAACAGAGAAGGGCATGGAGATGAGAGAGCTCCTGGTAGGGGAAGTGGCAAGCGCAGCAGAATAGTGGCTGAGAAATCCACAGTCTGGTAGAGGACAGCGATAAACAAGCATGACTGGACAGAGGGCTCATGTAAAGCATCATGAAACATAAATCTAGAAGGGGCATTGCGGGCCAGGTGCCGAAAAGCATTGATTTTATGGCTTAGAAAGTAGTTAATGGGAAAACATGAAGTTACTAAGAGAATGGCATAACAGAAGCTTCTATCTGATCATGTAAATAATGACACTAACTAAGGTTTATTGAAACTTTCAACTGCCAGGCACTGGGTTATGTATGTCACATTCAATATCTCACGGGATTGTTATGTGGATGACAATCCCATGAAAACAATTAAGAGCTCCATTTTACAGATAAGGGAATTGAGTCCAGGAAACAGAGGATCAGAAACTCACTCAAAGCCACCTGTTTGGTAAGAGAGGGGATAGCAATGGAAACCAACTAATCTGACTCTTAAGCCTGAGTTCTCAACCCCTGCCTTAATATTCTTGGGCTGCCATAACAGAATCCCAAAAACTGGGTGGCTTAAATTACAAAAATTTATTTTGTCACAGTTCTGCGGCTGGGAAGTCCAAGATCAAGATTCTGACTGACACGGTTTCTGGGGTCAGTTCTCTTCCTGGCTCATAGACAGTTGCTTTCCCACTGTGTCCTTATATGATAGAGAAAGAATGAGAGCAAAGCCTCTGGTGTCTCTTCCTATGAAGGCGCTAATCATGTCATGAAAGCCCATTTTCATGGCCTTATCTAAAACTAACTATCTTCCAGAGGCCTCATCTCCAAATACCATCACATTGGGAATTAGGGTTTTAACATGTGAATCTGAGGGGCACACAATGTAGTAGACAGAAACTCCTAAGTGGGTGCATAATGCAGAAGGAGAGGGGCAATCGACTAGGGGCAGGGAAGTCAGGTAAACAGTTTCTACAGTGCTTCAGGCAGTAGATGATGAGGAGCAACTCCTGGCTATGGTTTTGAGCAGGGAAAAGTGATTCCAAACTTTCAGATAGCTGTGAGCTAGGCCTTTTCCAGGCTCTACTTTTCCCAGATATTACTGGATCCATAGAACACCTGGACTACACAAGAACGGGATTTCCTAAATGCTTTCATTGTCTGGAATTCCCACAGACAATTTTTTAAAATGTTCTTTTGAATTTTTACAAATAGAAAAAAGAGGAAAATTAAAGCAACAATGAAGTACCCTTTTATGTCCCTCATATCAGTAAGCATTTAAAACTGTGATAACAGGCCAGCACAGTGGCTCATGCCTGTAATCCCAGCACATTGGGAGGTCAAGGTGGGTGGATCACCTGAGGCCAGGAGTTCAAGACCAGCCTGGCCAACATAGTGAGAGCCCATCTCTAATAAAAATACAGAAATTACCTAGGTGTGGTGGTGCGCACCTGTAATCCGAGCTACTTGGGAGGCTGAGACAGGAGAATTGCTTAAACCCAGGAAGCAGAGGTTGCAAGGAGTTGCATGGCACAAGGGAGGTCAGACCCTGGTGAAAGGGAAGTGATTGTTACATTCTAGAGAACAAATTAGCAAAATCTTGTAAAGGTGAGGATGTCCATACTCTATAAGCTAGAAGTTCCATCTCTTCATATCTGAATAGTGGAACTCAGTCGCAATAACATAGGAAGACACTTATATGTTTATAAGTGTCCAGGTAGGGGAAGTGGCAAGTGCAGCAGAACAGTGGCTGAGAAATCTTCAGTCTGGTAGAGGACAGTATATAAAGAGGCATGATTAGGCAGAGGGCTCATGTAAAGCCATCATGAAACATAAATCTAGGAAGGGCATTGTGGGCCAGCAAAATAGTGAAAACAAGACACCTTTTTATTAGTAGTGAGATAGATAAGCAATCAACGGTTTAATGTTAGAAAAGCACACAGCAGCTAAAATGAATAAACTTGAGCTCATCTATCAAAAGGGATAACTTTCAAAAACATAATATTAAAACTGTGGAAAAAAAAGCCAAACAGTAGTAACTAAAATGCATATGCATTTTAAAAACACAAGTACTCAGTATGTATTTTTTATGGATGTATACACACATAGCAAAACTGTAGAACATTCCATAGGAGAAAAGCTCATGAAGTGTAAGAACGTGAAGAAGGAGGGGAAGAGATGAGGGTAGCAGTTCAGCTACATCTGTAACATTTCTTTTCTGGGGTGTGGGGAAAGGAAAGAGACATCTGAAGAGTATTTTCTTAAGTGTTGAATCTGAGAATCTGGGTGCGGAAGATGCTTATGCTGTATTATCTCTGGGACAAGTGTTTTTTTTTTTAATTGAGACGGAGTTTCGCTCTTGTTACCCAGGCTGGAGTGCAATGGCGCGATCTCGGCTCACCGCAACCACCACCTCCTGGGTTCAGGCAATTCTCTTGCCTCAGCCTCCCGAGTAGCTGGGATTACAGGCACGCGCCACCATGCCCAGCTAATTTTTTGTATTTTTAGTAGAGACGGGGTTTCACCATGTTGACCAGGATGGTCTCGATCTCTTGACCTCGTGATCCACCCGCCTCGGCCTCCCAAAGTGCTGGGATTACAGGCTTGAGCCACCACGCCCGGCCCACAAGTGTGTTTTTATGCTACAAAATATTCAAGTTATTTCATAATTTAAAATAATTAGTTAAGAAATTAAAGGGGACCTAATAATAATATATCTCAGTTCCCTGGGTTGAAGATTAGATGAGATATACTATCTAACCCATTTGGAACTGTGTCTCGCTCTAGGGTCTTGGGGCTCAGAGAAGACATGTTTTCTTCCTCCCAGATTTTCATCCCACCTTGACATTTATATAGTGATTTATGATTCACAAAGACTTTTATATCCAGGATTACACTTTATTATCATAACAAGCCAGTGATTGCAGGAGATATTCTCACTCCCATTTTAAGACTCTAGGGTCCAAGAATTGGATGTAGATGAATCAAGGAAGGCTGAGGCAGGAACTAGTTCTGACATCCTGTCTTTGGCTTTTCCCTCTCTCTCTCCAATATGGAGCAGCAGTGGCTTATGAAGGGTCAGAGAAAGCTCTTCTTGCTGCAGTGTGGTTGTGATAAGCTTAATTTGCAGGCTATAGGAAAGACAGAGGGAGCTGGATTGAAATGAATGGGGCTCTCCCAGCAATTCCTCCACTGGTGGCCAGCAAATTCCCTAAGCCTTCTGCCCAAATGTTCCGGTTCATTAAACAGAGATAAAATACCAGTTCTGCTGTATCACACAGCCTCCTCATTCCCTGTAAATGTTTTAGAAATCGATGTAAATCAAATGAAATTATATGTGTAGTCATGCTTTGGAAATAATGTTGCTATAATAAACATAAAATAATGGTATTATTGCATACATAAGCCACTGGACTAAACGTTTTGGTATCTCAGCATCTCCATATGGTTCAGATCCTTCCTAAAGCTCTAAGAACAACAGGAGAAAATAGAAAATTGGAATTCTTCTAGACAGCAGTCTACTAAAAAGACCAAGAGAGGATTATTAATAGCAGGGAACCAATTCAACCGAGCCTAGAAACACAAAGCTATGTTTAAGTGTGTGTGACACGTGGTTACCACAATGTCTTTTTCAATAAGCAGCTTCAATGTATTCATATTGTCTTCCATGCTGTAGAAGTAATTTCTAATTTACAATATCAGATATGATTCATTAATCTAGAAAATTAGATTTCTGGGGTAACATGGTCTATGTTTCCAAAAATTAAAATCCAATTCCCTGTGCTCTTTTGTTTTCCTTCAAAGAAACTTTTAGGTTTGCAAATGCAGAACAAATTAATTTAGCAAAACGATTGCTTCCGTATTTATAAAATTGCACGTTTGACTTAGTTGTCATGGAGCTTGATAGAAAGTGACAGGAGGGCAAGGGTTGGAGAGCTGATGAAAATGGAAGTGTTAATTCCAGCTCCACAATGGAGTGAAACTCGTGGCACAGGGAAACACCCTACTCTCTCTGCTCAGTGACTTGAAAGCTGACACCTGGAATGGGTAACTCGTATTAAACTATAGAGCTTGCCACTTTGATTTTCAAAGCAATACTTTCTTTAGTGGAGAGTCAAAGTGAAATAACAGGGAGTTTTCCAGCTAGGTGGTTTCCTGAGTCAGTTGGCTGTATTTGGAACCGCTAACACCTATGGTACAAGAGCCTGGGTGCTGACCAATTTGCTGATCTAAACGTTCTCATCTGTACAAAGGAAATAAGACTCTCCAAGGACAGTAATATTTCAGTGATGGCATATCGTAAGTGCTTCAAAATGCCAAATATGTACAAATGTACAGTGGTATTTTCCCTAAGGAATATTGTGGGGACAAAAGTATCCTCACATCCACAACAGATTGGACACTATTCTCTCAATGAAAGTTCTTATCTTACTGAGTCTGCCCAAAGCACTTAATAAAAGCTTTTTGAAGTGATCCTTTGGGAACAAGACAAGGAGTTGGTCAGAAAAGTAAATTATTTCTCACTGATGACAGTAATGTAAAACAAAACTCAGGAGAAATTCGTAACTATAATTTATGTTTTACTTGGCAATGGATTTCATTCTGATTGATCCACACTGACCATAACTCCCCAGCTCCTCATTCTATGTCTCATATCTAAAACAATTCTTCCCAAGCTATACATAAGCACTACTTCAAACCAATTAAATATTTCTTAGATTTTTATTAAAATGATTTAGTTCTCTGAGTCTCATGTTTTTATATCTAGTGTACCACGTGTCTTCAGAATGACTTTAATATTAGGAAAATTAGATATGCTTATAACCAAACTCCATTATTTATACAATCTAAGGATCCACACTTTTTAATGCTTTTATTTCATATTTCAGTTTGTTTTAAGGGTTGAATTAACTTGCTTAGGTGTTCTTATTGTTCAGCGTAAGCCTTTGCCTTTCTTTTCAATTCTCTTTCTGGTATTCCACTCAGACACTTTTCTAAGAAATGACACTTGGTTGTATTCAAGTTAGTCTCCCACTTCAAAATGTGGATACTCAAAAGTCTCTAAAGTTATATGGCATTTTTGTCTCCTGGCCCTTTGGGAATATGGCAGATGGGTAACCAATCATAAATAGCCATTTATTAGCTCAAGATTTCATGGGTTGAAAATTTTGACTGGGCCAACCTGGACAGTTATGATCGCAGCTAAACTCACTCAGGCATCTTCTGTTAGCTGGTGGTTCATGGCCTCATTCATGTATTTGACAGTTAACTAGCTGGCTGTTAGGCTCACTGTGCCAAATGTCATCATCCAGTAGGCTAAACCAAGCCTGTTTATGTTGTGATAGTTTCCAGGTCCTAAGGGCAGCAAGAGAAAGCAAGCCAAAATAGATGAGCACTTTTCAAGCCTCTCCTTTCTTGACCAAAGCAAGCCACATGACCAAGCCCAAAGTCAGTGTGGGAGAGGACTGATGATATGGTTTGGCTGTGTCCCCACCCAAATCTCATCTTGAATTCCCACATGTTGTGGGAGGCACCTAGTAGGATGTAACTGAATCATGGGAGCAGGTCTTTCTCATGCTGTTCTTGTGATAATGAATAAGTCTCATGAGATCTGATGGTTTTAAAAAAGGAGAATTTCCCTACACAAGCTTTTTTTTTTTTTTTGCCTGCAGCCATCCATGTAAGATGTGACTTGCTCCTCCTTGCCTTCTGCCATGATTGTGAGGCCTCACCAGCTGTGAGGAACTGTAAGACCATTCAACCTCTTTTTCTTTTTAGTCTCAGGTATGTCTTTATCAGCAGTGTGAAAATGGACTAATACAACTGCCTAAAGGATGAGAATAAATTGGGAGCCATTACTGAGACAACCTACCATAAGCAGCAAGATCTCTAATATTCTAACAGTTCTACATTGTTCTGTGTTCCTGAATAAACCCCTTTTCTACACTTTTCTTTCCTTGGGAGATTTCAAAGGGAAGTCATTACATATACCCTTCCATTCTGCCCCAAACCTAGATCTCCATCTAGCTTCATCTCAGCCTGAACCTAGAAGTCTATACACCTCAAAATTGAACCAAATATTATAGTTCTTCCTACATTAGCTTTAACTGAGCACTAATCACTGAGCTACAGGGACACAGCTTTGATATGTCAAACTGAAGCCAGGGATAGCACTGAGGAGTCACAGATCACCTTCACTGAGAAAAGATGAGCCATCACATAAATGGATCACTTTCATTCTTCAAAAATATTATAAATCACAAGTCCACTTTGCTTTTATGATGGATTGAACCCCTTATGTCATAAGATATTGTTTATTTCTATGGGATTGCTGGGTCAAATGGTATGTATCATTTTAAACATATGCTGCTAGATTGCTTTCCCTAAAAGACATAAGAATTCATATGTCTATGAGCAATGTTTGCAGGCACACTTAAATTCTCCATCAGGAACGGGTAATAGAGGTCTTTACAACTCCTGTCAGATTGATAGGTATGTGATATTTTATTGTAACTTCAACTTATATTTTCTTGACCACTACTCATTTGAGATGTTTAAAATATGTATGCTAGCCATTTTTAATTATTTTTCTTTGAATTGTGTATTCACATTTTTGTCTATTTTTTTCTGTCCAATTGTTTATTTTTCTTGTCATTTATAAGAACTTTTATATAATTAGAGATGTTAAGATTTTGTTGGCTACATTGCAATTTATTCCCAATAAATGGTTTATTGATTTATATATTTTTGCTATGCAGGAAGCATTTTAAAAATCATTTCTAAGCCTGTAATCCCAGCACTTTGGGAGGCCGAGGTGGGTGGATCACGAGGTCAAGAGATCGAGACCATCCTGGTCAACATGGTAAAACCCCATCTCTACTAAAAATACAAAAAATTAGCTGGGCACGGTGGTGCGTGCCTGTCATCCCAGGTACTCAGGAGGCCGAGGCAGGAGAATTGCCTGAACCCAGGAGGTGGAGGTTGCAGTGAGCCGAGATCGTGCCATTGCACTCCAGCCTGGGTAACAAGAGCGAAACTCCGTCTCAAAAAAAAAAAAAAAAATCATTTCTACATAAGCAGAAATATTTATTTGTTTTTAAATGGTTTCTGGTCTTCCTGTCTGGGTTAACAAAATTTCTCCCAGCTTTAGATTGTACGTATTCTTCTTGCTTTTTACTAAGATTTCTACATTTTTGTTATTTACATTTAAGTATTTTATCCACCTGGAATTTACTTTTATAGATGATATAATATAAAGGCCCAATGTTATTTTCTTTACCATGAATAACCACAGATAACTATCTATCATCATTTGCTTAATAATTCATCCTTTTCCAGCTGAATTCAAATAGCATCTTTAACATCTATTAAATTTTAATATATGCTGGGATTTCTTTGGGGATTATCTATTACATTTTATGTATTTCTCTGACATTTCCATTTTGATTTAAGTATGCTCTAATATGTGACAGGACAGTCTCCACTGTTGTATTTTTGCAAACTAATACTGAACAATTTTTATTTCATATAAATTTCTAATTAGAAAAATAAACTCTTCTCAGTAATTCTGGAAGAATCAACATTTTTATGCTATCACATATTATCCAAGAATATACAATGTTTTTTCATTTGTTTCTGTTTTATAATGTCTGAAAATTTCACTGGCATTTTAGTTTCCTTCACAAAGGTACTGTGGCTTTCTTGTTAAATCGATGCCTACTATCTTCGTAGTTTCTTTTAATAATGAAGATTTGTGTGTGTGTGTGTGTGTGTGTGTGTGTGTGTGTCTCCATTTCTTGCTGCTTATTCCTAGAATAGACAACACCTATATGATATAGTCCACAGGTAGTGTAGCCTAATGGTTAAGATCATGGATTCTGGAATAAGACGGGCTTGGCTGAAATCCCAACTCTATTTCTCCCACATGCGTGCCTTTGATCATGCCACTTAACATTTTCATGCCTCAGTTTCCGACCTGCAAAATAGCAATAACAATTGCCACTTATAGATAAATAGGCATCCACTGAAATGTCACTCTTCCTCTCCATCATGAAGAGTTATTCCTGAGAAGTGGCTGTCTAGTACCCTAAGCACTGTACTTTACAGATTCTCTTGCATCTATGTGGTTCCAGGTAACTGAGTTCAGGCCAACAGAATGTGGCATAAACTTTGTTCACTAGGTTTAGGCCTAACTCAAAAATATCTGAGGGTTTCTCACTTTCTCTATTCATTACTTACTAATAGATGTTAATTCCTAACGTAAACTTAGGACTCTCAAAATAAAGATGGCAGAACCTCTATCCACATGAGTTTCTTGGATGACTATAAAATGAACTTCCTTGCTTCTATGCCCATCACCACCTATTGTACTTATTATGAGGGCAACATTGACTTCAGCTATGGTAGGCCACTTAGTTTCCAATGTTTGTTAGCTCAGCTAGTGCTGCTCTATAAAATACTTCATGGATTTTGAGATGATATATATGTGTATTAGTGTGTGTGTTTGAGAATGTGTGTATAGTACTATGCAAACAAATAAATGCATATATGTATGTGTTATTATAATTATCTTGTATCCAAGAACCTACCAAATGCTCTTATTAATTTTAGCTATTTTTTTTCCTTGAATCTCTGGAGTTTTCTAGTATACAATCATATTATCAGCAAAAAAGTAGATAGCTCTATCTGGTCAATTTTTATGCTAATTATCTTATTTTTTCTTATCTACCTGTATGTATTTGCTTAAATTTCCAAGACAATGTTCATTTATAATCATGATAGAAGGCATTCTATTTATTTCCTATTATAATAAATTGTCTTTTTCTTTTTTACTCTTTAGACATATGCTTTTGATTTTTGGTAAACAATATATTTAGGTAACTTTATTAAATAGTTTTTATTTTTCTTCATAATTTTGAGAAAGTGAATATTTTATCAAATGTCTGCATTTCATATTGATGTTAATAAAGTAGCTGGTATAATTGATTAGAGATACTTTTCTGGTTTAAATTATCCACTCATTTTCCAAATAAACATTTTTAGTCATATTATAGGACTATTTTGATATATTGCTGGATTCCATTTGCTAATAGCTAATTTATAATTATTATATGTTATTTCATGATTAAAATTTGCCTGTAGCTTTGTGTACTGTATCTATCAGACTGGGTATATCTATGATGTTGACTTCATAAAATAAATGGGAATTTTTCACTTTTTAAATTAAAATTAGTTCAAATAACTTTAGATTTATCTCCTTTAAGTTAGAGAGCTTTAATGTTAAAACCCATCTAGCCTTAGTGCTTTTTCAAATAGCAGATTTTGCTGATCTTACCAATCTCTATGGCAATTGATATATGCAAGTTTTCTATCTTGATCATTTTGGTTAATCTCCTGAAAGTTTTAGCTTAAAAGCAGTGAATTTTTTTTAATGTTTTCCTATGCCATACCTGAAGATCCTTACATACTTTTGTTTTTGCTGTTATCCAGCAGCTCTGTGTTGCTGGACATTTGTTCTGTTTGATCATCTTCTCTCTATTCCTGAGTACCCACAGATTAGTATTTTTTTTTTAATTGAGATGGAGTTTCACTCTTGTTACCCAGGCTGGAGTGCAATGGCACAATCTCGGCTCACTGCAACCATCGCCTCCTGGGTTCAGGCAATTCTCCTGCCTCAGCCTCCTGAGTAGCTGAGATTACAGGCACGCGCCACCACGCCCAGCTAATTTTTTGTATTTTTAGTAGAGACTGGGTTTCACCATGTTGACCAGGATGGTCTGGATCTCTTGACCTCGTGATCCACCCGCCTCGGCCTCCCAAAGTGCTGGGATTACAGGTGTGAGCTACTGTGCCTGGCCCAGAATAGTATTTTTAATATTAGTTGAGTATGTTGCAAGTTGTGGTAGCAGTCTGGCAAGAATGGAAAGTAAAATATTTTGTTCCCTCTGGGCTGTTGTGTTCTCCACCTCCTTGAATTCTTTCTGCCTCGGGAGTAGAGAAACCTCATTTGGTGGCTCAGATTCTCTTTAGCTTTTAGAGGACGAAAGACCAGACATACTCATATAATACCTCCAGGTTCATGATTCTGGGGCCAAGGTTTTCTCAAAATCCCTAATGTTTCAATTCCTGGGGAACTCTGAAGCTTCTGTGCAGGCTTTCACCTGGATTCACCTTGCAAGGCAGCCCCTAGAGCCCAGAACCTTACAGCAGTGTAGATCAGAAGAGATACATGCATTAGAGTTGAGAATGGAAGGAAAGCTAGGTATATTTCTTTTCTTTCCACAATAATAAACAAATACATGAAATGGAATGAAGGTAATCTCTTTTTAATTTTTAGTTTTAATTAACATATAATAGTTGTACATATTTATGAAGTACATGCGAAATTTTGGTATAAGGATAGCTTGGGTAATGATCAAATCAGAATAATCAGATAGCCATCACTATAAGCATTTATCACTTCTTTGTGTTAGAACCATCCAATTCCACTCCTCTAGTTATTTTGAAATGCACAATAGATATTCTTTACTTAAAATCTACAGACAGTGGACAGTTCTCACTTTATGTTGCTTTTGATTTAGTAACTCTTCTTGTTTGACATTTCCTATTGTAAGTGTGGTGGGAAAAGCATCTATTGAATAGCAGCCTCTCTAGATGCAGTACATATAGTCTGCATATTGAATTCTCATAACGATTTTTCAAGGTAGGCACTAACATGACTTTTATTGAAAATAAGGTTCATGGAAGTTTAGTAGTTGCCTAAAACCACACATCTCAAGTGTTAAATCTGTAGGCAGGCAATACTTAGATCTGCAGAGCTGTGAGGTCTATGCTTTTTAAAATTTTACTACTTCCTTCTTTACTTGAACTTTGTACTGTTCCTATTTATTTCCAAGTAGAGCTAGGCATAGTCAAGGTTCTTAAACAATACTGATTGTCTTTAAGATGTAACCCATAACAATATATGACATCTTAAGAGAAGGACACAGTTAGGCAAAATGGCAATTTATCAGGTTGAAATAAAGTGTTTATCCTAAACAAAAGCAGCCTGTAAAGGTCTGTCCAATGTTACGTGTGTTTGTACAAAAGTTCATTTTTCCCTTCCATGTGGAATAATTTCTTTCCAGGTTGGTTCCTTTGTCCCATCAACTTAATAACTCATGTCTTGTGACAAGCAACTGAGATTTGTCAGTAATAGCAGTCTGAGTTCTCTCACTGCCCCACATAAGAACATCCAGCAAATCTTACATGGAGGACACGTTTGTCTGTTTCATATACTGAGATTTTAGGCATGATAGTATTTTCAGAAGGTGCTCCATAAAATTAAAACCGAGGTTTACAAACCATTATCTGAATCAATATGTAGGATTTATGTAATTTTTGCATCTGTCTGATTTCTTAATATTGGATATGGGAGCAGTCCAGATCATAACTTGATACCAAGATGGAAGCAGGACCAAGATACACCATTTTTTCTTGTCTCTGGAAATCCCCTTAGATTGTTTGAAGATATGTGGCCCATACCATAAAAACCAGAGATTCAAAAGAAAGGTCAAGGCAAAAAGACTGAGCCTATTCAATAGATTTTTTAAATGGGAACTGAAATAATAGAAGGAGAAGAATTATTAGTTCGATTCCATTTTGTTTTGGATTAGTGCACTTAAACCAAGCTGTTCTATGGAGTTAGCCTGATTCTGACTGAGCTTCCCTCTTTACCTTGAGTATCTGAAGTACTTCAGACACATGCCTGGCCTTGTAGGGCAGGCACATAAAATCAGTCAGTCTCATCTTTGCCTTCAAGAAGCCAGGAGATATGGAATTAAAGCCGGGGGTGAGTTGAGAGAATGCAGTGGGGAAAAATGAATCCCAGGAGTATTTCATGGGTAGGAAAGACCTTCCCAAAGGGAAAAAACAACAAACATATGGTTAAGTATGTATAGGTCAGTATGGCTTCACTATAAGGTGCTTAGATGGTAAGCATGAAGAATTCAGTAACAAGACAAGAAAAGCAGGTTAGGATCAGATTATAAATGCCCTGAATACTATGGAAAGTATGGCCCAATATGAAGATGAGAAGATACCGTCAAGAGGTCTGCCTAAATTGGCTCATTACCATCTCCTGATATAAAAATGTCCTGATGATCCCCTTGGCCCCTAGGAGATGCCTCATTGCCTCTGGGGGCACCCTTTCATCATGACTCCATCTCCCAATAAAGGTAATTTTGATCAAGAAGGCTACAACATTCAGGGCTGCAATCATTAGACCCTCCTTGTTTATGTCAAAACTGTAGCAGCTCTACGCCAGAGCTTAACACTTGATTCCACATTTCTCTACTATCTTACTCCCAACCTGGCCTGGAAATGCATATTCAGTCTGTCCTCATATCTCTGAAACTCCTCTGACTCTGCACACTGAGGATGAGTTATAGTGAAGCCTTCAGCCCCCTGCTCTTCCCTGTATCTCAAAATTCCACTGCAGAAGCTGAATCTAGCAAATCACCTAGAAAGGGAGATCTTACACAATCTTCAGAAGATACACAACTTTGAATTTCAACTTTTTTTTTTTGGCCACAGTGTATTATAAAAAAAGTAAAATTTAAATTTTTTAAAAGACAGAAAAGCAAATGTTTTCTGTATGTCACAAGGGGGAAAAGGAAGAACAGAATGCAGAGACAAGTGGGAAGATTCCTCTACCGTGTTTGTCTTGTTTTTTGGTTATATGCCTTTATACAGCTGAGCTTTTATCTGTTCTGTGCATCCCTGTGGGCAATGGATGGGCAGAAACATTTAGGATTAGTCCTCATAGGGTTGGAAAGTATTCCTTTTAAAGGGCGACATCTGGACATACTAAGGTTACATTTTCATTTTCTAGCAAGATGACTTATTTTGAAAGATTGAGAACCTGTACTTTGAAAACACATTTTTCTCTCAACAGAAAAGATAGTGTGGGTAATAACACCCCACAGAAACTGATTATTTCAGCTGTAAAATATGAGTTCCACAGAGATGGATGATTTTGAGAATGAGATGCAGTGTTCAAAGATAAAAAGTATTTTCAGTCCAACTTTTTTCACTCTGTAACAAAGGACATCATTATCTCAATCATGTTTTAGCTACTTACTTTTCCTTGTGGCAGATGTGACAGTTCATGTTGAAGGAATGTTCAGAAATTTTATTAAATCAACGAAGACTATAACTACCAGCTAGAATAGCAACACTCGCCTTAATTCACACTAATCAACTAATTAAATTTATTTATTCAATGGCTGCCTAAACAATTTTATGCACTGGATAATATGTAATTTCTATTTCTAGATGCTTATAGAGACATGTATGGTCTATAATTAGAGATAATACATGTAGACGTATAACTATGACACAAACAGTTTAGGATAAGGGCATCAAGTAATTTAATTAAGTATATGATGTGCTATAGACAGGGTGACACCACAAATGGCTAGAGGATCTGAAGGACATGAAGGGAAGGTGAAGCTGGACTGTGAAAGAATCTACAGGGATTGGTGGGGATTGTAGCAAACTAACTCTAGAGTATCTATGTTACCTAAAAAGGGTAAGTTCTATTCACTTGTGCAAGAATGTGGACCACCTCTTGCCCATCTTTTTATTTTTTAGAAGAACCCAAAGACCTGGATTTTTGTATATAAAATAGCCAAAAAAAAAAACCCTATGTGCACAAGATAAATGAAGTACATATCATAACCACCACTTTGCAAATTACTTTTCTAACCATTCAGAGAAGGAAGTAATTATATTTTAACAGATAAAAGTATGGGCTTTAGAATCAGGTGGTGATTCTAAAGCAAGCTACTTAACTTTTAAAACCATCCCTAAAATAATGGGTAATTCATAGGATAGCTGTGAGGATTGGATGACAGAACACATATAAATTACTTATTAGGGTTGCTTAAAATTACAAATTCAATAATAGTTTCTCTCTTACCTGTGCGTGCTCTGTCTTACACTCTCTCTCTCTCTCTCACACACACACACACACACACACACACACACACACAGGAAGCTATGTTTTAAAAATCTTGAAAGCAGGAAGACATATGGCTTCTGTATCTATCTTCCAATTGTATGATAACATATTCAGAGTAGATGTTGAAAGAAACTGACCACTCAACTCAAACCCACTATTATAGGTCTCACTTCCTATTTGGAGAAGGGGGCAAGAGAGGGAATAACTAAGATTTATTCAAATACCAGTTGACACTTTTATACTAAACAATTAACTTATAGAAGTTACAATTTTACCTTTCATTAAAAATAATGGGGTGGTTTTTTTTTTTTACTAAAGTCCAGTACATGAGAATTTTTTTCTATAACTTTTTTCTTTTTTATATCTTTAATATTTTCTAATTGACATATATTAATGGCATATGTTCTTTTTTACATCTTTAATTTTTTCTAACTGACATATTAATTGCATATATATGAAGCACAATGTGATTTTTAAAATATATGTTTACATTGTAGAATGGCAAAATCAAGCTAAGTAACACACCCATCACCTCATATACTTATTTTTCTTCATGTGGTGAGAACATGTAAAATCAACTCCTTTAGCAATTGTGAAATCTAAAATGTTGATTCATTGAAGTGGAGAATAGAAAGAGTAGAATGATGATTACCAATGGCTGGAGTGGGGAGATGAGGAATGGAGAGATGTTGCTCAAGGGTACAAAGTTTTAGTTAGACACGAAGAATAGCTTGTAGAGATCTATACACCGCACCATGACTACAGTTAATAAACACATTCAAAATTGCTCACTTCCTAGAGCTTAGGTCAGATTCGGGTTTGACTTTGTTACCTGTGTGGTTGTAAGACTACGTTTAGATGAACTTCATCTGGAAATGCATAATGTATACTTATTACTCTTTTTTTATGATAGTAGCCGCCACTGATATATCAATGCCTGAAGCCATTAATTCATTCATGGGGTGGCAGAATAGTCCTATGATAATTCTATCATTCCTTCTTCATTTGTTAGCTGAAATTCTTCAAAGAAGAAATGTTCTCATAAACTCTTTTGTTATCCTAATCTACAAACTTTACCAGAAAGACAAGATAAAGCTTGATGTTTTTCTTTAATTATCAGTTTTTTAAATGATGAATGGTTCCCTACCATCTCAAAAAGGTCAAGAACTAGTTTATTGATTTTATCATTGTCCCCATGATTAATTTAATCATTATAAACTCCTGGATTCAAACATGTTTAATGTCTTGCTTGGTCAGTAGAATCTAATTCAGAACGGCTGCTAAATACTTTTGCCATCACCCCCATTGATTTTGATATCTTTCCGACTCTCTGTATGATAAAATATGCCAGAATCACCTTGTATACTTTCTGCAGCAACCCCAGAATCAGCTACTTTTACCTGAACTTCTGGTTCCTTGTAATGGAAAATAAAATCTAGAAACCACAATGTGGGTATTTGGGGGTACTCATTCCTACTAACTTGATTCTCCTCTTCATTTCCCCCTCTTACTCCTCTTTTTCCTTCTACTTCCTATTTTTGGAATAAATCTCAATGTTTTCTGTTATAATTTTTCCCAACAACATACCATACTCTTTAAATATGTAGGTTCAAAACATACTTTTTTAATTCAGAGAAGTTTTCCTGACTTAACGGTGATAAGAATTTGTTTCCTTCCATTGCTTTGAATTTCTCTTGTAGTGTCTCATAACATACACATAATTTTCTTCTTTACCTATATTCTTTTCCTGTCACTTTCACACAAATCCTTTCAATCTGTTTTTCTAATTTTTATTTCTCAAAATTCTTTTTTATCATCTAATTTATTAAGGAATTATCTTTTTTATCTATTTACTCATATTTTTCCCAGTTTAATTTTTATTTCTGAATTTCTTTTGTATTATTTTCTGAGTTCTGCAAACTCCTGATCTAATCTTCCTTTCCTCTGATCACCTCCTTTCTGAATTTTAATAATTCTGATTTATGCTTTTTTTATAGTTTCTATAACTTTTAAAATTTCTTATAGTTCAGTTTTGACTATTAGGTAAGATTTCCATTTGTTTTCTTGGCATCTACTTCTAGTTTCATTATCTGTAAGAATATTATTCTTTTCCTAATAACTTTGTTTTTAAATATTTTAGTTTTATTGAGCTATAAATGACATAAAATAAATTGTGTATATTATAAATGTACAATTTGATAAGTTTTGACATGAGCATGAAACATTGACCATAGTTAAGGTACTAAATATATCTATCACCCATAAATGATTTTTCATGCCCTTTTGTAATCTATCTTTTACAGGTAACCACTAATCTGCTTTCTGTCATATTAGTTTGGATTTTCTAGATTGTATATGAATAGATCATAGTCCTCTTAATTCTTACACTCAGTATGATTTTAATATTGATTGACATTGCTACATTTATAAATAGTTCATTCTCTTTTATAATTGAATAAAATTCCATTCTATGCATGTGCCAGAATTTGTTTACCTATTTGCCTATTGATGGACACTTGGGTTGTTTCTCATTTTTAGCTGTTATAGTTGAAGCTTCTATAGATATTCATGTACAAGTATTTATGTAGACACATGCTCTGATTTCTCTTTGGTAGTTACTAGTTGTGGAAGAGCTGCGTCTTATGCTAGGCATATGTTCAATGTTTAAAAAAACTACCAAATGTCTTCCAAAGCTTTTGTATTCTTTTACATTCCTATCAGTTCCAGTTTTTCCACATCTCTGCCAACATGTATTACCATTAGTCTGTTTAATTTTAGCCATTCTAGTAAGTGTGTAGTAGTATCTCATTGTGATTTTAGCTTCTATTTCCCAATAACTAATATCAAACATCTTTTCATGTACCAACTTTCCATCAACATACCTCCTTTGGTAAAGTGTTTTTATAACTCTTTTGCTCATTTTTTAACTGACTCTTTTTTTCTTATTGATTTTCAAGTGCTTTTTATATACATTCTAGAGACAATTCTTTATGATGTATGTGATTTTTAAATCTTTTATTTAAATCTGTGATTCATCTTTTTGTTTTCACAAAAGTATCTTTCAAAAAACCAAAAGTGGTTAACTTTGATGAAGTCAAGTTTTTTAATTTTAGAAGTTATGCTTTTTTATGCCTCATTTTAACAACCTTTGTCAAGCCAAAGATAAGTTTTCCTAATTTTATCTAGAAATTTTGTGATTTTAGCAAACATATTTGGTTTTATGACTCATTTCAGTGTAATTTTCTATGTAGTATGAACTAACAGTTAACATTCATGTTTTTGCTTATTGGATATTAAGTTTTTCCCAGAGCCACTTGTATAAAAGATTATTCTGTTCCCAATGGATTACCTTGGTGCCTCTGTAGAAAACCCATTAACCATATGGATGTAGACCTATTTCTAGACATTCCATGGCATTATATCTATATTTCTAATTTTATACCAATACCACACTGTCTTGATAACTGTGTTTTTATGATATGCATTTTAATCAAATTGTGTAAGATCTCTAATTTTGTTCATTTTCAAACTGCCTAGGTTATAACAGGCCTTTTTCATTCTGCTACAGATTTTCAATAAGTTTATTGATTTCTAAAAAATTATAGTGAAATTTTGATTGCAATTAAATTCAATCGGGGAAAATTAACATCTTAACAAAATGTAGTATTTTTGATCCATGAACATGGTATGTATCCACAATTTGGATCTTCTTTAATTCCTTTCAGCAGTATTTTGAATTTTTTACCTAACAGATCCTGAATATATGTGGTTGAATTTATACTTAAATAGTTCATGATTTGCTTGTTTGTTGTTTTACTTGTGTCTGTGTATGTGTGTGCTATTGCATATAGTACTGCTTTCTACATTTCAACTTAAAAATTTTTACTGATACAGACATACAATTGACTTTGTATTCTGCAACCTTGCTGAACTCATCAATTCTTGTAGCCTTTTGTAGACCTCTTGGAATTTTATACACAGATAATGTCACCTATGACAAGAGATAGGTTTATTTCTTACTCTCCCTCTCTTTTTTTTTTCTTTCTGCATATTTTAAATTTTATTTTTCTTGCCTGACTGCTCTGGCTAAAACTCCTGGTATCAGGTTACAAAGGAGTGCTAAGGGTAGACATCTTTCACTTGTTTATATCTTAGGAAGAAAGTATTCAATCTTTTTACCATTAAACAATAGGTTTTAAAAGATATCCTTCATAATCTTAAGATATTTCTTTTCTAGTCTTATGTCACTGAGAGCTTTTATCATTATTAAGGGTTAATGTTTTTTCAAATGATTTTTCTATATCTATTAAGAAAATCATATGGTTTTCCATTTTTAGTTTGTTACAGTAATTTATATTAATTGATTTTTGAATGTTGAAATAACATTGCATTTTTCAGGTAAACCATACTAGATCATATTTATTCTTCTACATATTGTTATACTCAATTTGTTTCTATTTCACTGAGTGTTTTTGCATCAGTATTTATGAAGGATATTGTGCTGCATATTCTCTTATAATTTCTTGGTCTGTTTTTGGTGTAAGGGTAATTGTGATCTCCTCAAATGAATTTAGTTTCCTTAGTAGATTTGAATTTTTTTTTTTAATTGGAATTTGTCAGGATTTTAGAAGAATGAAAAGAAAAGTGGCAGGCATTCTGAGTTGCAGTAGATAATAGAAAAAGTATAGATATAGGAACGCTAAGGTCAATTCAGGGACAATGAGAAAGCAAGGTATGGGAGAGGGTCTAAGAGAAGGTCTAAAGCAAGGTCTAAGAGAAGGTATGGGAGAGGGTTGGAAGAGAAAATTTGGCTGGTAGTATTTGAACTTTGGGTTCCATTTTGATTACTAACTGCATGACCTTAGATAAGTGGTAACCTCCTTAAGTCTCAGATTTGTCACCTCTAATATAAGGATAACAATATTCCTTCTTTGTAAGATAAAATGAGATAAAGAACCAAGCCTTGTGCTGGGCATACATGAAATGTTCAGCACATGTTTATGGTGATGACGGTAGATAGAGCTAATGATGACAATAGGACTAATACTGTGTCATTAGTGCCCAGCTATAAAGTATTAGAATTCAGTTCCATAGATCATAGGGAACTACTAAAGGGGAGAGTGTTAATGATCAAACTGATTCTTTACAAAGATGAATCTGACTGTGTCTTCAATACGGGTTAGAAGATGTAGATCAGAGGGGCAGAAAATAAACCCAAAAGTTTGTCTAATAAAAGTTCCAACATGGAAAAAAAAAAAACCAGCGTAGAGAAAAAACAATAACGTACCTTTTTGTCTTTAATGAGAATACTGTGTTTTTTCACCTAAGGTTTTGTCCTTGTTGGGCAAATATACATTTGGATATTTTCCTACAGACTCACAATTCAACTATAGACTGTGTAACTGAAATCAAATAGAGATTTGAGACTGATTATCAGATTCTTAATGTTCTTGCTCAAACCAACACTGCAAAGACTGAAGAGAGGAGTATAGAACAGCGTCATACTTTGCCTAAACAAAAAATTTTCTAATCACTTCCTAGAGCACTCTTTGCTTACGGAGTATAATCTTGTTGAGCCACATTGAGAAGAAGGTCATCAGTCCGATGGGACCAATTAATGAGGCCAAACTGGCAAAGGCTCAAGACAGCCCCTTTCTATAGCTGACTAGGAGGAAATAAACATACTCAGTTTAGTAACAGTGGTTCAGCCTTCTTTTTGTCAGATAGTCCTTAATGCACAACAAGAGGCCATTTATCAAAATGGCTGCTCTGATATTTTCTCTATTAGTAGGCATGAGTTTACTGAATTACCTACAAATCTCTTTGGGTCACCTTTCAACCTGAAGTATATGTTTATGAAATGGAAAACTCGAAAAAAATAAATAAAAGTTGTGTATAGTCAATAGAACTGGTCTGTGTCTAAGAAACCACATGCACGATAAATGGCCTGATCACTACCCGCCTGTGTCATCGTCTTGGAAACTGAAATATGATCTGGCTTCTTTGGGACTTGGACTATATCTCTGAGAGATCCTTTCAAGCCTTATCTCCTAGTGTCAGTACATACTACTACCCTTGCCCCAGACCACTGGCAAAGTCAAAAATTACAAAAGATACTTTTTCATCTTCTATCTGAGCTAGCTATTATTCCACCCACAATTCTAGTCCCAAACTCCTCTTTGTTCATTTAATCTACAAACATTTATAGAAGATTACATCTGTGCCACAGATCTTGTTCAACCCAAGAGACAGATCCCAGCTTTCCCAGGACTGGCGTGTAGCTCAATGTCACACATTTTTCCCAGACCGTATGTTCTTCATGCAAGTTTCCAGCCTTCAAGCAGGTAATTCCATACCTTTAACCATGATCGTAGGAGCCTGCCTTATTTCCCTAATCATTTTGTACCTAGTTCCTAAGAGAAACCACTATTGTTACTCTAAATTTCCCATTCCTAATTAACAAGGTGATAAAAGTCCAAACACTCTCATGGCTCAACAAAAGGTGGGTCTGTAAGGACATCTTATTTACTTAGAAACATGGCATTTTAATCCAGAGAACATCTGTGTTAGAATGGTTATCCTTTTACTGTTTTTACTGTCAGACAAAAAAAAAATTCTAGAAACACTAGTTATTATTGCTCAGTTAAAAAAAAAAAGTATTTGAGGTACTTCTGAATCATTAGTTATAACAAACTGTTCCCTGAGTTCATGCTATTTTATTGTGTTTAAAACAACAATCTTTTCAAAACTTAGCATTGTCAATATGTGGAATCATAATAAAATCTGGTACAAAATTTTAAATAGGCAGACAAAAGAACAGCCCACTCCAGGAAGGAGATCAGCCTCGCCCCTGTGTCTGAAAGCCAGCAGCTGGGGAGCTGGGGAGCAGTAAATAGGAAAGAGCGTGCCATAGCTAACCCAGAGTTAGAACCTAAGCAATGCCATCTTAAATCCTGTACCTTGTAAGCACCAAGAAAACTGTGTTTTTCCAAAAATAAGTTGTAACTGCTGCCCCGTTTCCTTTGTGATACTTTTTGCTGCCACGTTTTCCTTGCAATAGCTGCTGACCTTGGCTTCTGTAAATAAAAACAGCTAGCTTGCTGTAAAGTTGCTTGTCCTGCATCCCCTCACCCCCTTGGTCCTAAAACCAGGATGTGGTTTTTCAGTTTAAAAACCCTGCTCCCCCTGAGCTTGGGGCCACAGGTTGGAGAGATGTGAGTCCTCTGTGGCCGCCGGCAATAAAGACCCTGCAATTTGGCATACTTTTGTCTTGGTGTTAATTTTTTTATACTCGATCTGGTATAACAAGAATCTATGGAGGGGACAGAGACAGCATCCAACTCAGCAGAGCCCAGCCTTGCTGTGACATGATATGACCTGGAACAAATGTGATCTGTATTTCACACTGAGCACCCTTGCTCCTCCCCATCCTGTAGAAGACGACCTGCATCTTGGGTAAACTGTTACTAGAGTGAAGCCAGGGACATGGCAAGCCAGCACAGCTGGGCAGAAAGACAGTGAACTGAGTGTCATCCCACAAGAGGGAGCTCTCGGTTCCACACAGCTGTAAGTGACTGCACCTGATGCAACTGCCGAGCAAATCCTTCCCATGGACTTCTGTTGCCGTACTTTCCTTACTGAAACAGTATTTTATCATACATTGTATGATCAGGAAAAACCTATATCTCCTCTTCCCTCTTTGCAGTTTGTCTCTGCAATGTAAGAAGCTGGAAGGTCCTTATAATTTTTCTGGGTAAGATTTGGTTTGAATTAAGGCTAAGAGAAGGACAGGGACATAACGGACGCTCATGTTAAGAAAGCAAAGGGATTTGTCTGTGTTTCTGCCTACTGTAAGAGAAGACAGGGAGCCTACTGTTGTTTGGGTCAAGAAGAGCAAGCATGATGACTCACAGAAAACATTTCCAATGACAAAGCCCCAGGTTCTGGAATCCAGATCCTCTTCTCAAGTCTCCCCGCACCATATCTTTGTCAAATAAAAATAAGTAAAATCTTCCATGTCATAATCCTTCAGGGGACGAACACTTCCCTTTGTGACCAGAGGCCACGCGTGCTGGGTGCTAGCCCCCACTCAAAGCTGTCATCTCCCATTCAATCCACCAGCGAAGGTTGCCAGTTCTAGTTTTGAAGTATATCTGGAATATGACCACTTTTCACCCTTACCACCTCCTCTGCCAGCACCTGGACTGAGTTATCATGTCTCACTTGAATTGTTTTTGCCTCTTTTCTGAGTGCTCAATTTTCAAACTTACCCCTATAGTTTACTGTCTATTTTAAAGCCAGAATAATCCCATCACAGTGTAAATTCAGTTTTGTCATTCTTCTGCTCAGCATGTTCCAATGAGCTCCTCTTTCTCAGAATTAAACCCAAAGTCCTTGCCTTGGCTTTGGATGTCCTACATGATCTGGCCCTCTCATCACTCTGATCTTGCCTCCTACCAGTTTCTAACTTGGTGAATTCACCCTGCCTGGAACATTCTAATACGCTCCTGCCTGAGAACCTAGATACTCACTGTTCTCCCTGTCTAGAAGTTTCTTCTCTCAGATAGCTAATGGAGAACTGTCTGATTAGGCAGAAGGAACAATGACTCCTCTCTCCCTCACTCACCTTTTTTGCTCCAGACACTCCTTGCTGGAGGCACTGGCCCTGGTGATCCTCAGGCATGTGGAGCCTTCTGCCTCAGGGCCTTTGCCTGTGCTGCCCATTCTCCTTGGAACATGTTTCTCCCAGATATTTGGCCAGGTCACTGCCTTGCATTTGCACTGCACTGCCCTGGTCTCTGCCCAAATGTTATAGTCTAAGAAAAGCTCACCTGACCCTGATTTCCAAAAAGGACCACCCTGTTTCTCATCTTATCTTTTTCACTTTGTTTTGCTTTTCTTAGCACTTATTATCACCTGATATATTATTATGTGATTCCCTGCTTTATGGCCCTCCTATCTGCAAGAGAATCTAAACTCCCACAAGGACTGGAATTATATCTTCTTTTTGCGGTCACCATGTCATTTAAGAAATGAGTGATTAATAAGTATTTGTTAAATAAATGGGTTGGTAGATCAATGGGTCGTCCTATGAAACATGAATAAATATCCATATCTTACAGATGAGAAATGAATAGATTTCCAGCCCAACACAGTCAGCCACCGGTACAGATGAGATTCAAATCCAAGTCCACACTATTAACCACAGACTGAACTCTTTGATAGAGTGTACAGTCCCTCCTGCCGTCCCCTGGAGTTGCAGTACTGTGTAGTAATAGACAAGAGAGAATGCGGCAGGTACTAACTCCTCTTTCTCCTTCAGACAGCAATGCTAGCAAAACTCCTTCCTCTCTGTCTGAAGAGGGATTGAGCAGTCTTTCTAATTTTGCATATCTTAGAAGAAAAAACAAAATTAAGTAGATGCCAGATCTTGGTAGTTTCAACTTTCAAGGAGAGGTAGGTTAGTGACTTTTGCAGGTTCCAGAACAATTTCTGACTATCATAGGGTTATTTAATACATTTCTCTTATATTCCCACATAAAGGCTGATCTTTTAGAAACACACAGCTGGGCAACATAATCCAGCAAACTCCATGAGCAAAGGGAGGTCTTCCAGTACTCATGGGTTTTCTTCTCTATGTTGACAGCCTGCCATTTTGGAGACATGACTATGTCAGAAAACATTCTCTCTTCTAACCATTTGAACATAAATACATAAAGGAATGACAGTATCTCAACCATATTACTACTAGGTGCATGATGCAGAATTATGTCTCTGAGAAAAAGACAGTTGCCTTCACTATCATCCACAATCCTGCTTGTAATTGTTCTTCAACTACTGTGGCTATTCAAACTTGTGTGTGATGTTGGTGCACATAGGCGTGCATAAGAATGAAAAAGGACGTCCTGATAAAAACCAACTTCATTTCTTTGTCATACAAAATAGATATCACCTCCGAAAAGTGGCTAAAGCTTTCCTCAAACACTATATTTTGCACTTGACTTCACTATATTCTTAGAATTCTTTCACTTTCTATTGAGATTCTGTCCTATACATCCTAACTTCTGAGCACACCTTTCAAGTCATCTCCCATCCTTCAAGCCCAAGATGCACATTACTTTAGCTAAATCCCCCATCATCTCTCACCTGGAGGACTGCCACGGTCTGTTAACTGGCCTCCAATCTCAGTCCTACTAACCTATCATCCACCCCAATGAAGAGTCTTTCTAATCATTTCTTTCCCCTATACAAAACCCTCCAGTGGTTCCACACTATAAAAGAGTAGATACCAAGCTCCATCAGGTTAGAATAATAACTTTCTTCTAACTTGTCTGCTTGGTGAACACCTATACGTCTTTCTCTATGTGAAAGTATGACACCATCATGTTCCCCAAGTAGAACTGATTACTCTCTCCTTTCTGTTTTCATTTTACTCATGTGGACCTCTTTCATAGCTCCTCTAGCACCTAATTGTACATACTTGTTTTCTTAAGAGATTAGAATTTCCTTGAATTCATGAATAAGTATTCATGTTTTATTTCTCTTTATAGCCAGGCATCTGGCATTGTTCCTGGCACACAGAAAGTGCTCAATAAATGTTTGTGTTGAAGAATAAATGCAAAAGTAGTAAAATTTAATAAATGTTCACATTATTTCAAATCATATTAAAGCTGAGAGTCAATTTCCTCCAGCAAATGAGTAATGAACAAAAATGCATAGTTTTACAACACAACAGGCCATGGACACTCAGTCCTCAGCAGCTTGGGGTACCTCAATCACTGCCAAACTTTACTTTTGGAGAGTTTGTAAAATTCAGATTATTGAGCCAGTCCTTCAGAGAGCCCAATTCTGAGTTTCTGCAGTGTGGACCCACAAACCTACACTTTAAGCAAGGGCTTCAAGTGCTTCACATGCAGATGATTTCAACAGTACAATTGGGTGACTGCCCCAAGGTTGTTTCTCCACTGAAAGACAGCAGGCAAAGCTTGATGCACAAATCAAATCCTGCAACCCAACACTCTGGCACCTGCCAGTATTAATATAATATAAACAAGCTTAGCTGTAACACACACATTTTCCCCCTTACAACTCACTGGAGGTTGTACGCCCAATTCAGAGCTGTCAGGTCATGGTTGGTAGAAGAGCATAATTGTTAAGATGCTAATTGTTGACCATAGCGTGGAAGTTCTAAAGCCACTGGAGACATAATTGCCTGAGTCAGTGGTCCACTCCAGTGAGTCATGTAGTATGCATGCTCTTGAGGGTGCAGAGTCTGTGAGTTTCACTTTGTCCTCCAGGAGAGAGGAACTCCAGGAAGCTTGGGGTCAGGCCTGAGAGACTGTGATTTCTTCAAAAGTTAAAGCTTTGCCAGAATCTCTTCCCCACCCTATAACCCTTCCTTGTTGACCTTTAAAAGTGAGACATTTTAGCAGAACAAAACTGCTGGGGAGATTTCTCCACCCCATTATTAGTCATAATAGGAAACCTGTATAAAGGGCCAGTCTCTCCTGACATCACCCAGCCCTTCCGCTTCCAGGCTTAGCATAAAAACTCATCTTATTAAAACAAGCAGAATCCAAAAGAAACAGGTATTCTGGACAGAACTTCTGAGAGGCGTGCCCTACAGAAAAGAAAGTGAAGTGAGGTGAGGGAGTCTTCAGTAGATTTACACCTCCTGACTCCTTCACAGCTGCCATTGGGATCCAATCCCTATTTGCAGGTAGCAAAGACGAAGGCAGGTAAATTCATTCTCTTTGACCTAAGTTCTGAAGCCTTCCTGATTTTCCCAGGGGTCAGGAGGAGAAAAAATCATCCCTGTGTACATTCATTTTATTCTGCAACTTTGAAGATAGTACCCCAGAAATGAGGAAATTGTGGTTCAATGATGGGTCAGGGAGTTTGGTAAGAAACCATTTTTCTTGGGTGAAACTCTAAGACGAAAGCAGGCAAGAGGCTTTGTGACTTGGTTAAACATGTTGAAGCGGGCATCCTGTGTGGGCAATGCCACCTTCTTAGTCAGATTATATTCATGTGAAAGTGGCCTGAGGAGGAGCCAGGAAATGGCACACAAACCCTGCAATTGGGACTTGCTGCTGGGCCACCTTTTAAGACAGAAAATGCATTAAGCAAAGAAAGCCACGTTAATCATACTACCTTGTGGAGAATGCCACCCACCATATCTTCCCACCAGAACAGGTACAGAGAGAGTTAAGAACACTGAAAATGGTCTCCCTTTTGTTTCTTTATTTTTTATCCATTTTAACTGATAAATAGTAATTGTATAGATGTATAAAATACAATGTGATATCAATCAAGCTAATTAACGTATCCATCACTTCACGAATCTATTATTTTTTGTGTGGTGAGAATGTTAACAATCTATTTTAGCAAATTTTAAATGTTCAATATCTGTCTTGAGCAAATGACAGAACATAATGAGTTGGAGATTAGAAATCATTTAATATAATTTTTCTATTTATGTAAGTCACATGATTATTAAACTTTTTTAATGTGTGACTATATGCTGAGGATTCAAGGACAGACATATATGGAAAAATTAAATGTGGTCATTTCTTTGCTGATACTATTAGAAAAGTGGCCTTGGCTGCTTATTTAATGATACTGTACCTTACTTTCTCATTTATAGAATGTGGGAAATAATGACACTTAGTTCATAGGGTTGTTAAGAGAATTAAATGAGATAATCCATATAAATCAATGAACCTGGTGGTTGGCAGAGTGTAAGCATTCTGTAAATGCTACCTGCTAGTCCCAGTTACTGCAAGACACTGGAGTACAGTGATAAAACAATACTGGTATGCCCGCTGCCCTCGGGTCTTAAAGTCTGTCACACACATTAATTTTCCGAAGAGGCTGTAAAAGACCTGTAATAGAGTATAGTCATCACCTAAGGGAACAGTGGTCAACTTGAGCTGAGCCTGCAAACCCTCTATCATACTGGCAGATTGGGACAGAGGTCAAAGGGTACTGGAAAGAGTTTTTCAGACAGGCAAATCGGTGTGCAAAAAGCTGATGCAGAAAGCCAGGACTGCTCAGGACATGTAGAAAGTTCCTCTGAGCTAGAACACTGAGCTGTGAGCATGCAAAGACTGAAGAGGAAGCTACAGGCTACATCATGGAGGATTTACACACCATTCGGTCCTTCCTATGGATTGAATGTATGTGTCCCTTCAAAATTCACATGTGGAAACCTAATCACCAAGATGACTGTATTAGCAGGTAAGGCTTTTGGGAGGTGATTAGGTCATGAGGGCTCCACCCTCTTGAATGAGATTAGTGCCCTTATAAAAGGACTGGAGGGAGCTAGCTATGTCCTTTTGCCTTTCTGCCTTCTGTCATGTGAGGACACAGCAATAAGGTGCCATCTGGAAAGCAGAGAGCAGCCCTCACCAGACACTGAATCTGCTGGCACTTTGATCTTCAACTTCTCTGCCTCCAGAACAGTGAGAAATACATTGTTATTATCTATAAATTGCCAAGTCTGTGGCATTTTGTTAGAGCAGCCAGAATGGATTCAGGTAGTCCTTCAATAAATATTTTTAATTGCCTACCATGTGCCAGGCATCACGTAAAGTGCTATAAGAGAAAGACAGAAGAAAAAAGTCTTTGCTTCAAAAGCTATTTACAAATAACCCTTGCTCAGGGCAGAGTAGATCATAAGTACCACAATGCAGAAACTGTCCCAGATGGTGACTGTCCCAGATGGTGACTGAGCAAGTTAATTTACCTTTTTTTGTTTTGGTTTGGTTCAAATGCCTCATCCGTGGACTGATAATAATTCTCCCATGCCTACCTCACTTAAGAACAAGGAGGAGATCTCAGAATGCCTGAGCAGACAATGATGAGAAGGCACCATGAGAACTGTAAAGCGCTGTTGACATGGGAGAGGCTATGATGAAAGGATGATGATGTTGGTATTGATAACAGTGAAGATGATGATTATGACGTTAAAGAAGTTGGAGAAGATTATGGTAAGTATGGTGAATAAGATGAAACCAATAAGGATTATCACAATAATTCATCATGATTCATTCAATTAATATGTGCTAAGGACCATATGTTGTACACTATGGATACAGTAATAAACAAAAGAAAGTAACAAACCATTCATTCAATAAATATGCACTAAGGACATATGTTGTACGCCATGGATACAGTAATAAACCAAAGAAAGTACCTGTCTTATTTTTCACTGGAAGGAAAATTATAAAGTGATGGATAGTCATGTAATTACTAGAGTTTTAGCCAAGGGAAAAAAAGAGAGAGAGAGAGAGAGAGAAAGGATAGAAAATGATGGGAAGTGGCAATGCTAATAGAGATGGTGATTCTGGTTACAGCTGGAATCTCGTAGCAAAATTAAAAACCTATGTGAGAGTCAAATCGGAGAGGCAGCTTACAATGGGCTCCAGTCTTTGTCATTGCAGGTGTTGATGAGCGGCAGAAATGTGTTGTTATGGCATTTGTGTGGGCCTGAGTGAGGTATACGGAGTCCAAGATGTAGAAGAAAAGATCTTAGAGATGAGATTTCACTAGGTACATTCTGAGCCCAAATGACCAAACAGTCTGGGAAAACAAAGACTCTGGTTGTTTCTTTCACATAAAACATGTTTCTGAAGTTTGTCTTCCTTGTCTCCAAGAATTTCTGTGTAAGTTTCAGGAGTCTGGCACACATCGTAGGTTAGCAACATCCATTTTCCCCACAAGAAATAATAACATCGTCGTAACTAACTTTGGCTTTAGACTTGTGTTATTGTCCTAAGGGAAATGAAGTTGAGGGTGGGTGAAGAAAGGCTATTAAAACCCCAGGTCTTTCCGCACTTACAAAGAGCATACAATGACCTTACACAGCCCAGTTTTGGCAGCCAGCATCGGAATCAGCTTGGGCAAACCCAGAGGTCAAGATCTGAACATCTGGGAACAGAGAAGTCGAGGAACTGCAGGGAAGCCCAGATACAATTAGTATGTTCTGTGATATTTTTAAATTTGCTGTATGTAAAAGGCCCAGCTAGACTCTGGAAGTTAACCAAAAGCAGGGGTTGTATTTTATTCACATTTGTGTTCCTCATATTTTAGTTTTGAATCTGGCCAATAAACCAGGAAACAATTGTTTGAATGAGTGACAGAATAAAAGAGAAAATAAGTAGGTGAGTAGAAGAATTAATTAACAGAGACTGGTGTGGAGCCAAAATGAAAGGAATGAACACTTGTGGGATCCCATCCGGGCTTTGTCTCCACCAGCTGACAACCTAAGCATATTCTTGATCCACGTGCTTCATGAAATTAGGACAATCATCACATCTGAACAAGCTACTATGAGGATTATAAAGTAACATATGGTTTACAAAGTTCCTAAAGCAGTGCTTGGAACCTAGACATGCTCAATGAAGAGTCAGTATTAATAATCGTGTTAATCGTTATGCTTGTGATCACTACAGGAAAGAACAGTATGGCTTTCTCTTCTTTATGATATGACGCATTTTAGAATGAGAAAAGGAATATATAATATAGATATATTTTAGCAAAATGAATAATCACATCATCACTTAGCAAAGGCTTTGATGCCTATATCTGATTTATCAGTCTTATCATTCTTGAAATATAAAGGAAGACACATTTATTCATTGATCACTTAATATGTTTAAGGTGTTCAATGCTACAGGGAAAGAAAAGAATTATAAAAGAAGTAACTATCCTTAAGTGTCTTTTACTACTTAGAGAGGTAGAGAGACAGACACACATGTGCATGTGCATGCATACACACAACACACACACACACACACACACACACCCCTATGACATCAAGAAATCCAGACTAAGTATGACAGGCGGTCAAGAAGTCAACATAATTGGAGATACTAGAGTAATTACAACTCAGTTGCATTTTCCTAAGAAGCAGATGTTCTTAAATTGATGACAGGTAAACAAAGCAATGAAAATGGATGTTTAATAATAAACATTTCAATTTAAAAACTTTAGAAATTCTAAAACATCATTCTAAATAAACTTTGGATCATAGAGGAAATAAACCCTGCAGCTACAGACTTTTAGAGAGTAGCTACTATAAAAATTCTGCATATCGAATTTATGAGGTGGTTAAAGCTCTACTCAAAGAAAATTACATTGTCATAAATGCTTTCATTTTTAAAGATCAAAGCATAATTATAAAGAAAATAATCATTACATTCAAAAAGTTAGGAAATTAACAAAATATAATTAAGTAGGAGAAAAGAGTGAATAAATAAATTATGAAAGCAGAAATGAGTGAATCAGAAACCAGAGAAACAAGAATTATTAACAGGCCAGGCGCAGTAGCTCATGCCAGTGATCCCAGCACTTTGGGAGGCCAACATGGCAGGATCACTTGAGTGCAGGAGTTCCAGACCAGCCTGGGCAACATAGTGAATCCTGTCTCTACAAAAAATACAAATATTAGCCGGTGTGGTGGCATGTGCCTGTAGTCCCAGCTACTCAGGAGATGGGAAGATGCTTGAGCTTAGGAGTTTGAGGTTACAGTGAGCTATGATTGCACCACTGCACTCCAGCCTGGGTATCAAAATGAGACTCTGTCTCAAAAAAAGAAAATAAAAATAAAAAATAAAAAAAGAATTACTGACAAACAGAAGGTTTTTCTATATATGGTTATAGAAAATAACCGTATATCTAGGGAAAATGTATACATCCTGGGGGGAAAAGAAAGGCAGAGAATTAGGGATTGTTGTGTTGGAGGGACAAGCAGTCTTCTAATAGAAATGAAAAAGAGTTTATGAAAGGTAAAAGGGAAAAGGAAAGGAAACAGGAGTGTCTTATGCTTGGAGTACTCACCATAGCAGCAGCTAAAAGCAGAGGTAGACCAAGAGGTAAACGTGGGGTCCAGAGGTGTCTGCCATGGTCAATTGTATGATGATGTTGCATTGAAAAGGTCTTAAATCTTAGATAGTTAAGATGGTCTTTATTCTGTGGCAAACCAGACTTACAGAACTCTTCAAGGGCTGTGAATTCAAAGAGAAAAACTCACACTAGTACCATTGGAAAACGACAGAGAGAAAGGCCAAAGGAAATGGAAGCAGTAATGCTTCCTTTTACAGCTAAGTGGCTGAGAGATCACATGATCCAATCTTGAGTTGTGAGACTGAATAGCCACATTACAAAATTCATATCTCAAGTGAGTGAATGGCTGTACTTGGAATATAAGAGACCCTGAAAGATTGAGAGTTTCACATGGTCCTTCTTCCCCATAGCTGTTTCTCCTCATCCCCTCTTGTAACCTCTAACAATGACATCCCATCCCTCTTGATTAATCTAATTGCCCAACCAGTGGCTAGCAATGTACAAAAATAATCTCTCTCTTTTGAGAACCATTTTTAACCAACTATCCCCCAAACAGTCTAAACTTTGCTGATTCTTCTTGCTAAATCAACTGAAAAACTATATACCTTCCTCTTGTAGATTAGAATGCTCTTCTGGAGCCTTCTTGTGCCCACCATTTGAACAAAGTCTTCTCCATCCATGTTCTGTTTAATCTCTTCTGCAAAGTTTTGGTGCTATCAACTAAATCAGAACTGACCTTTCTGCCGTTCAGCATGAGCCACTTTGATGAGAGTAGAGAGTATAAAATCCCAAGTCCTACTCAGTGAAAACAAGGATTCTGCTTCTTTTGCTTGGAAGTGCCACCTAAATTTTATATATATTTTTTCGTTGTCTTTGATTTAGTTCTCCTGACTTGATTTGTCTTACCACTCAGGGTTCTCATGGACAAGGTGGGAGTTAGAGTCCCAGAGCCTGGTGACCTGTCTCTTGTTTTTCTCATCAAATGAACCTCTCTGTCAACTGGCTTCTAACCTCTGTTACAATCTTACTGAAGACAATTTTTAACTTCAGTGACCCCTCTTGAGAACGTGAGATACATACAGGAAAATCCATTTCATAGTGCTCAGGAATCAAATAGTTCAGAGTTTCAAAATAATCAATCATGAGTATTTTTCCACTGACAAATGGAGTCTAAAAGAAGAATTATAAAAGTAATTTTTTGAGGACTACTTAAGACAAGACTAATAGTATGTACAGAATCTAAATTTAAACTCTCCTTTTCTTCTCCTCCTGACCCAACTCTAAACTGTATTTTCTGCTGTCACCCTAGACATCAACCCTTCCTTCTCCTTTTCTCTGCACCTTTTATTACTCCTAAGCCTTCCTCAGACTCTCTTCACTTTTCTTCACACCTTTCTCACTGGACAATATAAGTACATGTTGTTTTATCACGTAGGTGCAGATGAAGACCAGCCTTATTACTCTTATTGTTAATGGTCGAGATCAGAGTTGCACAATCTAGTTAACAGCTCTCCAAACACTTAAATAGAACACAGTTTATTGAAGAATTTAGAATTTTCCTAGGATCTTATAATTCTGTAGTCTCTGATCTCTATCAATTGATTCACTACCTTGTGTGACCTAAAGATACTAATACCCCTTAGAAACTGCAGGATGTATTTATAACAGAATAATTCAGAATGATTCCTGAGGTCTTTTATGTCAAAATTGATTGATCAAGGATCCAATCTCATAAACAGAGATGGAATACATCAGTCTCTGGTTTTAGAAACTGATTAAAGATGACCTTAAGCAAATAGTATAGTCTGGATGAGGACAAAGACATCCCAATTGTTCTATCTACCTTCTTTGTTGATGTTCTTAAATCAGAGGTGGCATATTAATTAGAAAGCTGAATACAGATGGCAGACTGCCCCCCTTCCTGAATTAACAGGGTTTGCAAAAACAGTTTGATGATACTTTGACACAGAAACAATAAAAATTACAGACCGAATTAATAGGTCTTCAGATTAAGCAATTAGGTAAACCCAATAATAAGGGCACCTCTGTGTCTGATAAGATCAAGACTTTGGTCAATACTGTAAGGAAAGGAGACATTGGAAGAATAATTACCCAGCCTTAGCTTGAAGGATAAAAATCTAAAAACTGTGCCCATAAATGAAGGCTCTCTGAAGAGACAAGCTCCAAATTCTGCCCACAACTTCCCTTAACACTGAAGGAAAAAAAAATACATATACTTTCAAAAACAGGTTTCATTTTTAAATGACTCTAGGCTATACTCTTTACCAGAGAACTTCCACCTTTCTATTATTTATTTCTTACTTAGAATAACAAAAATATTTAAACAGTTGGAATCTCAAATACCCCTTAGACGATCTTTGTCTCAAGCACTCTTGATTCTCTGAGCTTTTTTCCAGTCAACACGCTTTAGTGCTTAGTGATTCCACTCCAGTGAATCAGTTGAAACAAGACCTACTTTCTAAATGGAGTACCACTATTAAATATGGACCAATGACCTATTTCTGGAACATTTGAAGGAGGAGAAACCCCAGCCTATAACTGAATGATTGCACAGACTAACTACCCACTAATCAATCTGAGACTTTAAATCTATCCCTGAAAGTCTGTGGGTCAAAGACAGTCCAGATGCAAGACAAATCTGGAGTGTGAGCCCTTAAAATATGTATTAGTTCAGCAAGATTTTTACCAAAACTGCCTCAATACCCAATGAAAAAAAACAAAGAAGGCTACTGAAGAACTGCAGCCCATGTTATCTTCAGGCCTCAAGAAAGGACTAATTATCTCTTACACCTGCTCTTGCAAAACCCCTGTTCTATCTGTCAGAAAGACAAATAGCCATGGCTGCTGCTTTGTACAAGATTCAAGGGTCATTAACAAAAAGATTGTGCCTTTCACTTCCTTGGAAGCTCAACCCCTGCTATCATCATGTTTTCAATCCCACAGCCAGGTGCTTACCTTACATTGGTATGGCTATGCTCCACATTCTTAATATGTCCCTGCATGTGGACTCACAACATCTATTTGCACTTAACTGAAGAAATCAACTATATCTATATCTACATCTAATCAATATCTATATAAACAATTTGTCCTAACAGGTTATAAAATATCCTCTTCCTTCTCAAAATTATTTAACTATAGCCTTAGAAGCATCCAAATCACTAGGATTCTGCTGTCAAATAATATGTAGATGACCTGGTATGTTCTCCAAATCAACAGTCTTGCAGAACTGATTCCCTTCATTTACTGACAGCATTACATACAACATACACAAGGTCTCTAAGGATTCTCTTCAATTTTATCATACCCAAGTACATTATCTAGGCCATAAAACAATGCAAAATGGAAAGACTCTTTCTTCTCAAAGAGAGAAGATATTCATGACTTTCCTGAGCTGATTACTAGAACCTAACCTAAAGGATTTCTTTGTGTCAGATACTACAGTAGACATTTGATTTGTAACTTTTTTGAATTGGCTTCCTGTCTACATGATGTAATGAAAGCCAACACACATGAGCCTTCGTCCTGAAAAACTAATTGGAAACTGTTTTCTGTAACATAAAGAAATCTCTTGAAAACATCCTAGCCTTGAACTCATGCCTTATCATCAACCTATTTATATATTAAACATCCAGAAAAACTTTGGAGATTCCAGCATGACAGGACAACAGTACACAGACATCAGTGTTCTATTTAATGTGATAGCCTCTCACTTCACCAGATAGCAAAAGCTGACCCCAATTTGTGAGCAATAACATCAGCCACAGTGCTATCCAGGGCCTCTGCTGACTTAGGATCTCCACTTAGCCTCCTGATCCTTCATGCTGTTCTGACCTTACTTTTGTCTGAAAACACCCAGCACTTTTCTGCTTCTAGAATGACTTCTTACAAAATTCTGCTCTGACCCATACATATTTCTATCTATCATTCTAATATTCAAAACCCCAACACCTACCTACGACTCCCAAAAAAGAAAGAACCTTGTGACCATCATGCTGTTACTCAGGATTTTTTTTTTTTTTTGCCTTCCCCTGACCTCCTTGAAACTCATTTAGAATACCAACATTTAAGAACTCAAGAAGGAGGCTGCAAAGCCAGATACACAATTGCAACTCATTCTGATAGCTCAAATTCAATCCTTTCTGTACAGATGCTGATTTTGTACAAGTTGATGAAATTGTAGCACTTACTAGGGCCTGCCAGTTAACTAAAGACAGGAGATATTTGCAGACAGTAGATGGGCTTTAAGAGTGATGAATAATTAATGATATGATAGAAACAACATGGCTTTTAAACTTCCCTGACATATGATTATAAACATGTTCTTACTTGTCTTTCTGTTTCCTGGTTTGCCAAGAGTCAGTCATTTCTGTAAAGCAGTTACTCTGGCAGTAGCTAAGACCCTTGTGTTCATTTTCCATTTAGTGGATACCCACATATTTATTTTGTGAAAGGAGTATCCATTTCACTGGAGCAGCAATTTAAAACTTTGCAAGGCTCTGCCTGTCACACACAAGTTTCACTGTCCCTAATTTCCAGTGAAAATAGAAAGACTGAATGGTAAATTAAACTTAAATTGGCAAAAATATCACAGACACTTAAGTTGCCATTGTTAAAGACCTTACTGTTTACTTTCATGGGTGTGAGCTCCACTTCAAACAGAAACTCAAGAGACTATTCCTATATGAGATGGTCATTGGATGCTCTATGTGTCTCAACAGTTCACCTCCTATCATTTTGCATTGAGTTATCTTGACACCTTTATCCAAAATCAACTGACCATAAATACATGAATTTACTTCTGGATTCACAATTTTATCAATATACATATGCATATGATATGTATATGCATACAATCCATAAGCCAGTATTGCACTATCTTAATGACTCTGTAGTAAGTTTTGAAATTGTGAAGTGTAAGCCCTCCACCTTTGTTCTTTTTCACAATTGTTAAAGCCATTCTGAGTCCCCTGCATTGTCATTTGCTGCCAAAAAAGGCAGCATGGATTTTGATAGAGTTTGTGTTGAATCTGCAGATCAATTTGTGGAGCGCTGGCATCTTAAAGACTTAACAATATTAATATTATCCATGAACATGGGATGTCTTTCCACTTATCTAGATATTTTTCAATTTAACAATTAGAGTTTTCAGTATACAATTTTTATACTTCCTGTTAAAAATTTTCCAAAGTATTTTATTCCTTTATATTCAATTGCAAATAGAATTGTTTTCTTAATGTCACTTTTTGGATTGTTCATTGCTAATGTATAGAAATACAACTGACTTCTTTACATTTGTCTTGCATAACACAAACTTGCTTAGTTTGTTCGTAGTTATGTTTTTTTAGGGTATTCCTTAGGATTTCCTATATAGATTATGTCATCTGCAAATAGCTCTAGTTCTTTTTTTCCAATATGTATGACTTTTATTTCTTTTTCTTGCCTAATTTCCATAACTAGAACCTCTAGTGCAATGTTGAATAGAAGTGACTAGCATGAACATGTGCATCTTATTCCTGAATTTTAAGAGAAAAGGCATTTGGTTTTCATCATCAAGCATGATGTTATCTGTTCATTTTTCATAGATGTTCTATGCATTCCATATGGGATAGTGCACCATTAATCCTTCCTTCCCAGGTCTACTGTCACATCCTTTCTCTACCTCTTTGCTTACTCTGCCCTGGGGAAAAAAGAGTCATTTCACTGACTGGTGAGTTAAGAAGAGGAAGTGGGCATGAGGTATCCAGCATTCTACTCTTCCCTCTCTCAGGAGCTGGTGACCACAGGAAGCACCTTTTCTGTTATACTTCTTCACACTTTAAATTTTTAAGGAAAGCCTTGACATGGGGAGGACACCACTGTGATTAAGTGTCCAATTATAGGGCTTTGGTATAATAAAATCTACATTCTTTAGTATCAGCTGTATCATCTTTACTTAGCTGATACTCTCTGTCTATCCTAATTGATTCCTAAGCTGAACAAGGAAAAGGGATGCTTTATGTACCCCAGTGAATCCCAAATAAGGGAGGAAGGAATACTTTAAGTTCTAGTAAAATGCTATATGAATAAGATTAAAGGCATCCCTGTGTTTAGCTAGGGGAAGTGATGAAATCAGAAAAATCAGTCTTTGATACAAGCTTTAGGGTACTCTCCAACCATACACTTCGAATAACATAAAAGCTCCTTTATTATCTTAAACATGGAAAACAAGTATAAAATTTTGGGATAAGATGAAGAATTGAGGTTGGGTGTGAAAAGAAATGGAGGACTTGAAGGGGTTAAATGTTTTATCTTAGATGATGGATGCAAATGCTTTAATGGCAAGGGTAAGATAGTGCCTCTATAAATAACACCAGAGAGGTTTCCTTAGATGGCCAAGGATTTTTATAGCTCATGGACCTCAGTGTAAATCAGTGGCTGCACTGACTCTCTTCACTTGCTTTATATAGAGATAGATGAAGAGAGGGGGCTGCAGTTATGATTAAAATCTCCCAATAATTGAAGGCTGTCCTATGAAAGAGGAATTAGATTTATTCTAAAGCCTTCAGAAGGCAAATCAGAGCTAGCTTAATGACATTAAAATGGAATGGAATTTGGTCATTGTAAAGAAAAAGCAAATAATTAACTGCTCAGAAAGTAGAATTGGACACTGATGGTAAGAGCTACAGTTTCTGGGAACATTTCAGCAGAAACCAGATGCTCTACACAACCTGTAGAGAAGGTTGTGGAGGGAGATTCCTGAATGTGACAGGGATTGAACCAAATGTTCCACATGGTCCCTTCCAGCTCTGAAATTGTAGAATTCAAGAAAGAACTAGTATAAGGAATATACAACTCTGTAGGCAGAACACCTGGATTCTAGGCTCAATTTTTCTACTAACTAGCTATATTACTTGGTACAAATTTCTTATTCTTTATGGACTGCAGTTCCCTTCCCTGTAAAATGCACATTTGGGAGTTAGAGGAGATAATTGTTATTTAAGCTCTCTTTTTGCTTAAAAAAAAAAATACTAGGGCTGAAATGGAGAGAGACATGGAGCGTTCTAAGCACTTAGTGCAGTGGTAAGCCGATTGGCACAGGTGAAGCCTTCCTAAGGTGTATGGCACAGTGATGTGTAAGAACCAGACTGTAAAGAAAAAGCGGAGAGCCCACCGAGCACTATTCTCCAATTTTGAGGTTCAGTGACATGAGGCTTCTGTCATGAGTTTATTTACAACATTAATTTGGCAAAAGCTACAAATCTGAGCTTTTTGTTTCACAGTTTATCAGCACAACTTTGGTTACTAGGCAGTTTTATCGGACTCAATCTTCAGATTGAAGATTGTCTGATAAAGTAGCTGAATAGTAGTTCAATTTGCTTTCCTCCTACTTTGCAAAAGAAAAGCACATCACACATTATTCCTAATACTAAGAAGCATTGTCCAGGGTATAGAAACCTCCAAGGCACTAAACAAAGACACATTTGAAGTACTGTTATTGATTTCCATAAAGTGTATGACTAATGACTTGGAAATCAATCCTTTTGCCTAAAAGGTAGTTTTTGGCTTATTTTTAATAAAATTGACCAGTAACTCAATTTGAACTGTCAACAAATTGATCATTAGCAATCATTTTTATGATAAATACTATAATTTTGTGCATAAAACTCAAGCAGTCTGAAAAATTGAATGGCATTCGTTATAGTAAATCTTGAATATGGTTTGTGACTGTTTACATTTTAAAAACAAAATGAGAAAGACAGAAATAGAACTAATGTTGAATTCTGCCTCAGTCTAATAGTAAGTGATATTAAAAAATACATATTCTAATAGAAATGAATGCCTACTTATCTCACTAACAAATACATTTACCACAATATTTTATTTTAAACATAATAAATATACTTTTTTTGAATTTACAACTTGTTTATTGTTTCAGTTGATATACAAGGTAATAATTTTAATAACTGACAAAACTAAGTTGATGCTTAGAGTCATGCTCATAGGCAAAAAGTTACATATAAATTTCCATATAATATTTTTGATATAGAAAATCATAATAGACATTTGTATGAAATAGTTTCAAGTATAAACTACATTACATTAGAAAAAAATTCTGTTTGGGAATTAGAATGAAAATTTGAGTTCAAGGAGAAAAACTGATATAAAAGTTCCACCGTGTGTGTGTGTGTGTGTTTAAACTAAACATAGTGGGTATCAAATTGATCAAGTATTCTGAATCTTTTAGACACATTTAAAATGATAGTTTTATTTGAAAATGTTAATATTTATTACATATTGAAAATTATATTCTTAACAGTTTAATGAGTACAATGGCGTGTGGGGGGAGTTGCATGCCTATCCCCTTCCCATAATATATCACACAGCATCAGGAACAATTGGTGCCAGCCATCTCCACCAACTGAGTGACATTTCCATGTGTGCTACCCCTCTTGGTAGAGAGGAGCCTCTTAACACATCCTGGATTGCTTGATCAGTCTAGTAAAGGACTTCAGAGAAATGAGCCCTTAATTCGATGAACAACTGAACTTCTCAGTGGCTACAGCCAAAAATGATGTCAGTCAGCTAAGGAGTTCTTCCTTTTACTCACTACAGCAACCTGGCAAGAGGAAGGCTCAAGCAACCTCTGAAGCTTCAGATGCTGCAGTGCAAGAAAGCCTCAAACTTTTTCTGAATTAAACCTAGGACAATTACCTTTGGCCCAACTACAGGTATGTTTGGTGTACCTGTAAATACTCAGTGGCACAGAAGCATTCATTCTGGGGAAGAAGGAATTAGAAACTTTAATCTTTGAAAGCAATCTTTAGAAAATAAGTGGTGACCCAGCACTTTGGGAGGCCGAGGTGGGTGGATCACGAGGTCAAGAGATCGAGACCATCCTGGTCAACATGGTGAAACCCCGTCTCTACTAAAAATACAAAAATTAGCTGGGCATGGTGGCGCGCGCCTGTAGTCCCAGCTACTAGGGAGGCTGAGGCAGGAAAATTGCTTGAACTCAGGAGGTGGAGGTTGTGGTGAGCTGAGATCGCACCATTGCACTCCAGCCTGGGTAACAAGAGTGAAACTCCGTCTCAAAAAAAAAAAAAAAAAGAAAAGAAGTGGTCAGTTCAAGGTGTTGGGACAAAGAAAACTCCCTGGCTTCTTTCTCTGAATCTTTCATCTCTGCTTTCACTTCTTTCTCCAAAGGGAAAAGTGATTATTTGCAGAGAGGCAGCAGGAGATTCTTGATTTATCTTCTTTCTCTTGGAAACCAAAATTCTGGCCTGCTCCTTCCTATCTGTAATGTTTGGGATAGATCCCCATAAGAAGAGAACAGTGGTTGGTCAGTGCAGCCTGTGATTAGGTTGGGAGTCTAATTCTGGGGGCCCAGTCAGAAATCCTGTGTTGCTCCCTAGGTAAGCCATATCCTACAACACAGCTTCATTGGCCATAAAGGGTGGTAGTTTGTTCTCCACTCTCTGCCTTTGCTGTCTCTCAAGTTGCCAGGAAAAGGAGGTTTCTAAAATTTCCAAATAAGCATTTATCTGTAGAATTAAATTAAGAGGTAAATGTGGCTGGTACAAAAATCATTTTTGTCAGAATTTAGAGAAGATATAGGTATCATTGTGCTGTCAATACAAAAGGGGTAATTAAAATTAGAATGGGAAGACAGAGGGAGAGAC
Organism: Callithrix jacchus; assembly: GCF_049354715.1. NCBI lineage: Eukaryota > Metazoa > Chordata > Mammalia > Primates > Cebidae > Callithrix > Callithrix jacchus. The sequence goes on from NC_133513.1 coordinate 104,750,421, forward strand.
TTTTGAACTGCCAAGTAGTGAAAGAAGGACCCAACCCTTGTCTCTTAATGTTCCCCATCTTTGTAGGGTGACAATATGGCAATTTTTAAAAACCTGACCAGATCTTTCACTGTCTTCATTCTGTGAAAAGAAGACTGACACCATAGGATTGCTGGAACATAGTAGTGATTCCTCTCATTTAAATCTTTATCTTTATACTGTATGTACACAAACAAATGGTTTTTAGCACACAAACACAAATTATGGCTGATTGCAAAAATCTGACCCATTGGTAACTGACTTTTTAAATTTACCGTCATTAATTTTCCAGATTGGCAGGTTTATGCCTCAGACAATGTGGTCATTGACACACATGTCTAGCTTTTTTATTGAAAAGTATCTACCACTGCATATTCCTGGAGCTCTCATAAGCACACACCTCAGAGGATAAACACAGTTGTTATCAACCCCTGGTAGGCCTTTAGGCTGCTTTAGAATATGAACTCTTTAAGTGCAGAAACCACAACTTGATAAACACGATACTTAGTATAAGAAACTAGAACTGACGTGAAGGACCTGAGATTCTACCGGGTCCACTTGGGCAGTTCATTATTCATTCATTCAACAAATATTTATTAAATGCCTGTCCTGCCCTAGGTGTAGGTGCTTTGGTCATAAATTACAGAAAGAGTTGTAAACTCTTCCTATCTATGGGTCCACTTCCCATCCTGTAGTTCCTCTGTAATGTGACTCTGAAGCTTCTCCTATCGAGAAGAACAGTGTATTTTTCTAACTCTTTAATTTTGGTTTAACGCTGTGATCTGACTCAGTCAATGAGGACATTAGCAAGTGTGATACAAACAGGGAGTTGAAAAGTGCTTGATCACTGGGCTTTGCTATCATTTGAGAGTTAATACGTGAACATGCAATTATCTCCATTATCCTTATAGACTGCTAGCCAACCTGCAGACACGTGACTGGGCCATCATCCTTTAGCTGACTGCAAATGCATGCATGAACTCAGTTGTTGCCACTTTGAGCAGAGATAACTATCTCAGCAGAGCCTCTTGCAAATTGCTACCTGCAGAACCATGAGCAAAGAAATAAGTGGTTTGTTGGTTTTAGGCTACTGAGTTTCAGAGATCGCTTGTTACACAGCAAGAGCTAACTGACCCCAGTGCTAGAGAGAGATTCACCTGCAAATAAAGCAGAAAATGTCCTTGCTTTCATGAAATTGTCATTCTTTAGGAGAAGAAAAAAATAAATAACAAAGAAAATAAGAAAATATAAGATATGGTAAGACAGAAAATTAAAAGGGGATAACATGACAGCAAGTGCCTGGAGAACTTCTTAGGACTGGGAGGTCAAGGAGTGATGCCAAAGGAGACAGCCAACACCATTTGGATAAGATTTTTCCAGGCTGAATTGTTTCAGCCAGTATGATAGAAAGGGAGCAGATTTCTGGCACAAATAGGGATGGCTTCTAGGTGACTGCAAGGCAATGGCTTCCAGGACAACTTCCTGCCAAAAGTCAAAATGTTTAAATCTGAAAATGCAGGGTGCTCCTAATCTACCAGCACAAAATGGTGGGAGAAGAAAAGAAAGAACAAAATGCTCATGAATCACAATGAACACCTTGCACCAGGAGTCCTAAAGACCTTTGCTCAAGATTTTGCTTTGTTTTCCTGGGACCTGGCGAATTTTCCACTTGATAAGTTTGTCCTAGCTATGGAATAGACTCAAAATATGTGTACAATGGTGGCCAAAACATGCTCTGAAAGAAAGAAAAATAGCAAGATGAATGATGTGGAGGCTGTTGAAGGGTTTACTGGTCAGTGTAGGTTTTATCAGAACACTAGACTGACAAAATAGTTTATTTCTCATGCTACAACATGAAGGATTTCAGTCAACTGCCTATTCATTCTCTGTCACTTCGTTTACAGTGGCCCAGGCTGTCAAGATGATACCCAGCCTGTGTCCATAGACCAAAGGTAGAAGAATAGTAGGGAGGAAAAGTATGCAGGAAAAATAAGGGTTGCAGTAGGAGGAGCATAGGGGAGCCTACCATATATCTCCTTACCAAAAAAGCAGGTCAGGAAGCTTGTTCTGAAGAACAAGAAAAATATTTATCAACAGGAATTATGTCAAACTCAGGGTAAAATCCCAAATTGTAGCTTGGTTAGTATATAAAAAATCTTTATGTGCACTGATAAAAGGATATAATCGTGGAATAGTGATAGAAAAGACTGGAAAAGCAACATTAAATACATGTATACATGCACACATACACACAATGAACGGTTTTAGCAGAATTCCTCATCAGTCTTCTAAGACCTATGCTGTAGCACAGGACTACATTAGAATAGAGTTTAGGTTTGAAAGGAAGTAAGGGAGAAAAGGAGGAGGGAGGGAAGGGATAAAATAGTAGGGAGGGAAAAAGGTAAGAGACAGAAGCTGCCAAATTAAAGTTAAAAGATGAAGTATGTGTTCAAGTTACAGTGAAAAATCAAACAAAAGCAACTTGCAGGCAATCCACAGAGTTCTACTGGAGATAGACTACAGCGCCACCTCCTGACTGGAAGACTTTTTAAGTGTTCACATGCAAAGGCTTTAGAAGCAAGCCATTGTTTCTCCAGCATGAGAAAGATGGGCTGGTGGGATGTTTGCTTTTTAACACTGATATCCTCTTTAATTGACTGTGATTCCTACTAATGGATAAATGCCCAGAAAAGTAGGCCTAGAGAAAAAAATCAACACAGTACTACTTTACCCCCATCATTTGTTTTTAGGTTATTTTCACCTAAATTTGTTTAAAGTTAAATTTGCATTAATTTTAAAGGCTAATATTGGATTTGGCACTAATGTGAATTTTAACATTCTTAGTCATTTGCTGGAAAGCCTTGCCAACATCATATGTTTTTTCAAAGCAACTGTCTTAGTATAATAATATAGACACACAGTAGGCACATATTCTAATCGTACTGAGACATCTTTAAAACTGCTATAGGGTTTTAGCTGAAATGTACTGGCAAATGCAATTTGTACAATTGAAAACATGAGGAAGGAAAGAAGAAAATTTCTCTTTGCAGCTGAATCTGAAAGATCTCAGGAAGAACTTAGGGTCCTCCCTCAGGAGTGTGAGCCCTTTCCAGTTAGTCTCCACTGCACCATGAATAGCAAAGCTCTCTCTCTGCGGGGCCTCAGGGAGAAAAATCAGGCATGAGAATATCTAAAGAAAAATAGATTTTTTCCAAGGCTGATGGTTGCCTGGGGTCATGATAGTGCTTTTCCAGGTCCACATTACGCAACACAATAAAACAGTCCTGTTTTCTTAATATTTGAAAGTCATGCTTGCTTTGGACTGAATTTTTAATGACCACATTTGCTTATAGCCATGATCATCGGCTCATTCTGCCCATGGACTGGAGGCTGTGGCCCAGCTGCATGCCCTGAGTGAGCTACAAGGACTCCAGGCCCACAGGAAAATGTGGGGGCCGTCCCCATGCAGATGTATCAGCATGTGCTAATGATCCTTCTCTGATACACAGCCGCTGCCACATCCTTCCCACTTCACTATGAAGGAGTCCAGCAGACATGCAAACAAAGGCTTGGGCTACACTGACATGGAGTGAAATTAGCCAAAAGGACTCAACTTCCCTAAAAAGACAGCAACTTTACCAAGTGTTTCACAGCAGTAAATCCTGACTGCTTCAAAAAGTGCTAACTTCTTTTCCCCCAAATGACACAGGGTCTTGCACAGGGCAGGTACTCAGTCATTACCCACTGAGTGAAGAGATAAAGGAGTGACTGGCCTGGGAGGAGAAAGGGCTTAGGACCTGGATAATCTCTTAGAGAATGTGGGAAGGGGTGGTGTAGTGGATTCTGCAGACAGGTAGGCAGGTAGGAGGACTAGGCCCCACAGAGGTGGGAGCTTATATCCAGAGAAATTCAACAGGCATTTACCTCAACAAGAATAATTTGCTCAGCTGCAAACTTAGAATACTAATAATTATGTTACATGGAATTTGGGAATGAAGATTTAGTGACATAATAAATATAAAGAGGTCTTACATATCTTCAACGGTTGCTGGATATTATTTCTACTTCACCAATGGCAAACTGAGACTCAGACAGGTGAACTGAGTTTTCCAGGATCACACAGCTAGCAAGTAGTAATGCCCAACTGGAATCCAGCTCTTCTGATCCTGAGCCCAGGGCCCTTTACCCTAAACCTTATTCCCTCCATCTAGCTGAAAACAGGAAAAGTCAGAAATCTCATGGGTGCTTGTTTTCTTTTGTGACTGGGCACAGGAATGTAGCCATCTTAAGGTCCACAGTCCTTAGAGAGATGATGTATCCCAATGCTCTCACATGAGAGGAAGTGAGAGGAGGTAGAGTAGCATGGGGATGAGCACAAGCTGTAGAGTTGAATTGAATGGACTCGAGCTCCACCACTTAGCTCTGTATAATCTTCACCAATTTTCTTAATATCGCTAAGTTTCATTGTCCCTGAAGCTTTTTAATGTAAAATGAGGATGATAATAATGTTACTGAATACTACTGTCAACATAAAATTCATGCATATTACATAAAAAGATGCAATCTATGCAAAACATTGATGCTTTCTGCCATTACCATCAAAGCTGTGATTTCCAACATATTTTAGCTGTGTAATGAGGCTGATGATACATCTCAATGGATTAGAAAAAGACCAAGGATTTGGGTTTGGGATCAACCAAACTCCACGGTCCCAATCCCTCTATTCAATGCATACACACAATTATATAGTTTTGTTTTACCCCATACATTCAATTCCAAGAGAGATACTCCTCACTTTTGTTCTTTAAGAGTGTTAGGCTAAGGTCAACCCTATTGTCTGGGCAAAAATGGCAGGGGTTTCAGCAGCCAGGCCAATGAGAGAGGGGACATGAGCAACAGATTGTAATAGGTAGTCACCTGGAACTGTGCCCAGAAACATGGAGAGCCAGAGAAGGGATGAAAATAATCACACACACACACACACACACTCCTCTCTCTCTCTCTCTCTCTCTCTCTCTCTCTCTCTCTCTCTCTCTCTGTCTCTGTCTCTGTCTCTGTCTCTGTCTCCCCACTGAGATCTGGGCTGAAGAAGCTAAGGAATTGTCTAGACCCAGGGGTGAGAATGGGAGGTAAAGCCAAGGCTAGAAATGGACTCCACATAGTCTTTTAGCCACCACCCTGCCTCCATTTGTCCTCCAAACTTCTAAAAAATGTGTTTTACCCTTGCTGGCTTTATTTCCTCATCTCTCAGCACTCCTCACCCACTCACATCTGGCGTGCACCTCCATTAATCCACAAAATGGCTCCTGATAGCATTATCAATGAAGTTAAACTGCTAAATTCAATGATTTTTTTTTTTTCAGTACCCATTTTATTTGACCACTCAACAGTATTTGTAACAGGACTTCTTCCTTAAGGATTCTCACCTTCTCTTCTCCATAACACTCTGGACTCCTGAGTTTCCTCTGACTTTCTACATACTTTTTAAAAAAATTATACTTTAAGTTCTGGGGTACATGTGGACAACATGCAGGTTTGTTACATAGGTACACATGTGTCATGGTGGTTTGCTGCATCCATCATCCGGTTGTCTACATTAGGTATTTCTCCTAACGCTATCCCTCCCCAAACACCCATCCCCTGCTATCCCTCCCCTAATCTCCCATTTCCCTATAGGCCCCAGTATGTGATGTTCCCCTCCCAGTGTCCATGTGTTCTCATTGTTGAACACCCACTAACGAGTGAGAACATGTAGTGTTTGGTTTTCTGTTCTTGTGTCAGTTTGCTGAGAATGATGGTTTCTAGCTTCATCCATGTCCTTTAGTCTCCTTTTCAAATCTTTCCATCTTCACAGCAAGTAAAATATGCGAGTTCTTTAAAGCTCAATTCTAGACTCTCTTCCTTCATTTTACAGTCTCTTCCCAGGTAATCTCCTTGTTTATGATTATAATGATCTAATCCATGCCAATAATTCTCAAATTTCGATTCAGACTTATCTTCCTAACCAGAGACCCATGTATCTGATTACCTATTTAGTACCTTCATTTCAAACTCAAAGGTGCTTCAAATTCAAAAATGATCTGAAACTAATGTGATTTTTTACCCAGACTCTGTCTTCTTCTGTTACTTCCTATCCCATTGAATGACCTGCAATTCATCCAGTTATGCGATCCAGAAACTAGAAGTCATTTTTTATGCCATACAATTTCTATTGAATTTATTTTCCAGTACCTGTCTAACCTATCCATTTATCACCATTTCTGCTATCCATAGTCTAGTCTAAACTATTTTGCCTAAACATCTTTTTTTTTTTTGAGATGGAGTCTTGCTCTGTCGGCAGGCTGGAGTGCAATGGTGTGATCTCAGCTCACCGCAGGCTCTTCCTCCTGAGTTTAATCAATTCTCCTGCCTCAACCTCCTGAGTAGCAGGGACTACAGGCACACGCTACAACGCCCAGCTAATTTTTGTATTTTTAGTAGAGACGGGGTTTCACCATGTTGGCCAGGATGGTCTCGATCTCTTGACCTTGTGATTCACCTGCCTCAGCCTCACAAAGTGCTGGGATTACAGGCATGAGCCACTGCACCCAGCAGCCTAAACATCTTTAATTCCCTTTTAGCGAATTTCCCCACTCTCCCTTGTCTTCCTTCCTAATTTATTCTCCTCACATTCAGGCCACTGTAATCTTCAGACCATAACTGATTACATCTGATTCCAATCCTCTCCCTCACTAGTTAAACACTTTAATGGATTCCCACGCTCTTAAAATAAAATCATCCATATGCCCTAGAAGATTCCACATAATCTTGCTGAACTCTGCAGACTCAAATTAAGCCTCCTATTTTCTTGCTGGTCTCAATGTTCTTGCCTCAATAGTATTCTATGCTAATTCTTTTATCTGGAATGCTCCTTCCTCCTCTACCTTCACCCAACTCACATCTGTTCATTCCTTAGATTTCATAGAAGCCTTTTCTTACTCAGGCAAAGCCAGGTCCACCTGCTCAACGCTATCATAGCATGATGACATATATTCTCCACAGCACTTATCCAGTTTAAGTTTGCATATATTTGGATTGTGTACTCTACCTCTCCTTGCCCCAGATGTTGACAGCACACTTGTTCTGCTCACTGTTGTCTCTCCGTTCTCTATCCCAGGGTGTGACACACAGTAGAGGTTTAATAACTATTGTTAAAAGTAGGCAAAACAGGAATAGAATGATGAGGAGTTCCACGACACTTAGAGGACCAGAGTTGAGACAACCAAAGCTCTCTTTTTTTGATATGCTGATACTATTGCGCCAGGCATCCCCAGGTTCAGGGATGGAGGGTTGAAGAAGACTACAGTCATCTCTAGGAAGATCTAGATCAATGGAATTGCACAATCCATGTTCCCAGAAGCCAGAATACCCTTAGATGACATAAGCCAGGATAAACGACTAAAGATCCTAAGGGGTGAAAGGAAGCGTAACTAGAAGGGAATGCAGGCAGATGGATGACGCATGAGGCAAATGTTAAGAAACAATGGAACACAGCTTCTGGGAATTTCACCCAGAAGCCTTCTCCACAATGATTGAGTCTTGTCCCTGCAGGTGATTAATGTGACACCCCTGCGCTTCTATCTGACCTCATCTCCACTGGTTTGAGTATCTCCAGGGTTGGTTCCCTGCAGTATCTGAGTCATTGCATTTTTGGTTTTGGTTTAGGTTTTTTTTTTTTGATACAAATGTACTCTTTCTTCTTCAAAAGACAGGAGATATCTGAGAATGGCCAAGGACATCTTTTATTCTCTCCCTGGCTGAAGAGACAGAAAAAACAACATACTGTCTCTTGGTGCACAAGTCATGAGATTTGCTTCTAGCACAGTAACTTTTGGGAGAGAGGTGTATCAACTGAAGCAGCAAACATTTGCCAAGAAGTGGAGGAAACTCACAGAGAAGAGCCAGAAAGCAGGAGGTTTTCAGTCAGGCTGCCTGAGTCTCATCCCAATCCCCAACCCGACCTCTTTAGTTGCTGTGTGACCCTCAGCAGGTGACAGAACTCCTTTGTGGTTCAGTTTCATCATTTGAAAATGGAGTTGATAATACTGTTCTTACCATAGTGGGTTGTTTGACGATAAAGTGAGATTATGCATAGAACACTCAATAAATCTTAGATCTTGATATTTCAAGATATCACATACAAAATGGATATTGGGGAAGGTGTTCATTCTCAATAGAACAAAAAATAATTTAAAATATTTGGGGGTATTTCCATAACAACAGATATTAGACACAACCTTCAGTGACTTCATGGTTTTCAGAGATGGAATCAGAAGATCAATATCCTTCTCTACCTGGTATTTAAGCCATGCTTTTACATCAGGAATATTTATTACAATGCCAGGAGGATATGTGGCAGTATCTCTGGGACAGATGATATCCCAGGATAAACATGCAGATCTTTCTGCGGCAACAATTATAGCTAATGGTATAAACATGTTTGGGGGGCAAAAACCATGCACAAGTTGAGAGTAGAATGTGAAACTCATTTTTAGGACAATGGCATCAAAGAAATGTCAAGGTAACTGGGGATCTAGAGTTGTGTCCATAGATCTCTAGATATATATAAGCTTACTCTCCTTCACTATTAAGAGAATTGGTGGGACAATTTAGTAGCACTGATTTAAAGAACAGGAAAAGGATCATTAGGGATGAGAAATTAAATATTCAGGAAGGGAATGCAATTTGTTGAATCCTTTCAAAAATTGCCTTTTTCTTGGTGTTTCTTCCAAAGTAATTCAGAAAGAGTAAAAGAAAAAAAAAAACACAGAAAAAAAGTCAATTGCTTCAAATGATCCAAAAAATAGGTTTCAATGTTTCTGGGCAACTTCACAGAAAGTATTAAAAATGGGTTCCTGGCCCTGGGAACAACTTAAATGAGTCCAGCAAATAAAAATTAAGAGGGTAGGATCTTTTCTCCTGCTCTGTGGTACTAGATTTAGGAAATATGAAGCTAGTCTAAATGAGAAGCACTCAAGACAGCAGGTTTGCATCTAGGTCAGACACTCCTAAGACAGAAAGTACAGAGAAAGAACCCAGACTAGGGACAGAAGATCCAGTTTACATCCGAGCTCTGAGGCCAACAGGATGTGGGCAATTGTTTAACTTCTCTGGGTTGCCTCAGCTGTAAACTGGGGAGCTGGACTCAATGTCTATAAATCCCAGGGTTAAAAAGGACCTCAGGAACCATTTAACCCAATACTTTCTTGATGCAACAGTTCAAGACTTTTGCTGGAACATTTCCAGAGATAGGAAGACATTTGTTACTTCTGAGTGTCACCATTGGGTGAATGATGACATTCATTCCCGGTACAGAGCTTGGGGTCAGGAGACTTGCGTCCAGGCTCCATAAGCAATTTACATATATCTGCATACAGAATCCTTTACCTTATTGAGTTTCAGTCTCCTCTTCCTCCATAAAGCAAGGAGGAAGTGATTAAATAATTCTCAGTCAGTTGTTTGTGAACTTCCAGTGATATCAAATCCCTAATATTCAAAATATATTCCTTTCCTTTTTCTACCTCTATCCTCTTGGCCCAGGACATGAGAGAATATAACTGCTATGCCACTCGGCCACCTAGCTTAAGTGGGGGAAATGGCCAAGAGATGTTTTTCTAGGAATAAAGAGGTAAAGCTGTGAAAGAAAGTAGTAAAAAGGGGGACTGAAGAAGGTGCACCAAGATAGAATAGGCTCTATACTTTCAGGAAGGAGAGTAGCAGGTTAGGGCAAGAGGACAAAGCCAAGTCAATGGCTAGAATGGGAAAGGGGACATAGAAAGGGCCTTAGATAGCTGTACCTACAAGAAGGCACCTGTATGAGCAGGGGAGGAAGAGTGAGAGATAAAAACATCATGATATAAAAATCTATTCTCTTCCTTTATTTCATGGATCTAGCTGCTTTGCCTCAGCTTTGTTTCCATATATCATTCAGGTTAAGATGAAAGCAATGAACTTTAAGAGACTGAAATTTCCTGAATACATTATGGTGATACCAGGCATGGACATCACTGTGCTTGGGGCTCTGATCTCTCAGGTCACTCGCTTATCTGGGAATTTGCACTTTAAATACTCAACAGTCTCCCAAGAACTTACAAGGCAGTCTTGTCCCTATTCTCCCATCTGCAGTTATAGTTCGCTTTTTCCCCTGGGCCTCTATGAATATTCGTCTTCTCCCTCAAACACACAAGGAGCAGAACCAAAGTTGCCTGGTGAGAGTGGGCTCTTGCTTTGGGCTCTGACTATAGAGTGGCTGCTCGAGTAGTCGGAGGCTGCTGTTAGGATGAAAAGTCAATTTGAATCAGACTGGGAGAAGAGAGTGCACAGAAACTAGGGCCCTTGGAAGATCCAGTTTCTCAGTGTTCAGTGCAGTGGTGACCAGACTGTCCACAGGTGCGATCTGTCTGAATGTCATCAGTATCCTAAAGCTGGCAAGGATTTTGCAGTGTCATCACTGATGATGCTGGATTTTCCCAGGATGTTATGGAATGACTGAATTAATGGCCCCAATTAACAGCCTCCCGGATTCACATCTTCAGGAACACCCTGCCACTCTGACTCTCAGTTTGGTTATATGACTTGCATAGAACAATGAGCCCATGACCAAACCTAACACAAGCAGAAATTTGTAAAGATGCTTGCACATTATTTTTTCTTTCACCCTTGCTACTCTATAATCACTAGGAAAACATGCTTGAGCCAGCCTGCTGGAGGGGAAAAGTGAGAATCACATGGAGAGAAGCCCCAGCCATCCCAGCCAATCGCGCTGAGGTGATTCTAGATCAGCCACCACAGCCAGTCAAGCCCAGCAGTGAGGGCGCCTCCATGGAATCTAAGACATACCCAGCCAACCACAGCCGAAATAGCTCTCCTAGGGGCCCACTCTGTCTTCCCATATTGGATTTTCACACTCACACTCTATAGAATATTGTTTTAAGCCACTGAGTCTTGGAGTGGTTCATTTGAAAACACTATTATGGCAATATATTGTCAATACAGGAATATTTCATTTCTTTTTTTTGATATGTGGGAAATGAAGCATATTCTTTAATTAGAAAACGTCTGTAATAAAATGCCGTTGCATACATCTTTCAAAATGCTGCCCCCTGCCCCCTTCCCGCATACCTTTTTAGAGTCAAACTCTCTGAACCCCTTCTGCCTTTATTCTGTCCTTTCCCATAATTAAAAGGAAAAGCTACATTAGCAGGCAGTCATTGAGAAGGGGACTGTGTTCCTCGCTTTCCTGTTGTTTTGTCTCAGTGTCCTCAGGTGGCCACTTCTAAGATGAGATTGTCAGCTGAATTATGTGAACTTCTGGAGCCAGCCAAACTGAGCCAGTTAGCTCTCAACATTTATCAAATAATAATAATGATAACCTCCCCAAACAGATGGCCTTTCCTGTCAGCACGAAGCCTTCCAACCACAGCTAGGAACAAGGAGTATTAAAAAAAAAACAGAAACCTAACACAAAAACATTTCTACAGAAAGGTTAAGCTACAATCAGATGCCCCAAGTCTGATTTCAGACTCTTTTCCTGGTCTATTTATCGACTCCTTTTACATAAGTCACTGGCATTTCAGAAGCCAACCTCATCTCACAAACCACCAGTCCCGAAAGTAAAGAGGTTGGCTACAGTGAACTACCTGGCTCTCTGGAAAATGACAACCTCTCGGTCCTGTGTCCTTCAAAAGAAACTTCAAAGATGTATTTCACCTACGTATTTGCTGAACATATTCTGGGTTTCCTGGGCTTGGAGAACCAAGGACATTTGGCATTAAAATCTGTCTTCTGACTCTCTGCATGGGACTTCCTGGCTGCTCAGCTACTTGTACCGCTCAGCTCCATCCACCTCAGCCATCTGTCTTTCAAGCTGTGGGTAGATTTGGCCACGTAGACAGGCCTGCCCTATTATTTAGCCATATATTCCCTGTGGAGGGAAATCCTGAGTGAGACAAAGCCCTGAGTCAGTAGGGAAGGGTTGTCTGAACCCTTTACAAAGGTAAATGCAGCTATCTCGCAGTCAGGGACTCGGTCACCGTAAAAGTCATTAAAGCTGGACACAGGTCAGGATGGGCTGGCAGCCAGGGAGGTAGGTGCTGAGCTACTGAGTGTCTCCCAAATATCCCTCCTCAAGAACAGAACTGATCCCAAGTCAGCGAGAAGGCCTGATTTTCAGGGAAGAGAAATCAGATACAGGAAATCAGGGAGGCGGGCGGTCAAGACACAGAAAACAATTCAAAGGAGTGTGTTGGTCAAAAGTACCAAATGCTGCAGAAATGGAAGACTCTCAGACAAGCAAAGAAGCCTCTCCACAAGGGCACAGCTTCTGGGGTTCGGTTCATTCTTCTGACATTAGCCTCAGAAGTCTGGGATGCAGCCAACTTCAACAGAAGTTAGGGAGGTTCCACATCACTGTTTTGGCTGAGCTGTCATTGGCAATTTCCCAGATAAAGGAACTCGTGTTAATTGCTTAAGTGGAATGACAAAGCATTCCAGTTTGCTGTCTTCCAAAGAGCCCTTGCTTTCTAACAGGACCTTTGTGGAGATGACGACCCTACCCCTAAAAAATTCATGTAAAGGATGAGTCACATGCCTTAGGAGGCTGGTGTATGAATCCATGTTTTGCTTCCACTTATATTACTTGTGTGACCCTGGGAGAGGCAGAATTCTTCTCCTGGGCCAGCTTTCTTCATGGGCAACTTGGTTCTTATCCTTTCCTAATTCAAATCTAATTATTGTTGTATAGGGGATTTTGCAAAAACCAGATGAATACTAGTTTCTCTCTATCAGACAGCGCTCTCTCTGGAATCTAAGCTATCCTACAAAGTCTTCTTACTCCTGAGTTTAAAAGGCTCTGACTTCAGAAGTGGTTCCGGCACCAGTAACCAGAAAACAGGACTGGAGCTGGAGGAGCATACATAATAAACCAACTCAGCTGCCTGCCAAGCAAATAAAGAGATTTTATTTTATTTTATTTGGCAAGCATCAATAACACAAAATGCTAACTGGGGGCTCCAAGTGAAATCTGTCTCCTTTATTTATTTGAATTTATAACCGTCAATATCAGCAAAAACCATTTTACTGATTAGAACTATTTATCTCCTAACTTGTTAATGACATGATGCGTGCAGACCTTTAACTATTTACTCTTAAAGGCAAGCTTAGTCAAAAAAGCAGCTATTTATCCAGGAGAAACATTGGCAATGATTCTTACTGTGGTGATTTGGTGTGATAAAACTCTATTGTCTGGGGGCAGCTAGCAGGCAAAAAGTCATTCTGTAGAGCTACAAAAGTAATCTTCACTGGATTTGTCACAAACAAAGGACAAACCATTTATTCAGGGAGTCAAGATCCATCCTGGGCTATAAGCCACTGTTGCCCCTCCCAACCTGCTGAGGAAATTCAATACAGTCAAACTAGTCAGCAAACAGACCAGAGACTCTGAAACTGATTAAATCTAAGATGCGTTTATTATGCTTCTTGTGACTTAGCAGCCAGGGCCTCCTAGGGAAAGCGAAGGGGGAGAAATACTAAACAAAAAAACCTATTTGGTATTCCAAGTGGATATGCTGATTTCTGCTTCTTGGCTTCTGTGGAGTTCAACAAATTACAATGAACCAACTATTTTATACCCAGGGTCTGGGCTGAGCAGTAAAGGAGGTTGTGGGCTCTCTCTGGACTCAGAGATAAACCCAAATAGATACGCCCAAGACTTGGCTGGGAGTGACGGATCTCTGAGTCCTACACCCTTGGGTGAAGCTGACAAATTGTAAACTATTTCTCTAATTAAGACCCATGCAACAAATTTGTATCTCTGCTAATCGGTTTAGCCATAGAAAACACACATGCACAAGCACACACACCACATACACACATACACAGGTAGATATATAGACACACCCACTTGGAAATTTTCCACTGAACTTAACTAGTAGTTTCAGTAAGTACACTTAAGAAATTAATTAGGAAGTCCAATCCAAAAATGTTCAACTAATTGTTGAGCAGACATGAACTGTCCTTGTGAAGGTATCTGGCTGCAACGAGCCTAAGAAGAAACCTCCCCAAAGAGAAAAGCTCTCTCTTTACAAGCTGGTCCTTTTTGGGTACCAACTGTGTTTGCTGTCTGGATTTGCCCACTTTTGTTCATTTCCAAACCTTTTCACCTTCTCCTATTGCCTTGTTTCTACACACACACATCCCTCATCGTCTCAACTTAAAAAAATTTAATTTCTGTGGGTACAGAGATCTCTCTCTATATATTTATGGGGTACATGAGTTGTTTTGCTACAGACACGCAAAGTGAAATAAGCACACCATGGAGAATGAAGTATCCATCCATTCCCCTCAAGCATTCATCCTTAGAGGTAAACAATCCAATTTCACTCTTTAAGTTATTTTAAAGTGTACAATTAAGTTATTATTGACTATAGGCACTCTGCTATGCTACCAAATAGTTTCTCCTCTCTTCTGAACATGAGGTTTGCCTTCTGCTTCCTAACTGGAGAAAATCTTAATGGGAGTTCTTGCCCATTTTTCCCGTGTTCCAAAACCCTCACATCCTGTAACCCAACCACATCTAGTCCAAGATGGCTTTTTAAATGTTCATAAAATCACTGAAAATACTTTTCTCCAGGTGGTGCAATCTTAGGTGATGATTTTTACTTTTTTCTTTGTACTTTATTACATTGTGTACACTTAAACATTACGGCAGCATGCAACATGTTTAAAATAAGAATGGACTTTCATTTTAAAAGAGAAAGAAACAAAGGCAGTATGCACACGATAGTGTACAATGATTGTAATTTTTGTTAAAAAAAAAACCTATCTGTTCAACAATAAAAGTCTGGAGAAGGAATACACCTGAACAAAATCTGTGTTCACTGGGGCTCTGTTTGTTGTTCCTTTCTGATCAGAAAATAGCTAAATAGTCAATAGAAACTAAAACCTTCAAAAATGTTTTTAGAATCTGACTGAGCCTGGGAGCCTCAAGCAAGAATTGAGAGAAAGGGGCCTGTCTGCTGTGGGCATGGACTCAGCATCACAAAGGCAGGGGAAATGCATTTTCCTCTCTTCTGGGGCATTGCTACCAAAGTCTCTTCTGAGCATGGAACACAATTCATGTCAAGGTAATGGCAATGGCTATTAAACGGAGTAAACAGACTTCCTGTACTTCCAAAAGTGCGAACACGATGTTGCTCGATGTTGCTCTGCCCAGTCATCAGGGCATTATTCAAGCCTGGATTATCTTTCATCTTTGGCATCCTGCAAATTTATGTTAATCCTTAATTTGGGATAAAGATGCCCTAGATAGAATCTGCAATGAAGCAGAATTGCCAAGCTTTTGAAAAGAAGAGTCTCTTTTGGAACCCATGTTTTCTAATCTTTCTCTAAAGCACCAAAGAGCAATCACATACCCAAGGATTAGCTGTACCTAAGTCTCCATAGTGAGAAGAGGAATCCTGAAATGACCAGCCGTTAAAAAGATATTAAAAATCGCATCCCAAAAATGTTTTTATTCAGGGTAGCATTCCTTTTCAACACATCCAAAAAGAAAAGGACAGATAAAGAGAGAAAGAAAAGAAAAGCAAGAAAGAGAAAGGGAAGGAAGAAAAGCGTTTAGGAATAAAAGGTACTCTGGATTCTTTTAAATTACAACCGGCAGTCCTTCAGTGAGTTTGCTAAAGCTACCTCATCCTTTATAGACCTTCCTTTTTCTTAAATAGTTGCAAAGTATATATTAATGCAAGAGGGAGAATAAAATATAATATGTAATCTAGGGTGAGATTTGGTTATGGGATTCTGTTCTTAGCTATTACAGAGATCCCTAAATATACCGTAAGACACTAGAAGGCTGAATGAGGGCAGCAGAGAACAAACCTAATCCCCATGGACTGTTTGCTCAGAACAAGAACATCTCTAATGTTCACACCTGTAGCCTCAATATGCTGAACATGATATTGAGGAACAAAAACGGTGCAAGTATGTTACAGATTGTGGAAGGAATGTTAACTATTGGCACATTGGGGGTGCTACTGTAATGGAATGATTCTGCTCTTTACAGGGGACTATGTTTCTGATTAAAATTGGGCAGTTACTCTTTCGGGACAAAGACATTGGAATTCTGGATGCATCTTACTTCAGCAAACACTGAAGTGAGAAGGTCACCTCTCCTCAAAGCACTCAGTGTGCTCACCAGCAGAGCAGAGGCGGAGTTCCCGGATCCTGTAGACAGAGCAACAGAGCAAGAAAGGCTATTCCCAGGGTGACAAGTGGAGCATTTTTGTCAAACATACTATAGGGAACAAAAACCTCTTTAACAAAAGTACTGAAAAATGACATATTCTAACTTTAGGCACATGTATAAGTTAATAATGACAAAGAACAATATTAACAACAGTTTTCTTCTCCCAAATTGAGTGCTCTTATTCCTGTGTCACTAAGGTTGATGAATGACACCATAACCCAGTAGACTGGGAATAATCTTGATACTCACTATAATCAGAATACAAAACAGTTCCATCACATCAACAAAACACGTTCATGTCATCTCTGTGTAGCCACACCCTGCCTACCAACCCCACTACTAGTATTTTGCCTAGAGATAGGTATAGTTATGTTCACACAAAAACCTACACACAGGCCGGGCGCGGTGGCTCAAGCCTGTAATCCCAGCACTTTGGGAGGCCGAGGCAGGTGGATCACGAGGTCAAGAGATTGAGGCCATCCTGGTCAACATGGTGAAACCCCGTCTCTACTAAAAATATAAAAAATTAGCTGGGCATGGTGGCGCGTGCCTGTAATCCCAGCTACTCAGGAGGCTGAGGCAGGAGAATTGCTTGAACCCAGGAGGCGGAGGTTGCGGTGAGCCGAGATAGTGCCATTGCGCTCCAGCCTGGGTGACAAGAGCAAAACTCGGTCTCAAAAAAAAAAAAAAAAAACCTACACACAAATATTCTATAATAGCCAAAACCTAGAAACAACCTAGATGACCTTCAGTGGGTAAATGGGTCAACATTTTGTCACCACATACGAGGACCCACTACTCAGCAATAAAATGGAAGGGATAGATGCAACAACTTGAATGAATCTCAGTCATTAGAGTGAGTGAAAGAAGCCAATGTCAATAATTACATGTCCTATAATTCCATTTACACAGCATTCTTCAAAAGAGAAAATTATAGGCATGGAAACCCCATCAGCTGTCTATGTCTACAGGAAATCCTACTGATATTTGTGTATGTAGAGTTTTTTGATTTATGAACACAACATATCTCCATGTATTAAGGCCCTATTTATCAGCATTTTATAATTTTCAGCTTACAAATTTAATACATGCTTTTCTGAAGCTATTGTAAATATTTTGTTTTCCAATGATTCATTGTCAATATATAGAAATATGATTGACTTTTTTATGTTGACACTGTATCCTGTGACACTGTTAAACTCGTAACTTAGTTCTAGGAAGTTTTTCCTGTTTTTTTTTTTTTTTTTTTTTTTTTTGTTGGTTTTGAGGTGTTTTTGTTAAATTGACAGTCTTGTCATTTATCAGTAGTAACAATTTTATCTCTTCCTGTCTAATCTGTATAACTTTTATTTATTATTATTACATTGGTTTTTATTTCTAGTATGCTGCCAGAGGAATGATGAGAATGGACATCCTTCCTTCTTTCTGAATTTAGAGGGAAACTATTTGCTTTCTTGCCATTAAATATGATGTTAGCTGTAGGTTTTGCAGATATTCATCAGACTAAGGAAGTTCTCCTCTATTACCAGAGTGCTGGCAGGTTTTGTTTTTAATCATGAATGGATATTGAAATTTGTCCAATTCTTTTCTACAGTAGTTGATAGGATCATATGGCTCTTCTTGTTCAGTCTGTTGATATAGTGAATTACATCAATTTATCTTCAAATATTGAACCAGGTTTATCTTCCCATGGTGATGATACTGTTGTTGTTTTTATATATCACAGGATTCAGGCTGCTAAAATTTGTCAAGGATTTTTGCATTTATCTTTATGAGGGATGTTGGAATATATTTTTCTTATTCTGTTTTGGTCTTGTTTTAATATCAGGGTGATAGTGGCTTCATGAAATAAGTTGAAAAAAGTTTTCTCCATTTTCTGGAAAAGACTATAATCTATTTCATTTTATTTTTATTGAGTAGAACTTACAAGTAAAACCTTATGAACTCAGGTATTTCTTTTTGGGAATTTTTAAGCTTTTAATTAAATTTATTAATACTATAAGATTGTGCAGGTTTTATAACTCATTTTAAGTTTTTGTAGCTTGTGGTTTTCAAGAAATCAGCCCACCTTTTAACTTGTCGAATTTGTATGTGTAGTTATTTGTGGTGTTCCCTTATTATCCTTTCAATGTCTGTAAGATCTCTAATTATCCCTCCTTTTCAATTGCCAATACTGACCATTTGTGTCTTCTTTCTTTTCTTCTTTTCAGTCTTGAAACAGGTTTGTCAATTTTATTAATCTTTCAAAGATCTAGGTTTTAGTTGCAGTGGTTTTTCTATTGTTTTTCTGGTTTTAGCTGCATTGATTACTGATCTTTATCAGTTTCTTTTTTTCTGCTTGCTTTTGGTTTATTTTGCTATTCTTTCTTTTTTTTTTTCTTTCGAGACAGGATCTCACTCACTCTGTCACCCAGGCTGTAGTGCAGTGGCACAATCTCAGCTCACTATAGCCTCTGCCTACTGGGTTCCAGTGATTCTTCTCCCTCAGTTTCCCAAGTAGCTGGGATTAGTGGCACATGCCACCATGCCCAACTAATTTTTTTTTTTTCAGTAGAGATGGGATTTCGCCATGTTGACTAGGCTGGACTTGAATTCCTGGCCTCAAGTGATCCACCTGCCTAGGTCTCCCAAAGTGCTGGGATTACAGGTGTGAGCCAATGCACCTGGCCTCTTATTTCTTAAAAAGCAACTTTACAGTATTGCTTGGAGACCCTTTTTCTCTTATAATACAAGCATTTAATGCATAAGTTTCCTTATAGGTATGGTTCTAGCTGCATCCTGTAGCTTTTGGATATATTGTGTTTCCATTTTGGTATTGTATCTCAGACATTTTTATTATCTTATGAGTGACTGGGTCTTTTTAAAATTCTATCAAGAATGTTGATATTTTTGTTTTGACAAGGCAATCCACCCAGTTAGGTTCAAGTTGCAAGTTATAATTAGCCTCCTGTGAAATCTGCTTTCAATGTAGTCTTTTCAGTGCTATTCACATCTATTCCACATGTATACCATTGAGCAGGCAGTCCAGGACGTAGGTGGTAGTCTAACCATTCAATTCTCAGTGTCTTTGGCATGCTGTTTAAGATCGATCCATCCACTCTGGGTGAGTTCATAACTTTTAGGCATTGCATTTTCCAAGTTTCTCCCTCCCTGAAATCTCCTGGTACTCTTAATTCCCTGGAGCTTTCTTTTTCAATTCTCTAGCCAGAATTATGGGGCTTTATTTACCCCAATCGGCTAGTACTGTCTGAGATTGCAAGTCCAAGTGGCAAAATATACAAAGAGAAAAAGAAACTGTTTTAAAGGTGGTTTGCTCCACCTTCTTCAGACAATAGCTCCTCTGATTACAAAGGAAGATTCCTCCTTAAGGGTCTCACACATGCCTGGGACTTTGCTGACAACATTATTGCTCTTTCACTGTGACTGTATTGTCCATAGGTTGGAGTGCCAGAAAATAGAGAAAGAAAGAAAAAAAAATGAGGCATTTCCCCCACTTTTGAGTGTTGACATACCCCGTTCTTCTTCCTGCAGCTAGAGATAGAGAACTCCTTTTCTGTTTTACCACGCCCACATCCATGTCTCAGGGTACTTTCAGTCCAGGCTGAGAGTACTGGAGGGAAAATAAACGATACAATCATTGCCAGTTCAGCGATACCTCAAATTCTTGTCTTCTTCCCCAACTGACTTACCACTGTTTACTTCTCAGGGGTCCCCAAATAGCTCTTCCATGAATTTAGTCTAGGTTTTATAGCTGTCTTCAATGGTAGTGACAAGAAGGAGGGTATTTTACTACCTGGAACTGGAACCGATTTTGATCTTTTAAAAACTTATGTCAGAATCTCAAAGGGCTATGTATATAGAATAGGAGTCTGTGATACAAACTATTCTGTATCTTGTTTGCCTCTGAATTCAGATTCTAGTACATGTCTGACATATAGTAGTCACTCAGTATAAGTTTGATAAATAAAATGAATGAATGAAACAGTGAGCGAATCAATGTCATATCATAACCAAGATGAGATTAAAAAGTACTGTGGCTCATGCAGAGAGGGACTGCTGAATGCAGATAATAAACCATTATTGATATGCCAAAGAGCAATGCCTGTTCTATTTTCTAAAACCACAAAGTGAAAAGACACTAGAAGTTTTATCAACACTCTTTTTCATGATAGTTCTAGTTGCTGCATCCATAATTCTTGAAAATGAAATGAAAATAACAGTTACAAATATTGCTCTGACTTCTTTACCATTCACAGTTATGTGAACTCCCAGACCCCGTAAAAGTCCTTCCAATTACTTCTGGGTATTTCCACAGTGGTGAATTGCTACCTTGTAGTGTCTACTGTTTTCTCTTCTCTCCTAAGGCCATTTCTTCTGTTGCTTCCAATATCCTGATGCTAAAATATGAGCACAAGTTGGACCAGCTTACTCTTTAACGACACTGTCCATTCCTCACTTTCACATGTCCAGAAGTCCTCTACAGGGTGTGAGTTTCCGAAGGAAAATAAGTAGTTGGTGCATTTTTTGAGCGACTTATTTTCTCAATAAGTAGTAGGAGATCCATTTACCAACACCTCTATCTGCCTCAAAGGAAATAGCACTTTTGACTAAGGAGGCTCCAGCAAACTCTTGGAAATTTCTTTTATTGCAGTCAATTGTGTTGGCTTCCTTGTCATTCTTTGACAGAAAAATAATTAGAAATGGTGTTATCCCCAAAGGACTTGCTCAAATATTTCCAGCTAATTAGGTAATACATTCTCTGCACCATGATTTAAAGACAAAGGAAAGAAAGTTGCTTGCAGGAAGATGTAAAGGGAAATGGTGAAGACATGACTACATTCTGAAATGGCGTAAACTAAACCCAAGTGCTGAAGGACATGATAGAATTAATGAAAACGAAAAGCATCTGAAATCACTGCACCCCCTTTGATTGTACTTCTACAAACCATTCGTGAGAGAATGACCTGCATCTAACTGGAAGCATAAGCATGCCATGCTTTTTGTGTATTTTTATTTATACTTTCAGTATTATACAACTGAATTACCCAGAATTTTGCATTTCTTTCTGGGATGTGGTTTTGACGGCTGTGGGGATCTGGCTAGTGGTCTTAAGAAGAAGAAGTTTTAAACCCAAGCTGGGATATGTAGGAAACAAGTCTGTAGGGGTCTGACTGGCTTATAACAACCTCTTTTCTGAAAACGGCTTCAATATGCAGGGAGAGATCCGATGGCCATGTCAGCATTAAGGTGCCCCCACTATTAACACAGTGATTAAAGCACAGGATCTGTAATCAGACTTTTTGAGTTCAAAAGTTGGCTCTCCCCAATATTGGCCGTGGCCTTGACCTGTAGCTTACTTGCTTTATGTCTCACCATTTACCATGTAAAATGGGGATCATAAAAGTACCTACTTGAGTTACTCTCAGGATCAAATGAGATACACGCAAAGCACTCTAAACAGTCCCTGGCCCACAGTGGACACTGCCTATATGTGTTAATACATTCTGCTATGGGAGACTGATTCAAGGGAAGCTGTCTCACCAAAAGCAGCCCACTCAAAGTCTTTCTATTCAAAATTGTAAATCAGAAACAGAGACCATTGTCTTAGAGCTATATCACTTTCATGGAAGCTTGAGAGATAAGGTCCCTGAACTTCTGCTCCTGAGGGACTGTAGTTCCTATTGTTCCAAGCCTCGACTCTTCACCCCTTCTTTTTTGAGTAATGATTCAGTCTGCATGCAATAAAAGGATGAGTAACCAAAAAGATGTACGATTTCTCAGAAATGGCAGTCACTGCTGTCCTAGCTGGTAACCCGAGAAAAGATGATACAACAGTGGCAGAAAATAAGATGAACCCTGAGACAGAAAGACTGGAAAACCTGTGGGAGACTTCTAGTCCTGTGTCTCACAGTATCTTTCTGCCATGCCTCAGGGCTTTTGCATATGTCCTTTTTTGTTCTGCTCACCTAACTGCCTCACTCCTACACATCCTTTGCATCAGCCTGGGTATTATTTCCTAGAAGAAGCCTTCTTTATAGCATTGTGCTATGTCAGTTCCTCTCCCTCAACCACCATGCTAAGTCAGCTGGACTCTCCTTCCATGCACCTATCACAGCTTATAACTAAGTATTTGCAAGATACTTAATATGCATCTGTTCCATTAGCCTGCCCTTGAGAACAAAAACCATCTGACTTGTTCATTGCTGTATTCTCAGCACGGAGCTAAGTGCCTGATACGGTTTGGCTGTGTCCCCACCCAAATCTTATCTTGAATTCCCCTGTATTGTGGGAGGGACCTGGTGGGAGGTAACTAAATCATGGGGCAAGTCTTTCTCATGCTGTTCTGGTGATAGTGAATAAGTCTCATGAGATCTGATGGTTTTAAAAACAGGAGTTCCCCTACACAAGTTATTTCTCTCTCTGCCTGCTGCCATTCACGTAAGATCTGACTTGCTCCTTCCTGCCTTCCACCATGATTGTGAGGCCTCCCCAGTGACATGGAACTGTGAGTTCTGCATTAAACCTCATTTTCTGTATAATTACCTGGTCTTGGGTATGTCTTATCAACAGCCTGAAAACGAACTAATACAGTACCTGAAACAAACTGAGGCTCAAAAGAGATTTGTTGAGTGAATAAATGAGTGAACAAATAAGTGGTTAGCACAAAATCTCCCCACAAGTATTCTGGTTCCCCGGAAGAATGTGCTGTTCTCTCATCCACCCTCAAGTGCACTTGGCAGATACATTGATTGTTTTCACCAGATTGTCCCCTAGTTCAGAGCTTTCGAAGAGCTGTGAGCCCCTCTCATGGAAGAGTTTATGAACTAACATCTCATTTTATTTCTACTGCCACTATGCCTGGCACATGGCAGTTACTTTATTCAGATTTATTAAAATGAAAGAAATTCAATTACCTCCTCTAAGGCTACAATAATCAGTGGGGTCAATCTGTGATGTGTTCCATAGAAAAAATAAACAAGTTGGTTATTTTTCTGATTTGTCTATTCAATTTAGTCAATGTGCTCCATTTGCTATGCTCTTATAGTAGGCTTATATCAGTTTTGGAAGTGGGGACACTTTAAAGAATCTTCAAGTCTACTAGTTCCTTGAATACCAACCAAAGCCCTGTGAGATAGTCGGTGGGTATGCGTCTATTCCACACAGGAGATCAAAAAGTTAAATTTGCCTGAAATCAACACATAGGAAAGAGTGAACTAGGGAATCTTCCAGATCTCCAGACACCTTCTGAGTCAGGGGCTCTTCCTCCAAAGTCAGGGATCTCTAGGACTGTGCTTATTGATTTTTTAGGAAGGAGTAGGTCCTAATTTTTTTGAAGACTCAAGATTACTGAGTGTGTGTATGTGAAGGAGGAGGCACATAGGAAAAGATGACAGACATATTCCTCAAAGGAGACAAAAGGATGAGGGGAGCTGAGAATGGGGAATATAAAGAGGAGGCCTCTGAGGATGGGGTATTTGCAACTGAGAAGGGCAGAAAAGGGGGTATCTCCATTCTCCAATACAAATCCTGCCAGCTTCAGAAAGGGAAACCTGAAGGCCCGGGATAGGGGTGAAGAACTTTGGCCACAGTGTGTGGCCAAAGATCACCTAGGTAGTTAAAACACTGAGACTGCACTCAATCAGCATTTTTCCAATCTATTTCACCACGGACATATTTTATATTATACTGTATTGTTGATGGGATACCAATGGGCCTCATGAGATATAATGCATGCTTAGATTAAAGTAGACATCAAAAAATGATCTTGCAAATGAATTGCTGCAAGGAATTATGGAAATTACTTTTGATTTATGTGCAAATTTAACATTTTATGATTAAACAAAAAATGACAAATTGGAAAAATCAACTGCTTTATATTTTATTAAAGACACAAAGAACAGCCTCTCACAAATACACGCTGAAATTATAAACCATATAAATGAAATATATAAGTATATATAAACATAAAAATACACACATATATGAATAAATACATATAAATATATAAGCATATAAAATGCTTGTTAAAATTATAAATGGAGGCATGACAAAGACCACTGATCAACAAAAGATAACACATATCACCTCAGTGGTTCCTGAATTTGGCCTGAGCATGATAAGCTGAGAGAACCACAGCCTCTCCTGTTTCAGGGGATCACACTCAGCTTCCTTGGTTTGCTTTACCATTTCTTCATAGCTGATATGGGACATTATCATAGGAGTAGGGTAACCAGTTTATCCTTCTTTTAAAGAATCTTTTTCTTAGAAATTCACTTTAAAATTTTTCTAAGAAGTGACCTTTCAAAACATAATTAAAATGCATATTGTGTATATATGTGTGTATGCATGCATGTGTATACATATATGTATACACACACACACACACACACACACACACACACACAAATATCTCTTATATTCCGGGAACCCATTCTGGAATGCAGCCTAGATTAGACCCTCTGGAGATCATTGCCACCTATAACATATTCTAATTCCCATCTTTGCAGTGGTTACTGATGCACTGGTGACTGACTGCTCAACCCACCTGCTTGACCTGTCATCATGGAGAATGGGTACAGCACGAAGCTCCAAGCTAGGGTAACCCAAAGTACCAAGGCCCTGATGAAGAACTGCACAGGGGTAACCCTTATATCAGACAAGAAGCAGATGGCCTATGCCAAAGGATTTTACTGAACTGAATTTTATGAAGGGAATATTTCCTGTGGCAAGATCAGGGTTAGGAGAATAAACAAGAGAAGGTGAGGCTCTCAGAGACTAAGAACCAAGGGATCTTACTTCTTAGAAGATGGCGGAACCAAGCTTCCAGAGCCCCAAGAAACTTGGAGCCATGGGAGGGAGGCCTAAAGAGCTGTTGTCAAAGGAACAGTGATTATCCAAACCCGAAACCATAACAAGGTGCAGCAGAAATAGGAATAAAGACCCCAGCCTTTCTAGGATTGCTGGAAAAATACAAAACACACAGTTAAATTTAAATTTTAGATAAACAACAAATAATTCTGTAGTATATCCCAAATACTTCATGGGATATACTTACATTATAAAGTGTTTCACAGTTCTTCTAAAATTTATATTTTCCTGGAATCCCATGTTTTTATTTGCTAAATCTGGCAGCCCGAAACCTCTCTCCCCTCACCCTCCAATCTCTGCCAGTGCCTTCCATTGTCCAAACCCAGGTGGAAGCCATAAGTAAGGGAATCTGTATGGTACAGGCATTGGAGGTCAGCCTTGCCTGGGCACAGGGCAGGGCAGAGAATTCCGGAAGATAAGATGTGGGAGTGAGGGTGGTCAACAGAGAATAGCCAAAAATAATCAATGTCTAGCCTCTGCCGTTCTAACTTCAGCCTGTGTGGCAGGGTAGTATTTTCTCTGGACAGAACAGGCAATGTTTTGTCCCAGCTTTGTGCACTTGTGGGCTATTCTTTCTTTAGTCTAGATCTGTGGTTTTCAGTCTCCTATCCCAAGAGAAATATTCCATAGAATCACCACACACAAAACAGGGAAAAAGGTAGCTGCTGCAGTAGAAGAGGTGCTGAACGTGAAGCCCCATCTGACTCCGCTCCTAAACACCCACCTGCCCATATACAAACACAGTTGCAGTGGGCCCTGCAGAGCACTGGGAAGCCTTGGGCCTGACCAAAGTTGGTCTGACAGCCCCCACTGTAAGCTGCAATACGAATGGGAAAGAAATAAGAAGACATATCATATCTCATGTTTGCAAAAGGAACTATAGAAAAAATATATCAGAAACTATTAAAAGCTATTAACTCTAGCAGATAAGTTGGAATGGATTGGGGAAGATGGAAACAGGAGTGGGAATTCTCCAAGCATACCTTCCTATACTTTTGCTTTTGAAACAAGTGAGATCAAAAGTGATGGGGGAAAAAAGCATATTCTGAAATTGAAAACAAACAGGAAAAAAAAGAAACTGTATTAAATCAATGGCACAAGAATACAAAAACATAATTCACATACCTTCCAAGCATAATTGCCTGATTATAGTTAGGAGGAGAAATTCTAAGACAAAAAGAATGACAAAGGCAGGAGCCCTTTGGTGATGAAATACTTTTTAGAATCTTGATTACGGTGTTAGCTATAGAAATCTAGCCTGTAATAAAATTACATAAAACTACTCACACACACATCCCACCCACCTCCCGCCACACACACACACATACCCACATACCCCTCATCCCATACAAGACTGTAGGTAAAACTAGGGAAATCTGAATAAATTCTATGGATTGTAGGGATGTTAATTTTCTGGTCTTGATACTGCACTGTAAGTTAAGCAAGATAAAATCTGTGGGATAAATATGGTGAAGGGTACACAGGATCTCTCGGTATATTTCTTCAACTTCTTGTGAATCTATGATTATTTCAAAATAAAATCTTAATTTAAAAAACTGCAAGGAATCCTGGAATTTTATATGGTAGGTTTGCTGTATTAAAATGGGCATTGTAATTCTGATACGATTTTATGCATAGGGTAGGATAAACACATTAATGTCATTAGTGCTAAAATGTTTACCCATAGGAGAAAGAAAATACACATACAAAATCAAGAAAGAAAAGAAAAAATCTTATAATGTCAATGACGTTAAATAGAAAATTTGAATATAAACTCATCTTCTAAAAACAATCATTTTCATAAATGACCTGATGGAGTTGAAAAACACAGCATGAGAACTTTGTGAAGCATATCCAAGTTTCAATAGCCAAATCAATCAAGCAGAAGAAAGAATATCAAAAACTGAAGATCAACTCAATGAAATAAAGTGAGAAGACAAGATTAGAGAAAAAAAGAGTGAAAAGAAATAACCAAGGCCTCCAAGAAATATGGGAATACCTGAAAAGACCAAATCTACATTTTATTGGTGTACCTGAAAGTGGTGGGGAAAATGAACCAAGCTGTAAAACAGTATTCAGGATATTATCCAGGAGAACTTCCCCAACCTGGCAAGGCAGGCCAACACTGAAATTCAGGAAACACAGAGAACATCACAAAGACAGTCCTCAAGAAGTGCAACCCCAAGACATAATTGTCAGATTCACCAGGGTTGAAATGAAGAAAAAAAATACTAAGAGCAGCCAGAGAGAAAGGTTGAGTTACCCACAAAGGAAGCCCATCAGACTCACAGTAGTAGATCTCTTGGCAGAAACCCTACAAGACAGAGAGAGTGGAGGTCAATATTCAACATTCTTAAAGAAAACAAAGGTCAAGCCAGAATTTCATATCCAGCCAAACTAAGCTTCACAAGCAAAGGAGAATTAAAATCTTTACAAACAAACAACTGAGAGATTTTGTCACCACCAGACCTGCCTTACAAGAGCTCCTGAAGGAAGCACTGAACATGGAAAGAACAACCTGTACCAGCCACTGCAAAAACATACCTAATTGTAAAGACCATTGACACTATGAAGAAACTGCATCAACTAATGGGCAAAACAACCAGCTAGCATCAAAATGGCAGGATCAAATTCACATATAACAATATTAAACCTTAAATGTAAATGAGCTAAATGCCCCAATTAAAAGATACAGACTGGCAAATTGGATAAAGAGTCAAGACCCATTGCTGTGCTGTATTCAGGAGACCCACCTCATGTGCAAAGACACACATAGGATCAAAATAAAGGTATGGAGGAAGATTTACCAAGTAAATAGAGAGCAAAAAACAGCAGGGGTTGCAACCCTAGGCTCTGATAAAACAGACTTTAAACAAACAAAGTTCAAAAGAGACAAAGATAGCACACTATCTTTGTCTATCTTTAACATTGCATAATGGTAAAGGGATCCATGCAACAAAAGAGCTAACTATCCTAAACATATATGCACCCAATACAGGAGCACGCAGATTCATAAAGCAAGTTCTTAGAGACCTACAAAGAGGCTTAGACTCCCACACAATAATAGTGGGAGACTTTAACACCCCACTGTCAATGTTAGACAGATCAATGAGACAGAAAATGAATAAGGATATCCAGGACTTGAACTCAGATCTGGACCAGGTAGACCTAAAAGACATCTACAGAACTCTCCACCCCAAATCAACAGAATATACATTCTTCTCAGCACCACAGCCCACTTATTCTAAAAGTGACTACATAATTGGAAGTAAAATACTGCTCAGCAAATGTAAAAAAGAAAAAAACAACGGAAATCGTAACAGTCTCAGACCACAGTGCAATCAAATTAGAACTCAGGATTAAGAAACTCACTCAAAACCACACAACTAGATGGAAACTGAACAACCTACTTCTGAATGACTACTGGATAAACAATGAAATGAAGGCAGAAATAAAGATGTTCTTTAAAACCAATGAGAACGAAGACAATGTCCCAGAATTTCTGAGACACATTTAAAGCAGTGTATAGAGGAAAATTGATAGCACTAAATGCTCACAAGGAGGAAATATTAAAATATCAACACCCTAATATCACAATTAAAAGAACTAGAGAAGCAAGAACAAACAAATTTAAAAGTTAGCAGAAGATAAGTAATAACTAATACCAGAGCAGAACTGCAGAAGATTAAAGACACAAAAAAAACCTCAAAAAATCAATGAATCCAGGAGCTGGTTTTTTGAAAATATCAACGAAATAGATATACTGCTAGCCAAACTAATAAGAAAAGAGAGAAGAATCAAACAGATGCAATAAAAAATAATAAAGGGGACATCATCACCGATCCCAGAGAAATACAAACTACTATCAGAGAATACTATAAATACCTCTATGCAAATAAACCAGAAAATCTAGAAGAAATGAATAAACTCCTAGACACACCCTCCCAGGACTAAATTGGGAAGACGACAAATCCCTGAATAGACTAATAACAAGGTCTGAAATTGAGGCAGCAATTAATAGCCTACCAACCAAGAAAAAGTCCAGGACCAGACAGATTCACAGCCGAATTCTACCAGAGGTAAAAAGAGGAGATGGTATCATTCCTTCGAAACAATTCCAAACAATAGAAAAAGAGGGAATCCCCCCTAACTCATTTTATGAGACCAGCATCATCCTGATACCAAAACCTGGCAGAGACACAATTAAAAAAGAAAATTTCAGGCCAATATGCCTGATGAACATCAGTGTAAAAATTCTCAATCAAATACTGGCAAACCGAATTTAGCAGTACATCAAAAAGCTTATCCACCATGATCAATTCAGCTTCACCATGGGATGTAAGGCTGATTCCACATATGCAAATTAATAAACAGAATCCATCACATAAGCAGAACCAAAGACAAAAGCACATGATTATCTCAATAGATGCAGAGAAGGACTTCGACAAAATTAAACAACCCTTTATGCTAAAAACTCTCAATAAACTAAGTACTGATGGAACATATCTCAAAATAATAAGAGCTATTTGGGACAAACCCACAGCCAATATTAAACTGGAAGCATTCCCTTTAAAAACTGGCACAAGACAAGGATGCCCTCTCTCACCATTCCTATTCAATATAGTATTGGAAGTTCTGGCCAGGGCAATCAGGCAAGAGAAAGAAATAAAGGGTAATCGATTAGGAAAAGAGGAAATCAAATGGTCTCTGTTTGCAGATGACATAATTGTATATTTAGAAGACCCCATCTTCTCAGCCCAAAATCTCCTTATCCTGATAAGCAACTTCAGCAAAGCCTCAGGATACAAAGATCAAAATGCAAAAATCACAAGCATTCCTATACACCAATAATAGACCAACAGAGAGTCAAATCATGAGTGAACTCCCATTCACAACTGTTACAAAGAGAATAAAATACCTAGGAATAAAACTTGCAAGGGATCTGAAGAACCTCTTTAAGAAGAACTGCAAACCACTGCTCAAGGAAATAAGAAAGGACACAGATGGAAAAACATTCCATGCTATGGATAGGAAGAATCAATATCATGAAAATGCCCACACTGCCCAAAGTAATTTATAGATTCAATGTTGTCCCCATCAAGCTACCATTGACTTTCTTCACAGAATTGGAAAAAAAAAATCACCTTAAATTTTATAAGGACCCCCCCCTCAAAAAAAAGAAGCCCACATAGCCAAGACAATCCTAAGCGAAAAAAAAAAGAAAGAAAGAAAAAGCTGGAGACATCATGCTACCTGACTTCAAACTATACTGCGAGGTTACAGTAATCAAACAGCATGGTACTGGTATCCAAACAGAGATACAGACCAATGTTACATAACAGAGGCCTCAGAAAAAATTATACCACACATCTACAACCAACTTTGACAAACCTGACAAAAACAATGGGGAAAGGATTCCCTATTTAATAAATGGTGTTGGAAAAACTGGCTAGCCATAGGCAGAAAGCTGAAACTGGACCCCTTCCTTATACCTTATACAAAAATTAATTCAAGATGGATTAAAGATTTAAATATATGACCTAAAATGATAAAAACCCTAGAAGAAAACCTAGGCAATACCATTCAGGACATAGGTATGGGCAAGGACTTCATGACTAAAACACCAAATGCAATGGCAACAAAAGCCAAAATAGACAAATAGGATGCAATTAAACTAAAGAGCTTCTGCACAGCAAAAGAAAATATCATTAGAGTGAATAGACAACCTATATAATGGGAGAAAAAAATTACAATGTACCCATCTGACAGAAGGCTAATATCCAGAAGCTACAAAGAACTTAAATTTACAAGAAGAAAACAAACAACTCCATCAAAAAGTAGGTGAAGGATATGAACAAACACTTCTCAGAAGGAGACATTTATGCAGCCAACAAACATATGAAAAAGGCTCATCATCACTGGTCATTAGAGAAATGCAAGTCAAAACCACAATGAGATGCCATCTCACACCTGTTAGAATGGTGATCATTAAAAATCAGGAGACTACAGATGCTGGAGAGGATGTGGAGAAATAGGAACACTTTTAAACTGCTGGTGGGAGTATAAATTAGTTCAACCATTGTGGAAGACAGTGTGGTGATTCCTCAAGGATCGAGAACTAGAAATACCATTTGACCCAGCAATCCCATTACTGGGTATATACCCAAAGGATTAGAAAACATTCTATTATAAAGAGACATGCATATGTATGTTTACTGCAGCACTGTTCCCAATAGCAAAGACTTGGAATCAACCCAAATTCCCATCAATGATATACTGGATAAAGAAAATGTGGCACATAAATACCATGGAATATTATGCAGCCATTAAAAGGGATGAGTTCCTGTCCTTTTCAGGGACATGGATGAGGCTGGAAACCATCATTCTCAGCAAACTAACACAAGAATAGAAAACCAAATACCACATGTTCTCATTATAAATGGGAGTTGAACAACAAGAACACATGGAGAGGGAGGAGAACATCACACACCAGGGCATGCTGGGTGGGTAGGGAGGGGCTAGGGGAAGCATAGTATTAGCAGAAATACCTAACATAGATGATGGAGTAATGGATGCTTGGCACATGTATAACTATGTAACAAACCTGCACGTTCTGCACATGTACCCCAGAACATAAACTAAAAAAAAAAAAAGTACAATTAAGTTATTACTGACTATAGTAAAAAAAAAAAAAACCCCACTCATTTTCCTGAACTCTACTACTGAAAAAGTCAAGAAGCAATGACACCTAGTAGCCTTCACACCTGGATTTTTTTTTTTTTTTTTTTTTTTTGAGACAGAGTCTTGCTCTTATTGTCCAGGCTGGAGTGCAATGGCACAATCTCAGCTCACTTCCACCTCCACCTCCCGGGTTCAAGCAATTCCTCTGTCTCAGCCTCCTGAGTAGCACCTGCCACCATACCTGGTTAATTTTTTGTGTTTTTAGTAGAGATGGGGTTTCACTATGTTGGCCAGGCTGGTCTCAAAAGCCTGATCTCATGATCCACCTTCCTCAGCCTCCAAAGTGCTGGGATTATAGGCTTGAGCCACTGTGCCTGGCCCACACCTGGGTTCTAAATACCATTTCCACTGAAAGCAAGCAGAGCTCTTTGGAGAAATGTCTGGGTCCAGGTCTGGGGGAGAGACAGTATGAAGTGAACTTGGTACTTCTTGTGTCAGAAGATGCTCAAGCATAATGGGGGCTTAACACACGGGCTGACGTGAATAGTTCCCACTGGTCAAATCTGGAATGCTTTAAAGTCAGAAATAAATAATAAAGGATAATACATTGAATGCTTTTTTTAAAAAGTACTTATTTGGAGAGAGAGCATGCATGGGGGGGTGTCATTCATTTTAAGAACAATTCTAGCTAATAAATGTAAAAATTGTCAGAAATAGAAAATCACTATTTTTCAACCCCCATTATAATAGTTGGCTCAGGTAAGGGTTATCAGTATCTGTTAAATTCCTGGGTAAAATATTGGTGGGGATGAGAACATTCATCCAGTTACAAAGTGCTACTCCACATATTTCTTACAAATTACAAAGGGGAAATGAATAGCAGTGAGATCTGGCAGCCAACATCTTAATTAAAGGATCAAACTGAGCATCACCAACAGAAAGGGACTTGGCTGAAGGCAGTAGTGTACTCTGATTAAAGTCTGAGCATGTTAGTGCCTCAAAGGAGCGAGAGGTTAAGTTTATTAAGAGTGAGGACAGGAAAGGCTTCTTGGAGGAGCTGAGTCTGAAATGTTGATCAGAAAGGAGTCTAACAGTGGTGGGAGGTGGTTCAAGCAACAAGCACAGCAGAAGCTAAGGCCCAGTGGCTTGAAAGAGCCTGCTGGACTGAGAGAACCTCAGTTAGTTGAGAATGGCTGGGACAAACAGGATACTGAGAGAGTTAATGAAAGGTGAGCCTGGAGAGTTAGGCAAGGCCCGATCCTTAGTATTTCCATTATGAGGCTAAACAGCTTAGACCATATCAGGTGACAGGGAGACCCTGGAGGGTCTCTGAGGTGGTGGTCATGATTATGTAGGAAGAAAATGGCAAATGAGAGAGCTATATACGAGATAGAATCTACCAGACTCATAACAAATCAGAGATATGGATAATGAAAGAAGCTAATAGGATAAACCAGAGAATATCTGCATGTTCTCTGCAGGAGGGCTAGTCCTGAAGATGGGCAAGGTTGAGCTAGGGAGGTGGGTGAATGGTACCTATGGTCATGGTCAGCAGGACGTGGTGTGTGCATGGTTAGTGATGCCTGCTTTGGGTTGAGAACAGGGAGAAGAAAAGAATATCAATGTGGATGGTGGTTCTGATATAACTGAGATTGAAAGCACAA
The DNA here is from genome assembly GCF_049354715.1 of Callithrix jacchus. Classification (NCBI taxonomy): domain Eukaryota; kingdom Metazoa; phylum Chordata; class Mammalia; order Primates; family Cebidae; genus Callithrix; species Callithrix jacchus. The sequence continues at coordinate 104,783,931 of NC_133513.1, forward strand.
GAACAGGTGTAGGGTAGAAAGGATAAGTGTAGTATTTCAACTATGCGGAATTAGAAAGATTGCCATTGATTTCAGAATTCTTAGTAACCTAGTGTGGAGTCAGTACATATGGTGGATGAGTCTTTTGGAGTTCTAATGATAACTGAAGGGCTATTTAATACATAGATTATTTACTCAGTAGACTTCGGGGGCTTCTTCAACATATGCGCTAAGGAGCATCTCTGGATTTAAGAGTATGGAGTTTTCATCAGAGCAATCCCACTAGGTTTAACAGTATTTATTTAAGCCTGGAAATCCTGGGGATGCTGGAATAAAGAAGCCTCTCAGCCTGATTTTGCACTTAATAATAATTAATAATGAGACTGCTCTTCCCCATGGTAGCTGAGCATAGACACAAATGTCTGCTGCAAAGTCACGTTCCCTGCCTTGAATCTCAGTCCCATACCAAGGCCAGCACCCCAATTCATCAGTGCCTGAGAGGCTGTCTAGCATGAGACCCACACTGGGTGACTTATAATTAAAACAATTGCAATTCTTTTTTAAAATTTAATTCCAAATCTCATTTCTCATTTGCCTCACGAGGGTATGGTATGCACAGCAGCCTATCTGTAGGGAAATTAAGGAAAAACAGGAGGACATGTACCACACAGTGCTTATATTAAAGTAATCATTCATATTTTTCTGGCAACACTTTTTAATAAATGTCAAATCTTTATTACTTTCCTTGGCGTCTGCATCCACATTAATCACATCAAATTCATCTGGTATTTATTTCTGGAGGTTGTAAAAATCAACCCAGAGGCTTCCCCAAGCTAATCAATTAGCCCAAGCCCACTCCTGGGGTTCTGATTTGTGGAAGCTTTACTGGTTCAGGAAGCAACAAGGAAGCTAACTCTTAACATTGTGATGGCCACAGGGAAAAGGGAGGAGATACACTTCCATCCTGAGACCCGCATCACAGAGTTTTCCCACTGTCTTGGCCACTGGAATCAGAGTCCTCCAGAGCAAACATTCTGAGACAAGAAACACACATTCCACCACTTCTCCAGGGCCGCAGAGTGGCACTAGGTGGGTGGGCTGTTAGCTCTCTGAGCCTTTTTATTACAGAGTAGGGGAGGTCTAATAATGAGAGCTTGCTGGTTATTCCAGGGTAGACTTCATAAATTATGGAAAGAGCACACCCAGTAAAGTGAAGGCTGGAAGCACAAAAACTGCCTAGATCGACAGACAGCATAGGCATGGGAATGAGGAAACATCAGTTCTAGCCTCAGCTCATTCAGAAGTGACTATAAAATTTCCCTCTCTTGTTCTCGGTTTCCAGCCCTTTAAGATGGGCTTGCCTAGATGATATCTCAGCCTCTGCCAATTCTCGAACTGATGAGTGACATATTCAAATATCTTCAACCCCAGGATGAGACTCATAGCGGGGAATTTGGAGGGTATAGAGGCCTTGACGTTAAGCTTGACCCAAAGAGGAAGTGACACTTGTGCTGAACTTTATCAACATCATCCCCATCTTTAGCATTGAACCTGCAATTCCAACACAGTGAAAGCAGTGGGGACTAAGACATCTGTGATTTCTTTGAGGTTTCACTCACTAAGGAAGAAAGACAAACAGCAGGGAAACTAAGTATGGTAAGGCTGGGTCACTGCATCTTAACTCACCAGTCTGGAGCATTCAGCCTTTGGTGTAGAAATGTTATTCACTCCTAGTGCAAAAGATAGAGACCAAGTTAACTGGTATATTTCTGTTGTACCTACATTTATCCTCAATACCTCAAAGCAGAAAGAACTTGAGGGACAGATCTGTGCTGAATCTGACCCACAGGTTCTGGCCGAGCTACAGATGACAGAAGTACCCAGACACAGGTGTTTTTCCTGTGCAAGCATGGGCTAGGGAGACCCCAAGGCTCACAGACCCCGAAGAGGCTGGAGTCCAGGGCCATGAAGCCCCCATGTGCCAGAGCAGCTCATATTTATATATCAGATTTAATGACAAAGGCTAGAGCAAACACCATTTGTAATTAACATTGCTGACCTGGGCATGGTGATCAAAGGTTGGTTTCCAGGGAAATAGGTAAACAAACTTATCTAGATAAATTCCTTTGCACTCTCTTGTAACCTGTCCTTTGCCCTAGCCCCAAGATGAGAGGATTAGGCTGCCTTCAGCCATAATTCTCTCCTGAGGTACTTGCAAAACCTTCCTGCCTTTCAAAAAGGTTTGGTCTTTTCTGATTTTTTCCTATCACCCTGATCAATCTCCTACAGATCTGATCTTTGCAAAATGATGGGGTTTGCAGATTTGGTCTTTTCTTCCCCTGGCTTCCCCTTTACACATCATTTCTCCATGGGAGCTCCCCCATGTCTCTCTCCCAGGTGCCTCAGTGTCCTCTCCTCCTTATTCTCCTGCATCCTCTGTCCCTAGGACGTCCTCTCAAGCAACATCCCTTGCCAGCCATTTTTATCTTAGTGTGAATTTGCACAACCACTTTCTTCCTTGAATAGGGACAGGAGACAATCTAGGCTTTGGGGAAGTAAGTTTGTAGGTAGAGACTTCTAGTTGTCACCCCAAATTCATTATTTACTAAGAAGTAATAAACCCATAATAATAGAACCCCAATTATCAGCTGAGAACATGGCTGCCCAGAATTCAGATTCTATTGAAATCCGAATATGAAACTGATTATCATATTTAGTTTGGAATTATAAGATTAGACTGATTTTTTTTTTCCTCTTTGTTACAAAGAACATATATAAATTGTGTGGGAAACAAAAAGGAAATATTTATATTTAACGTATATTTTATATTTTTCTATAAAAGAACATGTATTTTCATAGAATGTCTGGCATAGTTATAATTGCTAGCACCTGATCCATCCACTTGATCATTCTTTTGAGCCTGGTTAATTCTATGGGGTTGTGGGAGGGGGGTATAGCTGGGGATAAGACTGTGTCTGTAGTAATTTTTCATTAGAAAAATCCACTCATGGATTGGTTTTGTTTTGGTCTTTGTCTGCAATTCCCCTCATCCGGGGACTCTACCCAAGTTTCCTCCGAGTCCCCTTGTCTTAATACTTTCAGTGGCTGTGTTTTGGGTGGAACTGATTCTACTTCTAGCCCTAGAGGTAAGATGTGTGTTTTGTCTTATTTATGAGACAGGGTCTTGCACTGTTGCCCTTGCTGGGATACAGCAGAACTATCTCAGCTCACTACAGCCTTGATCTCGTGGGCTCAAGCCATCCTCCCACCTCAGTTTCCTGAATAGCTGGAACAACAGGTATGTGCCACTATACTCAGGTAATTTTTGTTTATTTTTTATAGAGACAGGGTCTCACTGTGTTGCCCAAGCTGATCTCAAATTCTTGGGCTCAAGCGATTTTCCACCTCGGCCTCCCAAACTAATGGGATTACAGGCACAAGCCACTGCCAGGCCAGAAAATAAGCCATAAAAATCAGACATTGTTTTCCCTGGCCTAATGATTGATTTAAGAAATGGCATGAGGCCAGGTGCAGGACCTCACACCTGTAATCCCAGCACTTTGTGAGGTCAAGGCATGTGGATCACTCGATGTAATGAGTTTGAGACTGGTCTGGCCAATACAGTGAAACCCCATCTCTACTAAAAATACAAAAATTAGCTGGACATGGTGGGGTGCCCCTGTAATCTTAGTTATTTGGGACGCTGAGGCAGGAGAATCACTTGAACCCAGGAGGGAGAGGTTGCAGTGAGCTGAGATCATGCCACTGCACTCCAGCCTGGGCAACAGAGTGAGACTCGGTCTCTAAAAGAAATGAGAAAAGAAATGCAAAGTAAAGAAAAGGCATGTAACCCAACAGAGCTCATGAGATTCACACTACTTTGCTGGGGGTATGTGGAAGGATTCTAGCTCCTTTCTGCTAGGCTTAAACCTAAAGAAGCATGAGGCTGAGGCTGGAGCTGCTGCCTCTCTCTTTGGTACCATGAGGAGAAAATCTGTCTGGAAATATATTCAACACAGAAAAAGTAAGGCCAAGAGTTGTAGAAAGAGAGACAAGTTCCTGAAGATGTAGTGTGAACGCTTGCGTTGCCTGCATGAAGCTCTCATCTAAGAGCTACAGTATTCTATCAAATCCTTTTTTCATTTAAGCCAATCTGGGTTCAATTTTCTCTCACTTAGAAAATCTTAACTAAGAAAAAAAACTAATCTATCTTGTTAAGTTTTCCTTCTCTTTTAAAACAATTTAGGATAATTACAAACAATAATCTGCACATATTTAAAGTATAAAATTTGATAAGGTTTGACATATGTATACATCTAGGAATCCATCACCACAATTAATATAATGAACATATCCATCACCCTCAAAAGTTCACTCCCACCTCTTCATAATCCTCTCCTTCTTTTCCTACACACCTAACACATCCCCATGCATTCCCTCTTGGCAACTGCTGATCTGCTTTCTGTCATAGTTTGCATTTTCTGGAATTTTCTATGAATGTAATCATATAGTATAAACTCCTTTTTGTCTGGCTTATCTTACTTAGTGTAATAATCTTGCGCTCCATTCAGATAGTTTCATGTATCAATAGTTATTTTTATTTTTCAGTAATATTACACTGTGTGTATATAACACAATATTTTATCTGTTCACCTGCTGATGGACATTTAGATTGCTTCTAATTGGGGCTATTACAAATAAAGATGCTATGAATATTCTGGTACAATATGGACATATATTCTTACTCTTGATACAATGCCTAGAGGTGGAATGGCCCAATTCTATGGTGTAAGATTAGTCTTTTTAAAACAATTGCTGAAGTATTTGTCAAAATAGTTGTACCACTTTAATTCCATCAGCTGTCTATGAGAGTTTCAGTTTCCCCGCAAACACTTGATATGATCAGTCTTTTTTAATTTTAGGCAATCTAACACATATGTAGCCACATCACAGTGCAGTTTCGTTTGCATTTTTCTTAATGACTAACTCTATTGAATTTCTTTTTATATGCCTATTTTCCTTATTTTTTACCTCCTGAGATAATGTATCTACTCAAATCTTTTGCCTTTTTAAAAAACTTGTTTTCTTCTTAAGATTTAAAAATTCTTTATACATTCTGGATGTAAGTTCTTCATATATTTGGGATTTACAAATATTTTCTCTATGTCAGCAGTAACCTTCAAAGAATGGAATTTCCTAATTTTGATAAAGTCCAAAATATGCTTTTTTTTAAAAAAGATCACTCTTTTGGTGGTTTATCTAGTATACCTTTGTCTAACTCAAGATCACCAAATATTATTCCTACATTTTCTTCCAGAAAGGTTACAGTTTACTTCAGACCTTACATTAAGATCTGTAATTGATTTTGAGTTTACTATGAAAGGCTCTTATGCTTTGTCCTGGGAAGCAGTTATGTTTCTCGGAAGCAGTTTAATCCTCTTCAATATTAGCTCTAAGCTTTGTTAGTTGGAATCAGAGTAACATGTAATCTAATTTTGCCCACTATTGAGGCAAAACCTTTCTGGATACCCTGTCCAGGACTTTGCAAGTTTCAAGGTTTCCTCTTCGGGTGAAGGGAACAGAAATTATTTCTGGCTCTGTATGAGCTCTGAGCCTTGTTCTGTCCCTCTAATGTCTTTAAATCATTCATTTCCAGATGTCAAGTAGTTTCTTCACAATCATACATTGATCAGTAATCAGCTGAAGACTCAAGGGTGACCCTGCAAACTCTCTTGAGTTCTCTACATGGGGCTCTCTTCTCTCCTTTTCTCTGCCCTAAAAACTCTAGCTGCTTTGGCCTTCTCAGGTTCCCAGCTGTTTCCTCACCTTGTGAAGATGTCTGGACTCCACCTGAATCCCCGCCTTGTGCTGTGGCCCAGAAACTCTCCAGCAAATCAAGTGGGCAGTCACAGAACCCACCTTGTTTGTTTCTATGGTTCTGAGATGGGCGGCTCATCCAGTGTTGCAAGTATTTCATTTTGTGTGTGTATATGTGTGTGTTTAGTTGTTTTTTAAGGGAAGGTAAAAGCAGCCTCTGCTATTACACATTAGTTGGAAGTAGAAGTCTCCCACAGTGTAATGTGGGAGGCATTCTAAAAGATAGCAGTATTTCCTATTTTAAGTGGACCATTTGAAAACCCACCCTATGCATGGGCAATAACTTCCTCCATTTGATTCATCTACAAACATTTATCTAGAGAAAATACCAATTGTTTACATTTCTTCCTGAAGATGATCTCTAGAAATCACTGATGTAATCACAAGATGGAAAATACAATCGACCATAGGGTGTTGTTCATAGATTCATTTACCAACTATCTGTTAAACAGCGATAGGCTTTGGGGGAAGTTACTACTCCAGGCACTGAGGGCAAGGGGTCAATGAAATATATTAGCGTAGGAAGAGACAAGATTCTCAACCTTAGAAAAGTACCTTTTACATGTAACTGCTAGAAATAAGTGCTTTACATATATTAATTCTAATCCCCTAACAACCCTGCTTCATAAGCAGTAACAATTAGCAAACTCCATTTAAAGATGAGACAACTAAGGTAAAGAGAGTTTGAGTAACTTACCCAGGGTAGCAGGAGTACTAAGAGTCAGGGATGGGATTCAGTCTAGGCAGTTTAGCTCCAGGATCTCTGCCCTGGACCACTATGTGACATTTCATTTACACATGCCAACAAAACAATGCATTGTAACACAGCAGGATTCAAATGTTTTACGAGGGCAGATAAAGCAGAGTAGAGAGACAATGATAAAATGTGCTGTCTTACAGAGTGACCCATGGAAAATATTTCCCTAGAGGTGGCAGTTGAGGCAGAAAGCTGAATAAATCCAGGGAGAGAGACATGCAGCCATCTGGGGAAGAGCATTTCAGGCAGAGGGTACAGCAGATGCAAAAGCCTGAGACAGAAACGCTGGATGTGCTCAAGGAACAGCAAGGGGGCAGTGTGACTAGAGCAGCATGAGAAGGGAAAGGTGGGTGGCTGAAAGAAGAAACTCATGATTTATGTAAAATGCCTCCTACAATGACTGGCACTTAGCGGATGGATGCTTGATAAGGGGTAGACATGATTAGTATCATCATTACAATTAGCACATGAGTGCTGTGAGAGAAAAATGACAGGAGAAGGACGAGGCACCCTCCATGATGTGGGTTAAACAGAGAAGACTTCTTGGAATGAGGACTTAGACTGAGCTGCCAAGAATAAGGCCTTTCCCCTATTTCTGACACCATGAAGCCTCTTTCTCCACATTCCTGGGAATGAGGATGCGTGAGTCTTCTGACTTGAAGAGATGACCCAAAGCTGTATACTCAGAGGTCAGTAGATTCACAGACCAGAAATTAAAAATCATTTACTTTTCCTTCTAAGTTTTCTTTGGCTTCTTGTCTGAGCCTCTCCCTGTTGGCCCTTTAATCTCAGAATCCCTTCATTCCCTGGTCCAGTTTTAAGAGATTCTGAAAGGAAGTCTCCTATGAAGACTGTTATTAGGCCTTTAAGCCAGATGGAGCAAATTAAATCAGAGTCAAAGAAAACCTGAGTGGCCTTTTCCACTGATAAGTTTCTATTTGCACCATTTTATCATAGTAGGAATAGCTCTTCTGAATGTTCAAATGGCACTGAATAAGCAGAGAAGGAGAGAATTAACTCTGATGAAGAACTGTTCCTTGCACTTAAATGTCACAGACATCAATTGCTCATCACACAGAGACGAGGGGGTCATCAGGCTGAATGAGCAGGACGGAGACCATGAGCAGACTTTTTTTGAGTGCCACATGGGTTTCCAGAAACAAATGCCTAGTCAGCTTTCTCAGGTAATACTAACTCATAATTACCTTGCTGCTTCTTGTTTGTGATATGAGATGCTGATTATCCTGGGCTTACCTTTATCTCCAATCCGTTAAAAGAAAGGAAGGGAAGGAAGAGAGCTCTGAGCCACAGAGTGTGGGCTCTGGTAGCAGCCTGCACCTACATCAAAATCCCCTTGACTGTTTGAAAAAATGTAAACCCTGGTTCCCTCCCAAATCTCCTTAGATATTCTGAGGATAGCACCTCAAGGTCAAATTCACCAGGTGATTCTTAAACAAGGAGTTGCAGATGAGCCCTCTGAGAATGTGCCTGTACTGGGATCCTTTCTTGAGGTAGCTTCTGGAAAGGTCATCAGGGTGGGGGTAAACTAGAAGTTGTCTACCCTCTTTTGGCATACAATCACCTGAAAGCTTAAAAGACACAGCTGCCTTGGCTTTTAGGCCTAACATTCTGCAGCAATCTTCTGTGGCAAGTCCAATGTTGTCTTTTCTTTCTTTTTTTTTTCTAAAGCTCCAAAGATAAATCCAATATGCAGGCAAGGTTGAAAACTAGCAGGTCACAGAGAAAGGGCAACAATGTCGGAGACCATAGGGCTAGGCAGACAATGGGAATGCATGAAACAGGCTGGCTGGGATCAGCTGGAATAGAAACCCCGGTTCCATTCAAAGAGAGTGGCCACTACTCAGCTAGCCAACACCAGCCACGTGGAAACAACACTCATTTTTGCCAACTTTTCTGATTTAAAAAAAAAAAAGTCAGAAATCAAAATTTTAATATGAAACCTGATTTTTGAAAGTCTATAAATGGCTGGGCACGATGGCTCACACCTGTAATCCCAGCAGTTTGGGAGGCCAAAGCAGGCAGATCACTTGAAGTCAGGAGTTCGAGACCAGCCTGGCCCACATGGTGAAACCCTGCCACTACAAAAAATACAAAAATTAGCAGGGTGTGGTCATGCAAGCCTGTAATCCCAGCTTCTCTGGAGGCTGAGGTAGAAACATAGCTTGAACCCAGGAGGCAGAGAGATTGCATGAGCTGAGATTGTGCCGCTGCCTTCCAGCCTGGGTAACAGCTTGAGACTCCATCTCAACAAGAGGTCTATAAATGACACAAAATGGATACAGTACTGTGTGCACAGAACAGAACACACCCGTGTGTGGCTGTGGCTCAGAGACTGCCAGTCTGTGAGTTTTGCTGGCAAAGTTTCTCAGCCTGTGGACACGCTAGGAGGCCCCTCTGTGGTGACCTCTCCTTGGGGGCCAGTTCTGAAACAGCTCTTGGTTTGTGTGTAGTCTCACGTGCCTCCCTAGAATTTCTCTTCTTTGATGTGGTTTGTCAGATTTCCTGACTCGTTTGAAGCCAAAGTTGTCTCATAATTAATATTTAAGGAGTATTTTGAATTTTTACTTTCTGCCGAATCCTTTTATCTTAGACAAGAGAAATGTGGAAGAATATGATTTTCATAAATGACCTCTGAGTGTGTTTTTCATTCTATCAAACTCACTAACAGTCTTATCTCATCCAATTCCTCTACTGCAGCTGGAAGAGTGGTTCTCCAACTTTAACATGCATAAGAATCACCAGAGGCACGTGTGAAAATACAGTCTCGAGCTTAGAGTGCTCACAGAGTTCGTTATCAAAACCAGAAGACTCTAGAAAATGAATGTGACTCAGAGATAATGGGTATAAACTGATTCACGCAGTCAGCTCACTCTGGCTTCGCTTGTACGCATTTGGTTCTGGAGCCAGGAACCCCTACTAACTTTTTAAAAAAAATTTTATTTCCACAGGTTTTTGGGGAACAAGTTACACGAGTTAAGTTCTTTAGTTGTGATTTGTGGAATTCGGATGCATCCATATTCTGAAAAGTATACACTGAACCCAATTTGTGTTTTTCTGTCACTCATCTCCCTCCCACCATTTCCCCAGGTCCCCAAAGTCCCTTGCGCCTGCATCCTCATAGCTTAGCTCCCACTTATGAGTGAGAACATACAATGTTTGGTTTTCCAATCCTGAGTTACTTCACTTAGAATAATAGTCTCCAATTCCATCCAGGTTGCTAGGAATGCCATTAATTCATTCCTTTTTATGGCTGAGTATGTATATACCTTTTTATGGCTGAGTATGTATATATATATGTGTATACACACACACACACACACACCAGTTTATCCACTCATTGATGGGCACTTGGGCTGGTTCCATATTTTTGTGATTGCATATTATGCTATTATAAACGTGTGTGCAGGTATCTTTTAATACAATGACTTTATTCCCTCTGGGTGGATATCCAGTAGTGGGATTGCTAGATCAAATGGTAGTTCTACTTTTAGTTATTTAAGGAATCTCCACATTTTTTTCCATAGTGGTTGTACTAGTTTACATTCCCATCAACAGTGTAGAAGTGTTCCCTTTTCACTGCCACATCCACACCAACATCTATTTTTTATATATACTTTTTATTATTCTGGGCATTCTTGCAGAAGTAAGTTGGTATCACACTGTGGTTTTGATTTGCACTTCCCTGATCATTAGTGATGTTGAGCATTTTTTCATATGTTTGTTGGCCATTTGTATACTTTCTTTTGAGAATTGCCTATTCAGGTTCTTTGCTCACTTTTAATGGGATTGTTTATATTTTTCTTGTTAATTTGTTTGAAGGAACCCCTACTTTTAAGAAAGCTCTCCAGATATACTGGATGCAGGTGATCCGTGGACTGCACTTTTAAACAACAACATTGTAGTAGAAAGGGAAGACAGTAGAAAAATGCCCATTTGGGAGTTGGAAATACTGAGTCTGGAGAGGGGATTCACTGACACCCAGCTGTTTAATGTTTGCTACATTATAAGATGAGCAGCCAGCCAGCAAGGAAAGACAAAGACAAATACTAATTGCCAATCTCACCCTTTCCTTTTTCCAGATTCTTCACAAAAGTAATTTGTTAGCTCTACTTGATTACATAGCACGTGACTGTCTTCAAGTAAATGCCTAAAGGCAACCGGTAATTAATGAGATGCATATAAGCATTGTGATGAGCAATAAACATATGCTAAAAACATGCATTTTATGAGATATGCTAATGAATCTTAGCACCCCAAACTGCAAGCAAAACTCCAGAAGGGTTTTCTTTTTATTTATTTTAACCAACAACCAAGTGATAAGGTAATGAATTCGCTCAGGGCTGGCTTCCCATGTTATGGGCACTGGGGGCATGGAGGGACCCATTTGAAAGGCTTCAAAAACCCCCCTGTTTCCAGTGGCAATGAGAATCTGCATTTTATTTCTCTTAGCCACAAACACATATCTGCAAAACATAAATGCATCAAGAAATGACTTGTTTTTAATTGGCAGATGCTCATCTAATGAATTCAAGCCAAAGAATCTCATGGTGTTGAAGACCACTGGGACCTCTAAGGGTAACAAGCATATTCCAATGTCTTTTCTGGACAAGGCAAAATGGAGTTTAGTGTGTATAAATGGACTGTGGAGTCTGCGGCCTGGGTTTGAACCCTGGTTCTGCCACCTGTCTTAGTGCTTAACTTCTCTGGGCCTCAGTTTCCTCATTTGTAAAATGTGGATAACAGTACCTACTTCATGGGTTTTTGATGAGTGATAAATAATAAGCTAATGCTTGTGAAGCACTTAGAAGAGTGTCTGGCCCATGGCAAGATCTATAAATATGGTATTATGGTTTGAAGGACCTGGCTTCCCCTGCAGCAGACCCCCCATGTAGGAAGTTGGGTTTAAGGACCTGTTGGTGACTTTGGCCTCTCAGTTCTCAAGTGCAAATCACTTGCCGTGTCCCCACTGTCTCAAAAACAAATTGTATTTCAGTTTCCTCGGAGTCTCCTTAGGACAATATTAACTTTTGGCACAATTGCTCCCATGAGATTGTTGGTTGGTTTTAGGAAACAAGACTGCTTGGCTTAAAACAAGATTTACCCAGGGAACATTGGAGTCCTCCTATGGAATAGATTAGAAACTGGGGTCCTTCCTGCTCCTGCAAACACACGCTGTAGGCAGCTGAGCATGTTGCACTGTGCCCTGGCCTTTCTGAGGTCTGGGAGCTGTCCTTCCCAGGGTGAAGTTTAACCTCTCTCCCTCACCTGTATCAGATATGGACCACACACTCCTCCCCATCTTCCACCCTCATCTTCAGGAGAGATTGAAACTGCACAAGTTTCTTTTTCTCTCCTCTCCAGAAATTCTGTGTTTAGAATCATAGGCACCTTTATTTTCAGCTTTGAGCCACTGTTCCAGGCAGAAAATGCCTGCCAAGTGTTCTGGGTTGCATTCAGGCAATTTGAGCTCATGCTTTGCTGAACAAAAGTCTGTGCTGACATTTCCAGAAAACAGTAACACTTTGGGGCTGCAGTGAGGCATCCCTCTTGTATGTGGAAAGGGTATTCCTGGGAGAGGTTTGAAACTCCAGAGAAATAATTACAGTTCTTTCTACTTGACAGAACTTTATAGTTTACCAAGTTCTTAAGCATTCATGATTTCATTTGCATCTTGTAAAAACTGAGTAGTAGTCATGACAAGGATTAGGACTGTTATTTTACAGATGACAGAGCTGCAGATAAGAGTGAGGTAAGCATTTGACATTCGTGTAAGAGCTTGGTCTCTCGACTTCGAAACCTACGAGCTTTCCACAAATAACAACATGACAACATTCACACACTCCTTTGATATACGATTTACACAGCACTAACATGAGCACAGAATCATTTTTATCCATGAAAGGTCCCATGAGTTAGATGGGAAAGTGTTTTAGTCAGCACAGAACACTCTGTGCTATAGTAACAAATAAGCCCTGATATCATAGAAACTAGCCAAACAGAGATCGATTTCTTATTCATGCCATACATAATCTGAGGCAGATCTCTGTAGGCTTTTCTGCAAGTGGTAACTCAAATCCAGACCTCTTTCATATTATTTTCCTGCCATTTAAAAAATATGGGCTTAGAAGTCACTGGGAAATGAGAACAGAGTGTCATCCATTTTCTGGAAGGTTTTTTGCCCAGGCCTGGAAGAAGAACACATCATTTCCACTCATGTGTGATTGGCCTGACCTCAGTCATAACTTCAACCTAACCGCAAAGGAAAGATAGTCTTCTTGTATACCCAGGAAGAAGAAATGAAATGGGTTTTGGTGAATACAAAGCATTCTTTCTGCTACTTTGAATTATACCAGTACTTGTTCTATGCTGTCTGTAGCAGGTTGGAAAATAAAGCATCATGGTCAAAAACTCTGATATTGTACCAACTATATGGTAGCCACAAAATACCTGTAGGGCAAATTGAACTATTTCCAACATGAAGCTTCCCATAAACTAAAGAAAGGTGCTACATATCACGACGCGTTACCAGGCCAGAGCAAAGGATGGCAGATAATTTGCATATTACTGGAACTGAAATGCAAATATTATTCCATCATTTTTTGTATTCCTTTCTGCATCTACAAATGATTTGAGTGGATTTCTAATCTTGAAGCATGTCCAAAATGAAACCACACACACACATAAAAGGTAGTTAAATAGAGCAGAGCACTAGCTATACCAAATAGTTGAAATTGATCCATCATTACAACTAAGCAATAGGTTTGGTTGCATGCTTACTGAAAGCTAGAGTAAAAGGGAGGTAAAGGAGGTAACATTTTGAGCACCTCTGATGTCTCAATTACTATATGAAATGTTTTATATACATTAGCTTATTTGATCCACATATCAGCTTGTGAGGTAGCTAATAATAGTAGCCACCCCATATTGAATTCTTAGACTACGTCAAGTCCAAGGCTAAACCCTTTACAGGTATTACTATTTTTTTTTTTTTTTTTGAGACCGAGTTTTGCACTTGTTACCCAGGCTGGAGTGCAATGGCGCGATCGCGGCTCACGGCAACCTCCGCCTCCTGGGTTCAGGCAATTCTCCTGCCTCAGCCTCCTGAGTAGCTGGGACTACAGGCATGCGCCACCATGCCCAGCTAATTTTTTGTATATTTTTTAGTAGAGACGGGGTTTCACCATGTTGACCAGGATGGTCTCGATCTCCTGACCTCGTGATCCACCCGCCTCGGCCTCCCAAAGAGCTGGGATTACAGGCTTGAGCCACCGCGCCCGGCCCAGGTATTACTATTTAAACCTAACTAATGTGCCCATTTTATAATGAGAAAAGTGGGGGTTCAATGAAATGACATGATCTATCCAAAGAATAGTTAGTGGCCAAGGCTGGATCCAGCTCAGCCCTGTCTGATTCCAAAATCTGTGCTCATTCCATAAACTAATAGTACTATTTGTCACAAAAAAGGAAACATATAATTAAGAAGACACAGGAAATACAGAAGATGCACATACTATTTTTTTAAAGTGGTATATTAATGAGCTCCACATCAAGTCCAAAACTTGTCTTATTATTTCAAACCCCTTGGAAGTCAGAGAGAGTTCACTCTTGAGGATATTCTAGGGGAATGCAACATACCTGAGGCAGAGACAGGGCAGAAAGCCAAGGAAGGAGAACAGCGCAAGTATAACAGAGGTTGGAATTCTGTAGGAAGCCATCTAGCAACACAGCAGCAGAGCTGCCAGGCCTCCTCCCAGCACTCCATTAATTAGACTGAATTATATCAGATCCTGAAGGCTAAAACTCTAGAAAAGAAGAAATTTTCATGTTTATGAAAGGACTAAAACCAAAAGAGAGAGAAAAACATGCAGTCTGTGTATTAGTTTACTTTATTGCCTTTGGCTGACCCATGGGCCATCCTCTGACCTATGTCGGGCAGTCTCTCAAAGCATCAGGTTGCACATCACCTCCCTAATGAGCAGCTGTGTTCAGTCCTTGCCTGCTGTGGACTCAAGGCTAAAGGTGCATTCTCTCCTAAAGCTAGGGACAGCCAAACATTTGGTGGGATGAGCATTTGGTGAACCTCTGTGCTCTGCCCACTTCATAGCCAGCTGGAAGTGAGGAGCCGGCCTGGGGTATATCCAAAGTCTAGAGCTGAGTGCGTATGTCCTGAATTATAATGCAGGCAGCCTTCACCTTACGCAACTCTGATACACAGAGATTTCAGTTACCACTGTTTACTTCAAAAGCAATAGTCCTCCAACAACACGGTTCAATTTCAGTTACCACGATATATCAACTGTGAGTATATGAATAAAGTACAAACCTCACTGCCAGGTCTTCAGTCCACAAATCACTATGTAAATAATAGATGCACCCCATCATCTGAGACCAATCGAGCTACATCTTTCAAAGCCTGTTGGGGACTGCTCACCGCCCACCTCTTATTTATTTCACATACGGCCAGCAAAGCACGTGGTTGTGTTACCTCCTTGCCTCCTGGTGATAAAACCCACAGGACATTTTATAAAAATGAATAATCAAAAGAAGGAGTTGGCCAACAAAAAGGAGAGTGCCACAAAGAAGTGAAAAATGAAAATGCTGGAAGTGAAATTGAAATCCAATGCAAATGGAGCATTTTAGCTAATTGCGCTATTCAAGGGACTCGAGACACCCAGCCAGCAGAACTTAGCGAAGGTGAACTTTAGACATAAATGAGGAAGTGCCTGTGGTAAAAAAGAGAAAAAAAATAGCATCCCTCAAAAAACTTTACACTAAAGTAACTCTTGGAGAGATTTTGTGATATTAAGAATAAAATGCTGGGGCCAGGCACGGTGGCTCAAGCCTGTAATCCCAGCACTTTAGGAGGCCGAGGCAGGTGGATCATGAGGTCAAGAGATCCAGACCATCCAGGTCAACATGGTGAAACCCCGTCTCTACTAAAAATACAAAAAATTAGCTGGGCATGGTGGTGCGTGCCTGTAATCCCAGCTACTCAGGAGGCTGAGGCAGGAGAATAGCCTGAACCCAGGAGGCAGAGGTTGCGGTGAACTGAGATAACACCATTGCACTCCAGCCTGGGTAACAAGAGAGAAACTCCGTCTCAAAAAAAAAAAAAAAAAAAGAATAAAATGCTGGAAGGTAATCCAAACTTAGCAAGAAGTACGGTAATTTACCAGGGCACAGAAAACATGTTCACCTATATTGTAACTTATACAAGGATAAGAATGCAAGTACTATTCAAATTATTCTTCATAACCTTTTTATAAGAAATAAACTTTTTAAGTTGTCAATGTTTCTAATATTTACAATAACACTGTACTAACTAAATATTAGTGTTACTTTTACATTTCTCTATACATTTAAAAGTGACAGTAAGAGAGTTTTTAATGTTTTGAGGAAAATTTTTAAAGGTTACGGAACAATTATACATTTTCCTATTGATCATTAAGAACATTTTTTTGTGATTTCAGCTTGCATGGTCATTGTTACTACTACACAGTATCATGCAAAGGAAGAAATCCTGTATTTCCCAGCTCTTTCAGTGAGGAGTTCTGCTCTAACGACCTCTAAAAGACGTCCATAGCTTGCACCAGAGAATAAGCCTCATTGCTGTAACACTTAATTTTCTTCTAGTGAGGGTTCCAGAAGTCTGGATATATTCCTAGAAATGAAGGAGGCCCATAAAAAAAGGCATGTGATATTTTCCAGAAAAGAACTTCTGGGATGTCTAAGTGCTGTATAACTGGAGGAATAGCGTTTATCCAAAAGGAAGATTCATGTATCTAAATGGAATACCCAAGCAAAGAGATGGCATTTCTCGTTTGAATCTCTAAAGAAATCTGGGCTAAAGATAAATAATTGGGATTTGCTGCCCTATTAGTTATTGCAAAGGCCATCAGCCACAACTAGGAGTATGCCTAAGAGACACTGAGGCAGACACTACCAGTCTATGCCACAATCTTCTTTTAGTGATAGAACCTGGATTTTTTATTATTTTTACACTCCACGTGATTAGATATTCAGGATGGGGCCTCCTTCCAGCCAAAGGATGTTAAGTTCCGTGTAGTCTACAGCTGTGAAGGTCATTCCATATCCCCTGCAAGGTTTAGGCATGAGCCTGGGATGGTGCTCTGCCCATTTAGAAATAAGGGGTAGGGACTTCTGGGACAGTGTCCCTCGTGGCTGAAAAGAGGTAAGAGGCACAGCAATGTCATTCTCTGTTAGCCAGCGTGTATGATGTGATACCTGGCCATGACACCTCGGACTTCCTGATTAAACATGAAAACAGAAAAGCAAAATGAAAAGATGAAAGTTACTGATGAAACCAATAAAGAGAGGATAAGCCTAAGAACCAAGCTAGGAGAGCAAGACAAGAGAGTGAGTCACCTGAGCCGCTGAACTAACCAGTTTGGGACTGACCCATGTGGGGGTCTCTTGTCCCCAAGTCAGATTTGTGAGATAAATATCCTTACATTTTAATCTGTCCCTGACAGCTGAAATGTCCCAATAGAACATTTAGCAATCCAAGAGGTGACAGAGACCAGTGGAGAGCCAGGGAAGAAGACTAGAAGAGGAGTCAGGGAGGAGAAAAGAGAGCCAGAAAGGTCCAAGGAAGAGACACAGGACAGGGACTCCTGCCTCCCTTTGAACTCTCTGACGCAAAGGGTTTTAAGTAAACAATCTGCCTTCTTTTCCAAGTATTAATCCATTTTCAGACCTAGATGCAAATCAGTGAGGCTTTAAGATTCAAGTAAATAGAGAGGGAAAAAAATCACTGTCACTGCCTTAACCAAAAGGAATTTGATGTATGTTTTTTTCTTTAAAAATCTTGGTACATCTTTCAAGGCTCTCAAGCTGTTGACACATACAAAATGAAAATGAACATCGTGGCAGGTGTTAGGAAATGAACAAGCACAGGCAACCAGCAACTACAAAAATGAGATAACCTGGAGCTTCAGTAATGCTGAAATTATCCACAACCCGGGAGGAGATTATTCTTAACAAAAAGCTACCAAGAAAGAAACAAATGGAACTGCTGAAAACTAGCCCAATCTTGTGTCTGCCTTTCAAATTAAACAGGATACAGCATCTCTATTCAAGCAAAAAGTGTCTGTGGAAAGATTTTGTTGTATGTTATTGGACTGAGATGTCACAACAGCATCCTCTACTCAACAGTCCCAAAAATTAAATAAGAGATTTTGTATAATGAATACTTTGTAATTATAATAAGATAGTACCTAAAGGTCAGGCTGGTATCAATTATTGCTATGGAGCTGGAACTAGAGTTGGGGCAAGAAAGACACTCTTCTTGTCTCATCTCCCAATTATCAGAAATTGAATTAGTTATGTGAAGGCAAGAGCATGGTCTTTGGGGTCAGACAAACTTGGGTAGTAACAGCTCCATTAGTTACAGGAGGTATGGTCTTCAGCAACTCAAAGTATCTGAGCTTCAGGTTCCTCATGTGAAAATACAGGCCATTATAATATAAGCCTATTATAAATATTTAATGAGATTATACTGTAATAACCTAAGTCAAAATGACAGACAAAACTAATATTCATTAAACATGTATTATTTGGTGATGTTTTAAGAGAGATACCAGAGAGAGACTAGAGATGAGTTCATCGGCAGTGCCAAGTTAGGGATGAGAAAAATCCATGCTTATGTTGCAAATATGGGGAATATGGGTTTTCTTTTAGATTGACGTGAGTTAGTAGTTTTAATAAGCAAAGTTTGCCAATTTCTTAGACAAGCTGTTACCCATATTGAGTAAACTGAGTGACCTTAGTAAGACCTGCCCCCTGAACTTGCTCCCTCATTTGTGTTTGAAGTTCCATTATTAGTCCTTCTGTGAAGCTTTGCCCTCTCCTGGCAATGTTCTGAAATGTACATTTATTCCATTAACAGGCCCAGCATTTCTTCCCTCCTTCATATCTATCAATTTATTCTCTCCTTTGAGAAGCTGCACGTTCCCAACTCCTAGTTGTTACAGTAGGGCTTTAATTACAATTCCCCAACATCCTGGCTCTAAGAGGAAGAGGGAAGATGGGTGAGAGTACCACGTGATTCAGTCCTGTTTGATTATTAAAACTCACTGCTATGATCTAAATGTTTGTTGCCCCTCAAAATTCGTACCTTGAAACTCAATCCCCAGTGTAATGGTATTAAGAAGTGAGCCTTATAGGAGGTGATTAGGTCATGAAGGCAGAGCTCTCATGAATGGAAATTGTGCCCTTATAAAAGAGGCGCAGGGGAGCATATTTGCCCTTTCTACCATGTGAGAATGCAGGAGAAGGAGCCATCTGTGAGAAATGGACCCTCACAGAACATCGAATCTGCTAGTGCCTTGATCTTGGACTTCCCAGCCTCCAAGACTATGAGTAATATGTATCTGTTCTTTGTAAGTTACCTAGTCTAAGGTCCTTTATTATAGCTGCCTGGATAGATTAACACACGTGCCACCCTGATCCAGGATGGGCAGGTCACTCTGGGATTTGTAAACCAGATGCTCAGAGACAGAAGCTCTCTGTCCTCTGGATTGCAGGCTATAAAAATGTGACCCCCAGGGCTGCTATATATTGATTCCAGATAAATATGTAACTGACCTAGTGCTGGAAGCTAGGTTGCAACTACTAGAAGAAATTATATTTGCAGGAAGAGAAAATCAACAAGAAGCATAAGGAAAGGCAAAACTGAATGACAGGAGGCCCTGAAGGCACCATTTGGGTCCCCACCCTCAGTCACACCTTAATCTCCCATCTTCTCCATCCCTCCCAGCTAAGGCAACAAAATAAATTCCCTTTTTTGCTTAAACTACTTTGATTTAGGTTCTGTCACCTTGAATCAAGAGTCCTAATTATTACAGATTTAATCTAAAGCAAATACAGTTATCATGTAACTCAAAGAAAAATACTAAAAGTTTATATTGGAAAAACATGACGGAAAGTTGCAGAATGAAAATGCTTAGAAATTACTGGCTTAGAACACAGTTCTACATCCACGTATCTTCCAAGTTCCCTCTGAGATTTCATGGAGACACTTTATCCTTTGTCTCTCTATCCCTAAGGACTTGTAGCTGCCTGGAAAGAACTTTCTCCTTACTGCAGTTGGCCCTTGAAAAAGTCATTTGCTGGAGTCATAGTGCGGAAAGCCCTCTTGGGTGTTTAGAGAAACTGTGGCTAAAGAGTTCTTGCTGCCATATTGTTAAAAAATGACTCAGGACAAAAGGAATAGGAGGCTTAAGGGGAGGACACCTGAAGCCAACTCAGGTTGGTGAATCTAGAAGAAGCAATCGCTCAAACTCAAGTAAGCCAGACTGGAGCACAGAAATAGGAAAAATAAGATACCAGAACAGTCTTAGGTCTACCAGTGCCAGAACAGCTGGTTCCAAGGAGATATCTGTCTTCAGGCTCTCCAATTATTTATTGAGCAGAGTGTTTGATGGCTTTGGAAATTTAAAAACAAATTATCTCTCATCCCAAAGAGTCAGAAACATGGCATGTAGGATAAATGTATTCTGTATCCTAGAACACAATCAGCTTAATAAACTATATGTCTGTAAAACCTTTTGTTTCTTGAATGCATTTGTTGTTGTACGAATATTAACATCTTATGAATCTACTAAGATGATCTTATCTAGACTATTAGCTCTCCTTTCTTACTTGCCATGTCCCCTAAATCATACTAAGCACTTAGCATGCCACATCTCATTCCTATTTTACAGATGAGGAAACTAAGTCTCAGAATAGTTAAGTGACTTACCCTAGGTTAGTGCTACTCAAAATTCTCCTCTGTGAACTCTGCTATCAGTCAAGGAGTAAGAAATTCATATTAGAGTGTAAATTAATATACTGTTTCCTGCATTGAGAAAGTCTTTTCATGGAAAAAATATCAGCTGAACTAATAGGATGCTTAGTAATGGAGCTGGTTTACATTCTGTTGCAAGCTCCTTTCCTCCTTGATGGGGAATACAGTTTGTGGACTAGCAGTGGTTTGTGAACCACACTTTGTTTTGCCCATTTCATATAACTGTGTGAAGAGAGGAGATGGGATTCAAATCCAAGCATATCTGGCTTCAAAGCCTCTTCTCTTAAGACCACTATAACCTACTGCTTCCTATCATTCAGTTTTATTGCCACCAACCATTTACTAAGTTTCCAGACTATGCAAGCTGAATTTCTCAAACCCCTGATTACATGTACCCCAATAAGATTTATATTCCCTTTCAGGGTGAACAAACACATTAGTTTCAGCAGAACCTGGAGAGTCTTTAACATGAGTGCATTATGACGTGGCCACAGGCTGGGCAGCTGAACTGGTGCATCCAAGGAGCAGGGAGCCTCTCAATCCGATGCTGACTTAAGACTGATGAGGCAGTGGGAGGCCATCCACAGAGTCCTTTTCTTGACTTGAGTCACTGTAGCTTATAATTAGGCATTGTCGCTTTGATAATTGAATGAATTAGTGAGGACAACATGGGACCCAGCAAAGGCTGAAATGGGGAGGCTTTACACAGATAAATAGCCAGAAGAAATTGATCTGAAACAGAAAGTCAGGCTTCTGCAAAGCAGGAGCCAGAATTATAAGGCACACTATGATAGTTTAAACAACAAAGGGCTGGGGGTGTCTGTTTTTCTCCCCATAAGGGACTCTCATTTGTATTTGTATTGTCTATGAAATAGACATTTTCCCTTCTCTGACTCTTACAGGGTAGTATCTAAGAGTGAAAGCATACTTCATTTTAGTGCAGCCCATGTATTTATGTATTATTTCCTTCAAACATTTATTGAGTCCCAGTGTCTGTCAGGCACTCTATTAAGTATTAGAAAACAAAAAATAAATTAAAATACACTGAAGCATCACAGAATTTGAGATAAAACAACTCTTCTGTCATAGATCTCAGTCAAGGAAACTGAAAAGAAAAGATCGGATGATCACACCAGCTTGTTATACAGGCCTGTAGCTAAACTGAGGCAGGTTAGAACAAACCTCCAGGAGAACAATAAGAGCAGCAGGTGATGTTGAAACCTGTACTGATAACTGCTAACTACCGTGTTAAGTACTCTGCATGTGTTACTGCATTTAATCCTCACAGCAACTCTAAGAGGTAGGTCGTATTGTTAGTTTCCTTTTACAGATGAGAAAACTGAGGCACAGAGAGGTCAAGAAACTTGCCAAATGTTACAGTGAGTGTTGTATCATGGCTGCAAACCAATGCAGTCTGGCCTTAGAGCCCTTCTTCTTAGCTTTAAGCCTCTTTGAAAAGGCTCCGCTTCTACAGCTGAAACCTATTTTCTCTTTCAATTAATTAATCATGAACAAGCAGCTGCTGAATGCAAGCCACGTACCTTTCTGGGCTTGGGGAAGGGGAAAACAAGGCCTGAGCTGCCATCAGCTCTCTTGGCACTTATATTCTGGCTGGGCTAGCAGGGCAGGACACATGTGCACAAAACCATTTGCAAACAAGATGCTCTTTGATACCACAGCATCATCTGATGCTTCACTGCCAAACTTCATGATTCACTACATTTGCAGAGAGATTAGAAAGGGACTAGAGCTATGTTCCCCAAACTTGGCAGTACTTGGTTTCAAAAACACTGAGTACACCCTGGATGTATCAGTCCATTCTTGCATTGCTATAAAGAACTACCTGAAACTGGGTAATTTGTTTTAAAAAAAAAAAAAAAAAAAAAAGGACGTTTAATTGGCTCATGATTCCACAGCCTGTATAGGAAGCATGGCTACACAGGCCTCAGAAAACTTAAAATCATGGCAGAAAGCATGGGGAAGGCAGGAACATTTTACAAGATTAGAGAAGGAAAAAGAGGGTGAAGCGGGAGGTGCTACACACTTTTCAACAACCAGATCTTGGGAGAACTCACTATCATGACAACAGCAAGGGGGATGTCTACCCTCCGTATCTGATCACCTCCCACCACACCCCTCCCCCAACGTGGGGGCTTCAACATGAGTGGGGACATAAATCCAAACCGTATCACTGGAGATCTGGCTTTAATTGTCCAATAGGGTTCAGCATGGAAATCAGAATCTTAACCTCTACCCAGTGGATTTTAATATGTAGCAAAGTGTGAGAATGACTGATTTATTGGGTATTTTGTGGCAAGTTAGAGTAAAAAACAAGAAAGATCATTATAGGCTATTCATTTTATACACAGCAGGCATATTACTTACAATTTTTACACAAATGTGCTTCTCCGTAACTCATTAAACCCTCAGAGTCAATGACCAGCTACTATTATGCCCATTTTACAGATGAAGAAATTGAAGGGTAGAGAGGAAAACAATTGGCCTGGGATTTAAGTCGAAGAGCCACGACTTCCACCCCAGACTGTCTAAGAAAACTGTTCACTTTACTAGTCTATTATGCTTCCCACAGAGTGAAAGAACTCCAGGAAGGGCTAACTCAGAACTGAGCCCTAGAAGACAGATGTAATGCCCAGCGGAGAGGGAGGAGGCCATACAATTGTAGTAAGCCTGACAATTGTCAAGTTTAAGTGCTATGACAGCATTGGAGGCTTCTTTAGTAAACCTACAAAGATCCAAATTAAAAAACCACCACCTTGGCCCATCCCATAAAGCCTAATTTTTGACGAATTTTTTGGATTAAAAATAATCAAGAATTCAGCTAAAGCTTAGTTCTGGATGAATTCAAAATTAGAGTTGATAATATATACAGACAAAGAGAAAGAAAGAACACCTTAGGTACTGTTAAATATTTCTTGTTTGGAGGGCTTGACAAAAATAAAAATCTTATATACATACAAATATTAGGATAGCTTGAGGTGGGAGAAGTGGGGATTGCAGAGCGAATTATACATGGTGAGAGGATTGTGAGTACGTGTCCACAAACGTCTTGTTTTTATTATTTCCATGAAGTATGGATTAATCCCTAATGGTTTTGAAGTAGAAAAAGAACATTCAGGCTTAGCTACCATTTACATAGCCACATCGAGACCTTAACAGCCATGTTGAATCACAGCATTCCCCCCAGATTAAAAAAAATACCAAATGCGCGATACCACAGTTATGTTTGCCTATGGGCTGATTAGTCACTAGGTCACTGAGATGTTTTATTTAAAGGGAACAAGTGGGTGACATGAAATTCATGGCCCCGAAGTAAAACTCAGATGCCTGTGATAGTTTCCTGCCTAGAGCTCCACTCCCCACACACATTACAGACCTGGAGCGAGAACAGCCACATGTCCTAAGCAGGTTTCTGATATCTGGAAGCTTAATAGTAAGTCAATCCTATTGAAGGTAATGTGAGTATTGTTGAGAGTTTGTTTAGCTGAATGCAATGTGAATGATTGCTAAGTGTGGCCTGAGAATTTGCTTTCCTAACAAATTCCCAAATGATGCTGATGTTACTGGTCCCGAAAGGATACTTTAAGAACCACTGCTATAAAATGCCCCTAACAGGACAAACTTCTATTTTAAAGTTACCAGCAACTGCCTATCTGTGACTGAAAACAGAGCCTGGATCTTAAAATTATTGAACCTGGAACAAATATTCTGGGTGTCACAGGCAGTTTCTGCACTTTTGGGTGGAAGATGGAATTTGTTTCCATATGGGGCAGAACCTCTCCCCAGTCCTTCACAGGAAGTAATCCAAATAAGGATGCTTCAAAGGTTTAAAGAATTTCAGTCAACAATGTAACAGGCCATTTTTACTGTGGACCAAGCACATCTCAGGTCTAACACTTTTTGTTCTTCCTCTGGCAAGGTCTGAAGAGAGGTCAGGGAGCCAGGATTTGGGAAAAACAGGGTGTGTTGAGTGATGAATTCCCAATGGTGACAGAGTGAGAACTAAGAGGAAAATAGAAAAATCGGGACCCCTGTGAGCACTGGACTCCAGGAACAGCAACGTTGCAAATCTGGTGACAAGTCTGCCTGGCTGTCACTTTTATGGCACTTACATTTGTCAAGAAATTCTCTAAATTCTTTACAGCTACTAACTCATTTGAACCTCATAGCAGCTGTATAAAGCAAATTCTGTTACCCCCATTTTATAGATGGGGATTTGAGGCAAAAGGAGGTTACATGTAACTTGCCCAAGATCATGGTTACTAAGCAGCACAGCCAGGATTTAAGTGTGACCTTCTGGCTCCGAAGTCTGTGCTCTTACCAGCCCATCTCGATAACGACATCCGTAACTCTTCCCATGTACTTTCTCTGTGGCGGCCTGATATTTCACAGTCATTATCTCATGTACTCCTGATAATTACTGTGTACAAGTCTCTATTGTCATCCCACTCATTTCATAGAAAAGGAAACGTTATGCAACACCTCAACCTGGCAGTATATGTGCTTTGGGAGAATTAAAGCGGAGGCTGAAAGGAGAATACAATGGACGTTGTCATCGTGATCCTGGCTGAGAAGCTTAAAGCAGCACCTTGAGTGGGAGGGGATGCAATTAGACTGGGTTTGTGAGAACCAGCCCCATTCACTGGAGACCCTTGAGAGGACCCGAGGAGGGTATCACCTCAGGTAGTCACAATGAACTGGAACTAAACTATGTTCATTGTGTATTACATTTAGGTAATATATCCACTCGGTGTCTAGGGAACTTGGATTCATTCATGCAACACATTTTTAAAAAACTTTTCTATGGCCTAGGCACTGTTCTAGGAACTTGGGGTTTGTTGTTAGCAGCAAAGCCCACATGAAAAAACCCTGCCACTAAGGATGCTGAATGAAAGGTCAAGAGGTCTTTTTAATGTTCCCTACATAGAAGATTTCTATAATCCACACTCTTGGCCTCAGTTTTTCCTTCTGTAAACTGGAGAGTATTCCCACTATGCCTATGTAGTGTTAAAAGGAAGGCATACTATACCCACAAGCAGCAAGCTCTCCCTCTGCTTTAACCCTACTTTCCTGAAAACTTTTATGTAATTGCCAATAATGCATTTCAGGAGAGCGGGTGAGGACATGCTGTCTGTTATTCTTCATTTGAGCTCCCGGACTCCTGCTCTCCAGAGGGGCTTGGCAGATGATTAACAAGTCATCTGATGAATATGCAACATGATTCAGGCTTAATAAGTCCCGCAGCTGTTGGGAACTTTACAAGAAAAACAAAGCCATAGAAATATGTGATGTTGGAATACTGCCTGCCAGCCTCATAGAGTCCCCCAAATGGGGTCTCCCAGCCGCAAATGAGCCTGGGCTATTTCCGAGATGCAAAACATGCTGCTGATGGGACATACTGACCCAGTTGGGGGAGACCACTCTGGAAACATGGAAGGGTCCTCCTTTCCTCTTTATAATTTGCTTTCTTATCCATCACCTCCAATTCCTTTTTTTTTTTTTTTTTGAGACAGTCTCACTCTGTTACCCAGGCTGGAATGCAGTGGTGTGATCTCAGCTCACTGCAACCTTCACCTCCCAGGTTCAAGCAATTCTCCTGCCTCAGCCTCCCAAGTAGCTGCAACTACAGGCATACACCTGGTTTTTAACAGATATACATACATACACGCCCTGGCCGCTTTTCTCTCAAGTCAGAAATAGGAAATGCTTCCATAGGGACAGAAACAATGGAAAGAGCCGGGATCATAAGACAGACCTGAATTTAAATCCTGGCTTCCGCTCTTGCTAGCTATGCAGTTTGGGCAATTCATTTACATTTTAACCATCCGGTTCTCCATTAGTAAGATGGACATAATAAGCAGTAGTGATTATGCTGTTAATATCATCATCACATTACCATTTCACACAGGAAGAGATTCAAACTTCTTCAAAGTTTTTGTGGATATGTGTTGATTTTCTTGTCCCAGTTGAATTTCCCCCTTTTTCTGGTAGTAGCCCCCTAGTTATCCTCCTCCCCAAAATATAGTATGGATGGAAAAACTCTATTGCCAGCTCCATGCATGGATACACAATCCATTTCTAGAGCCATTCAGGGTATTCCAAATGCCTGGATGCAACAATCTTCTTGGAGAGGCATGTGAGCCAAGCCAAAGAGATGCAATCCTCTGACATTACTGGAAACTGTTAAAAAGGAGGCATGGTCTGAACTTAAACTCAAGAAAATGTAAACACAGCATTGCGTGGGAGCACAAAGAAACAGGATGGCTGAGACCAACAAAAAAGCAGGGCTGAGAAACAGACAGACACTATTCTGACAATGCCTGAGCCCCTGCATCCAGCTACCTCTAAAGCTGTAGAACTTTCAGTGTTAGAAGGCAGCGCCATTTGGGTGCTTATACTATGTTACCTTAAAGCTTTGGCAGGTTTCATCACATGCAAACTAAACAGGCCTAACTTTGTGTATTTTATTGTAAGTAAATTATAACAATAAAAAAATATGTTTTAAAGTCAATTTTTTTTCTGAGTTCCATGTAGCTAAACATTTCTTCCCAGGAACAATTCGCATCGCCACTTCTACAAAGACATTTTCATGTAACTGATTTTTGGCACAAAAATGTAGACCAAGTGCTAAAAGCAGCAGGTTCACACCACCTCCTACACAGTATCTGTGATCTGACGCAGTCTTGCATATTCAATAGCAATGTTAATGGATGCATTTTGCTCTAACAAAGCTAGGTGGTTTTAACGTTTAAAGATACAGAGATTACAATTCACAGCACTTGTAGACACTGATGTTTGGTTTCTGTTTTTAAGATTGTTATTTTAAAATGTGAGGATCTTCCAGGAAACATTAAGGTCTTGTTTACATGCAAACTACAGTTTAATTCTGCAAATCAAAGAAGTTTTATGGGACTCTTTGGGGGGAATGTACATATTTACCACAATCAGCCTCTTCCCTATAAGCTTGCTGACATATGGTCAAATTGGCCTCCTTGTTATTCTTCAATAACGTGCTATTTGTGCTTTGCATTTCTCATTAACAATTCGGTGTATTTCAGCTCATTAAAGCCTGGATAAAAACAATGGAATGTTTATACTGTCCACGTAGTTTCTTACTGCTGGAAATGTTGCAGGTGAGCGTGGACAGAGAAGTACCAGAAAGACTGGCAGAGCACATTGGGGCCTCTCTCACATCGACAGCTCAGCTTGGAGTGGGAACAATTTCTGGGAGCACTGTGCTTTCTCCCCTCCCAGTTTGGGGTTCCTAAGCCTGAAACAATCCTTACAAGGTTAACAATTACATGCAGGGCTCTGGGCAGAAATATAGTTACAAGTAAGCATTAATCAGGCTGCACTTTGGCTTACTTCCATGTAATCAAATTCTGTCACTTAGCACTAGATGCTGACGATTTGCCTACCCATTGTTCCTACAGATAGGATCACTGACATTAGAATCCTAAGGCTCTTGCTTAAGAATTGCTTAGGATGTTCTTCAGATGTAAATTCCAGTGCAAATAATGACATCAACCAGTTTGAAGGCTCCCAAAGAGGAACCAAATCAGCATGTGAGAATGTAGGTTCTCCATGTCCCCATCCCAAGGATTCACCTTGAACTCTTCACCCAACCAGTGATCTCCACACCTTGGTACAATCCAAAATTCTTAAACCTCCTAGCTCCAAATTTTTCAGGGAG
Source organism: Callithrix jacchus (assembly GCF_049354715.1). Lineage (NCBI taxonomy): Eukaryota > Metazoa > Chordata > Mammalia > Primates > Cebidae > Callithrix > Callithrix jacchus. Next base: position 104,812,083 of record NC_133513.1, read on the forward strand.
GTGGATCTGAGGTTTACTTCCATCTCTGTTTAGTGGCTTTATTAATACAGCTCTGTGCTGCAACCCTCAGTGACTTGTTGCATCTCTGGCAACAAACATGTTACCATCACATGGCAGCCAAATTATTCTCAACTAGCTATTCAGTGACTAATCTCCATTAAAGCTACTTAATGTCTTTATGTTCTATTCTATATTATAGCTACTTATGTTTTTATTCCTTCTTAAGGAGAGAAGCATGTTGCAGTTTCTTCATAAGGAGAGAAGCATGTTGGAGTTTCATAAGGAGAGAAGCATGTTGGAGTTTCTTCATAAGGAGAGAAGCATGTTGGAGTTTCATAAGGAGAATACACATGCTTTAGAGTTGGACAGACCTAAACTCAAATCCTGGCTGTAGCCCCGCAAAAGACATGGTCATTTACCTGGCAATTAAAAAATAATCTCCATGAGAATTCAAGTTTTGATCAATAGGAGTTTTATTAGTTGGGACAAGTAAGGAAAACACAGGGAGTGTTCTCTGAAGCAATGTCTCCCTAAAAGAAAGTGACAGAAGGGTTTTATGGGATAATGAAGGGGGAGAGGGTAGATCATAGCATGTCAAGGAGGGGTCCCATTGCACAGATACACTGAGTCATTATGCCAGCACATAGGTCACATGTTATGGCAATAAAGTTATGGCTCTTCTCAGGGTGGAGAGCACAGTAATGAGGAACGTTCACCCAGGTTTATCTGTAAGTTGCTAAGGCCTGTCGAAAGCTTGCTCCCAACCAACATGGTGACCACATTCAACAGAGGGTTTAGGAAAAACAGGCTGCAGGGTAGGAAACGGTAAAACAGGCTGATTGCTCAAGTTGATTGAATTCCTATAGACCCTGGAGACCCTCACTGTCTGCTTATATAACCTACAGTCTGAGCCTTGATTTTTCTCATCTTTAAAATGGGGCCAATTATATCTATCTTCTGAGGCAGTTAACATTCAATGGCCTAACACCTATGAGGCCCCTGGCTCAGGTTCTGATCCACTGGAGATGCTCTGCAGATGCTCATGTCTAGGCTCTTCTGTTCCTCAAATACTCCTCAAGGGCAGAGCCCATGAGTGTTTCCCACTTGTATGCCACCAGCTGTCAAGCAAACAGCACATCCTAAATGTTTTTGGAATGAATGTACGGATAAGCATGAGTTTTCATTTGTTAGTGCAATTATTTGAATAATGTTTGTCTTTCTGCCACTCAACTGAACTGTAACAATCTCTAGAAGCTGGGGTCTGTATTTGCCTTTGCTCATTATTATCTCATTTCCAGCACAGTCCTGGCACATAGAAGGCATTAAACAGATCTTTGCTGAACAGATGAACACATCATTAGAGACAACACTAAGAAATAAAGCTATCATGAGTGGTGTAAGTGCAAGTGTGCACATGTGTGTGTCCACTTACATTGCATAATCAGAAAAGACCACTGTATTATTACTCTAATACAATTCCATTCCATTCCAATTAATTACTATTCCATTGTATTAGGATTCTGAGGCAGAGGAAGAGGCAACACTGAACAAAGGGATATGGAGGTGGGATGAAAATCTCTTTGGAAAAAGCTGGAGAAGGGATGAAAGAGGAGAACGAAAATCTAGTTTAGAGTTTATTCCACAAAAGCCATCTTAAGAAACAAAAGCAATTTGGCCTCAGAACTCAAAATCTTAATGTTACTGACCAGTTTCTTGGGCTCTCAATGCAATAGTAATTGACAAAAAGCCAAAAAAATTTTCCAGACAAGTCTTTACTTATACATAGGCATGAGTTAGGCAACCCAAGAGAGAATTCTCATTCTAGCTCCCCAAAGAGAGTCAGATGAGTAATTTTAAAGGGACTAAAGCGGGAAGAGCATGAGGTTTAAGCATGTAGAGGTGGGGAGATTCTGGCACCTGCACAGTTTAACAACATGCTTCTTAGTGAGTCACAGGTCTCATTAGTATACTAAATCTCTACCCTGGGCATGGCTTTTAGTATTATAATGAAGCTACGGTGAAGGATTCGTCATTCTTCTGGTCTTGTGTGCATGCAGAAGGTGGGGCTAACTCCCTTGAGTAACATTTAAGGTTACTCATTTAAGACTGTACAAGCATTTCAGGTTCTTCAAGGTCCCACAATCAATGGGCATGGCAGCTTGAGTGAGATTTATGGTGCACAGTCTGGATGGTCTGGTTGGAGCTCCTTCTGGCTACACACCCCTCACCAGCTTGCAATAGAAGTCATTTGTGAAGCATGGAAGGGAGCCAAGTCCTATCCCTACTCTGACTCATTTAACAAGCTAATAAAACTAGATATTGTTTTATAAACAACATTCAATACTATCTTCAGGTTGCAAGCGCCAAATTTATAATTTTTTAAATTGCAACCGTGTTTCCAGAATGTGATTTATTCATTGCCTTGCCAAGACCAAGGCATCTTGTCCGGAACAAGTTTGGCCACTGTTTTGGTCCAGACTGCCTTGACTGCTGTCCTGGCATCCTCCAGCCTAGCCAGACAAGGATCTATAACTCAGGGATTCTGACACCTGCCAGGCCCTGTATGTTGCCTTTAAAATTTACTGAATTCTAGGTCCTGAGTCCTGGCTCCTGCTTCCCCCCTGTGACTATAGAAACCGTGTCTCTTTGCCTCCCTGCTCAGCTTACCCATAAAATATAATCTATGTGGTGTTTCTCTTGTGGTTATTAAATGTAAAGATTTGGAGAAAAATAAGCCTAAATTTAGATAAGAAAATCAAAATCACCTATAATCTGAATACCGAGAAATAACAACTTTACAAGTACACACACTCACACTCTCTCACACACACACACACACCCTTTTTATTCCCCATAAAAATTGAAATTTTACTCTTCATATGTTTGTAACATTTCTGACTTGGTTTTCTTTTTGCTAAGAATACATTGGGAACATACTTACTCCAACATAAATATTAAGTTTTGGTTTTTAAAAACCATAAAATATTCCACAATATGATACACCATATTTTTAAATAAATTTCATTTGTTGGTAACAGTGCGACTTTCTGTAATTTACAATTATAAACCAGAGTGTCTTTATAAGAAATTTCTAGATCAAAGGCTATGTATTTTCTAGGATTTTTAACATATATTAACAAACTGTCTTGCAGAAACATCAGACCCATTTCCACTGTATGCAACCTCAACCCTGAGTACTATCCATTTTTTCATGCTTTTTGTGATTTTTTTAAAAAATCCAATACTATTTCCTAATAGGATATGTCTTTTCCACAATATTTGAGTATGAGTTACTTACAAAGTAAACTATTTTTTGTTCATATATCAATATATTCAACTTTTTTCCTGTATTTTATTTTCTTTCGATTATATATATGGAATTTACTGATACACAGAAGGTATTTGAACTTCAATAATGATATAAACACTTTTAAACACAAGTCTGCTTAAACTGTGGTTATTTTTTTACATTTAACTTTTAAAACATTGTTTTCTTAACATATAAAACAGAAAATAGATATACCGTGATGTGCCACCTAACATCAGGGATACGTTCTAAGAAATGTGTCATTAGGTGGTTTCATCATTGTGTGAATATCACAGTGTCCTTACACAAACCTGGATGGCATAGCATCCTACACACCTAAGCAACAGGATATAGTCTATGGCTCCTAGGCTATACACCTGTACAGCATACTACCCTACTTAATTCTGGAACCCAGTGGGAAATATTTGTGTATCTAAACATCTCCAAACATAAAAAAGGTAAAGTACAGCATAAAAGATTAAAATTGGTACACCCGTATAGGGCACTTCCCATGAATGGATCTTACGGGACTGCAAGCAGTTCTGGGTGAGTCAGTGAGTGAGTGGTGAGTAAATGTGAAGTCCTAGGATGTGACCAAACACTGCTATAAATTTTATAAGCACTGTGAACTTAGGCTATGCTACATTTATTTAAAAAGCTTTTTTTCCCCTTCAATATAAATTAACCTTAGCTCACTATAACTTTATCAATTTTTTCATTTTTTGTATTTTTGACTCTTTCATAATACCTAGCTTAAAACACATTGTACAACTGTGAACAAATATTTTTCCTTTATGTTTTTATCTTATATGCTTTTTTCTATGTAAAAAATTTTGATATGATTTTTGCTTTTAAAATTTTTTTGTTAAAAACTAAGACATAAGCACATACACTAGTCTCACAGGGTCAGAATCATCAACATTACTGTCTTCCACCTCCACGACTTGCCCCACTGGAAGGGCTTCAGGGGCAATAAAACACAGGGAGCTGTCATCTCCTATAACAGCACCTTCTTCTGGAATACCTCCTGAAGGATCTGCCTGAGGCTGTTTTACAGTTAACTTATTTTTACACAAGTAGAAGGAGTACAATTTAAACAAACAATAAAAGGTATAGTATAGTAAATACCTAAACCAGTAACATAGTTACTATCAAGTATTTTATACTGTACATAATTCTATATACTCAACTTTTACGACTGGCAGCTCAGTAGTTTTGTATCTACAAGTATCACCACAAACATGAGAATAATGTGTTGCACTACATCATTACAACCTCATCAAGCAACAGAATTTTTCAGCTCCATTATATTCTTAGGACACCACCATCTTACATGTGGTCTTATAATGACCAAAACTGTTAGAGGAGGCACTCTGTGTGTATGTGTGTTACACATATATGTATATATGTATATACATCTGTGGATGTCTGTATGCACACATGTATATATATTATATACCCATATTTTTATTTTAAAAAATTAAAATTTAAAAGATGGGCAAATAATAGGCAGATGTATATACACACATGTATATACATATTATATACACACATGTATATACATATTATATACACATCTTTTAAATTCTATTTTTTCCAGATGTTTATCCATTTTTTTTACATCCAAAGTTAACATGTATACATGCATAAATACACACTTTTCCAAATGGTTAACCAGCTGTATGAACATCATCTAATGAACAGTCCCTTTTAACGATTTGCAATGCCACATATATCATGTACTAAATACCTTTTTATCCTTGGCTCTGTTTCTCGAATTTCCATTCTATTTCATTACTTGCTAATCTCATGTCTTGCTATTTTGTTTATTGTTACTCGAAAAAACTTATTTAGTATCTTGCAGAGCAAGGAATTTCCTGGCCTATTGCATTATCTTTTTAAAAAAATGTTCTTAGCTATAATCATCTTCTAAATTTTATTTTTTTTCCAGATGAGTTTGATTATCCTTTTTTTTTCTTTTTTTTTTTTTTGAGACAGTCTCTCACTCTGTTGCTCAGGCTGGAGTGCAGGCAGGATCTCAGCTCACTGCAGCCTCCACCTCCTGGGTTCAAGCAATTCTTCTGCCTCAGCCTCCTGAGTAGCTGGGACTAAAGGCACATACCACCACACCCAGCTAATTTTTGTATTTTTAGTAGAGACAGGGTTTCACCAGGTTGGCAAGGAGGGTCTCGATCTCCTGATCTCGTAATCCACCCACCTTGACCTCCCAAAGTGCCGGGATTACAGGCATGAACCACCGCGCCCAGCCATTTATCCATTTTTTCATTTTTAAAAGTGCCTCATTGGAATTTTGATATTAACTTGATTAGAATTTGTGTAGAATAATCTTCAAAACATTGAAATTTTTCATCCAGTAAATGCTTTATTTGCTTATTTTTTTGAAATGTGTTCATATGTGTTTTTAAAGCTTTAAATTTTTTCTTTTTTTATAGATTCTATATAGAATCCATATATATGTTTGATAAGACTATTTGTAAATATTGTTTATTTTTAGTAACCATTGTGCATGAAATGTTTACTTTGGCATTTTCTTTCTAGTTTTTACTAGGATATAGTAAAGTGACTTCTCTCTATTTACTTTGAAGCCAATCAATGTTCTACACTCATATTAGTTTCAATTTCTTTTTCTTTCAGATTGATTATTTTGGGATTTAAGACCATCATACTTTTAAAAAAGGATAATTTTGAATCCCCTTTACAATAAAAAGTAAGCTTTTTAATTCTTTTAATCACATTAGTAAAATTTTAGGGTCACTTTTGTTTTCATTTTTAAATTAATAGATTTCATATTTAGAGCAGTTTTAGATTCATAAAAAAATTGAGTTGAAAGTACAGAGAATTTCCACATATCTCCATCCCCACGCCAGACACACAAACACTCCCCTCTATTAACATCCTGCATCAGTGGAGAACATTTGTTGTAATCAATGAACCAACATTGACATATTTATATCATCCAAAGTCCACAGTTTACATTAAGGTTTACTGTGTTTAAACTCTACAGGTTTTTGGTAAATGTATGGTGTCACATAACCACAATATAAACTTATGCATTATAGGCTCATACAAAATAGTTTCCCAGCAGTAAAATTCCTGTGCTTCACCTATGCATCTCTTCCTCCTTCCCCTGAATCTCTAGCCACAGATTTTTTTTTTTTTACTGTCTCCATAGTTGTACCTTTTCCATAATGTCATTTAGTTGGAATCATGCAGCATGTAGCTTTTTCAGATTGGCTTTATTTTCTTAGCAATATGCTTTTAAGTTTCCTCCATGTTTTCCTGTGGCTTGAGAGCTCATCTGAGTGCTAGATAATATTCCATGTTATGGATTGTACCAGTTTGTTTATTCATTTACCTACTGAAAGATATCTTGGCTGATTCCAAGTTTGGGTGATTATAAATAAAGGTGCTATTTATATGCAAGTCTGTAGGTAGTAAGTTTTACAAGTCACTTTGATGAATACCCATCATATGAACTGCTGGATCATACGGTAAGATTATGTTTAGTTGTATAAGAAAGTGCTAAACTGTCCTCCAAATTGGCTGCACCATTTTGAATTTTCATCCACAGTGAATAAGAGTTCCTGATGCTTCACACCACTGTTACTACCAGTGTTCTAGATTTGAGGCACCTAGTAGATTAATGGTATCTCATTGTTGTATTAATTTGCACTTTTCTAATAATGTGTGATGGTAAGCATCATTTCATTTGCTTATTTGCAATCTATATATCATCTATGGTGAAGTGTCTATTCAAATGTGTTGCTCATTCTTAAACTGAGTCATTCATTTTCTTATTGTTGAGTCATTTATCAGGTGGCTCTTTTCCAAACATTGTCTTCCTAGGTCATTTTTTAAATAGATGTGATAGCTAACATTCCTGACTTCAATGGAAATAGCCCTGTCACTACAACATTAACATAATATGAGCTATAGGTTTCAAATAGTTTCACAACTGTGAAGACAATCTAGATTAAAATCCTTAATAAACATATTTAACAGAGATGAATATATAACTCCTTGTTTTACTGAATTATTTTTCTTCTTTGATCTATTAGTGTATGTGTTAGTCCATTTTGCATTGCTGTAAAGGAATACCTGAGACAAGTTAATTTATTTTTTAAAAAAGGTTTATTTGGCTCACAGTTCTGCAGGCTCTACAAGCATGGGACCACCATCTGGCTCAGTTTCTTGTGAAGCCTCAGGATGCTTTTAGTCATGGCAGAAGGGAAAGGGAGGCAGTGTGTGACATGGAGAGAGAGGGAGCAGGAGAGAGGTGGAGGTGGTGCCAGGCTGATTTAAATAAATAGGTCTTCCATGAACTCATAGATTGAGAACTCATCATTATCGTGAGGACAGCACCAAGCCACTTATGAGACAGTTGCCTCTATGATCCAAACACCTCCCACTAGGTCCACCTCTAACATTGCAGGTCACAGTTTAACAGATTTCAAAGAAACAAGACCTATAAACCATATAATGTATATTAAGGTTTTCCAGTGAAAAAGAAAGAGGGGGGGGAAGAGGAGGAAGAGGAAGATTGATTTATTATGGTTATTGGCTTCCATGAAGATGGAAGCTGGGAAGTCTCATGACATACTACCTGTCAGCTGGAGACTCAGGAAATCCCATGGTTTAATTCACTCTGAGTCTGAAGACCTGCAAATCAGAGGAACCAATGTTGTGACTCTCAGTCAAAAGGAATAAAAATCTGAAATCTGCTACTGCAAGTCCCAGAGTCTGAGGGAGCTCTGATGTCCGAAGGCAGGATCACGAGGTCAAGAGATTGAGACCATCCTGGCCAACACAGCGAAACCCCATCTCTACTTAAAATACAAAAAAAATTAGCTGGGCATGCTAGCATGTGCCTGTGGTCCCAGCTACTCCGGAGGCTGAGGCGGAAGAATCGCTTGAACCCGGGAGGCGGAGGTTGCAGTAAGCCGAGATTGTGCCACTGCACTCCAGCCTGGTGACACAGTAAGACTCTGTCTCAAAAAAAAAAATAAATAAAATAAACTGGGGAAAATGTCTTTTTTCATTTTCTGTAACAATTCAATTCATATAGTATTAAGTTTATCACTTATCTTGAAGTTTAAAAAAAATTTCTTGTAAAAAAATTATTTTTTATCTACATTAATTTCTACCTCCTGTTTTCTATTGTTTATTGTTTTTCTTAATTCTTTATGTATACTAGTTTATTTTTCTTTTTTTAAGAATAAAAGCATTTAAGGATAAGAATTTATTTCTGAATTTATCTTTAGCACCTCCACTAGGGTAGTGTAATGTAAGTATACATTTCCATATTTATCATTATTAATTTCTAAATTCTACATTATTTGTTTTTGCCTTTTTGACCAAGATTTATTTAGTGTATTTACATTTTCCAAATGATAAGGTTTGCCCTACCCAAATCTCACCTTGTATTGTAGTTTCCATAATCCCCACACACTGTGAAAGTGACCCAGTGAAAGTTAACTGAATCACGGGGACAGTTATCCTCATGCTGCTGTTCTCATGACAGTGAGTGAGTTCTCATGAGACCTGATGATCTTATAAGGGCGTTTTCCCCCTTTGCTCAGCACTTCTTCCTGCCATCATGTGAAGGACATGTTTTCTTCCTCTTCTGCCATGATTTTAAGTTTCTGAGGCCTCTCCACCCATGTGGAACTGTGAGTCAATTAAACCTCTTTCCTTTATAAATTACCCAGTTATGAGTAGTCCTTTATAGCAGCAGGATAATGAACTAATACAGTAAAAATTGGTACAGTAGAGAATGGGGTGCTGCTATAGAGAGACCCAAAAATGTAAAAGTGACTTCAGAACTGGGTAACAGGAAGGGGTTGAACAGTTTGGAGGGCTTAGAAGATGGGAAAATGTGAGAAAGCTTGAAACTTCCTAGAGCCTTAGAGAGCTCAGAAGACAGGAAGGTGTGGGAACATTTGGAACTTCCTAGAGACTTAAGTGGCTTTGACTAAAATGCTGATAGTGATATGGACAATGAAGTCCAGGCTGAGGTAGTCTCAGATAGAGATGAGAAACTTGTCAAGTACTGGAATAAAGGTGACTTTTGCTATGTTTTACCAAAGAGACTGGCAGCATATTGCCCCTGCCCTAGAGATCTGTGAAACTTTGAACTTGAGAGTGGTGATGTTAGGGTATCTGGTGGAAGAAATTTCTAAACAGCAAAACATTCAAGATGTTGTTACTTGGGTGCTGTTAAAAGCAGTCAGTTTCATGTATTCACAAAGATATGGTTTGGAATTAGAACTTATGTTTAAAAGGGAACAGAGCAAAAAAGCTCAGAAAATTTGCAGCTTGAAAATGTGATAGAAAAGAAAAATCAATTTTCTGAGAAATTCAAGCCAGCCACAGAAATCTGCATAAGTAATGAGGAGCCAACTGTTAATCACGAAGACAATGGAGAAAATGCCTCCAAAGCATGTCAGAGGTCTTCACAGCAGCCCCCGCAATACAGGTCTAAAGGCATCAAAGGGAAAAAAAAATGGTTTTTTGGCCTGGGTCCAGGGCCTTGCTGCTTTGTGCAGTCATAGGACTTGGTGCCTTATGTCCTAGCTGTGGCTAAAAGGGGCCAACATACAGCTCAGGCTGTTGCTTCAGAGGTTGCAATCCCAAAGCCTTGGAGGCTTACATGTGCTGTTGGGCTTGAGGGTGCACAGAAATCAAGAATTGAGGTTTGTGAACCTCCACCTAGATTTTACCTTTGGAAATACCAGGATGTCCAGGCAGAAGTTTGTGGCAGGGGTGGAGCCCTCCTGGAGTACCTCTGCTAGGGCAGTGTAAAAGGGAAATGTGGGATGGGAGCTCCCCCCAGCTCCAGAGTCCCACGGCAACACTGGCTAGTGGAGCTGTGAGAAAAAGACCACAGTCCTCCAGACTCCAGAATGGTAGATCCTTTGGCAGCTTGCATTGTGCACCTAGAAAAGCTGCAGGCACTCAATGCCAGTCCATGAAAGCAGCTGGGAGGGGCACTTACCCTGCAAAGCCACAGGGGCAGAACTGCTTAAGGCCATGGGAGCCCATAGCTTGCATCAGTGTGGTCTGGATGTGAGACAAAGAGTAAAAGCAGGTCATTTTGGGGCTTTAATATTTGTGTCACTAGATTTTGGACTTGCATGGGGCCTATGGCCCCTTCTTCTTGGCCAGTTTCTCCCATTTGGAATGGATGTAACTACCCAATGTCTGTACCCCCATTGTATCCAGGAAATAACTAACTTGCTTTTGATTTTACAGACTCACAGGCAGAAGAAACTTGCCTTGTCTCAGATGAAATTTTGGACTTGGACTCTTGGGTTAATGTTGGAATGAGTTAAGATGGGGGACTGATGGGAAGCATTATTGTGTTTTGAAACGTGAAGACATGAGATTTGAAAGGGGCTAGGGATGGGATGATTTGGTTTGGCTGATCTGATTGTTTGATAAGGGGCTTTTCCCTCTTTGCTTGACACTTCTCCTTCTTACTATCATGTTATTGCCTTTTGAGATAGAAAACTATTGCCTTAGAGGTAGAGAATATGATCTACTCAATTTGCTATTTTTTTGGAATAATTTGAAACTTTATTGCTTAATGTGTATGCTATTTTTAGACATGTTTTGTTTGAGGTGGAATAAGAAACATACGTTCTTTATAGGCTATAACATTTGGGATGTATTTATTAAATTAATCTTAACATTTTATTTTTCAGAATCTTGAATCACCTATTTAATTTTATCTCGTTGGTCTGTCAAATGCAAAGAAATATACAAAAGTCACCAACTTATTTTTTTTGTCTTTTGTCATTTTCTTGGGTTTTATTAGCCTTTGCTTTATGTATTTTGACATCACAATGTTTAATAATTGCATTCTTTTTCCTTTTTGTGTTTTAAGAGACATTCTTTTCTATGCCAGATAATTTCTTCTGTGCCAAATATTTGATTTTTCCCAGGTATCAAGTCAGCCCTTTGGTATTTCTAATACTGATTAAAATTCTCCCATTGCAATTATAGTTTCAGTTTTAATCTATTTAAATTCATTCAGTTTCCTTTTAAGTCTACCTACATCCTGCCTAAATGAGAAAATACATGTAAAATGTTTTGAATGGTGCCTGGCACATAGTGAATGGCTCGGTAAATGTTAGCTGTTTTCATTGTTAATGCCGTCTAATTTTTATAGGGAACATATTTTAAAACTTATGAAAAACGTTTGTGTCAAAAATTGATATACTTCCTGTGTTATTCAAGACTGAACTCTTCCTAAGCTCCTCAAAAGCAATGATCTTCTTTTTTGTTATTGGTTCTATGGAATTCTTGTATCTTTCTGTTTTCACGTCTTGAAATGCTTCTCCAAGCTTGGTATTTGTCCTGAAGCTGATTGTGTTCCCCTTGGTCCTATTCACGGAATCATCATTTGCTTTGAGAATCCTCCACTGAAATCTTAAATTGGAGGAGAGCTGGATAATATAAATTGCATTATCAGTTCAGCAATCCAGCAGCATGGATGGGAAAGGATGGAAAGACACTGGAGCCCTAGATTGGCCACTGTTGGGAAAACTCTAAGCCATTACTTTGTTTAGTGAATCCTGTGTGTGTGGGTTCTCTCTTCTTGGCCAGCTCACTCTTTAGCCTGGTCTTTTTGCCAGTGACAAGCTGCAGCTTCCCAGATTCCTACTCAGCCCTATTGCTTATTGCCATCTTCTCTTCTCATCTGATGCTATAGAAACATTGCAATCTATGGACTTTGAAGGCTGTTGACCTACATGGTCAAAAAGCAGATGAAGTCCCACATTTTATGCTACACAGCCTCCCTTTCTTCTTAAAAGTTAGGTGCTGCTAGCAGAGAGTTTTTGGCTTTACTCTTACTGGGGGAGGTATTACTGTGTTCACTTGTGTCTAACTCTATGCCATTTGTCCTGGTTTGTCCAGGAAAGTCCATTTATACCTGTTATAGATCAGCTAATGCCTCCTGATCACTTTGCTATCCCTTTCACTCTCAAAAGTGTTCTGGCTTAAGATAAAAATTATATAATTTCCATATAAATAATCTCTTTACAGCTGCTTGCATAGTGGCTCTGTAAAGAAAGGGGTCATTCCCTCTAAAGGAAATATAGGTGTGAAACCATAAAGTATAAGTCTTTCAATAGCAGGTAAGAGTCTTTATTAGCCATTATTGCATTGCTAGAAAGGAATACCTGAAGACAGGCAATTTAAAATAGGTTTAACAGGCTCAAAGTTCTACAGACTGTACAAGCATGGTCCTGGCTTCTGCCCAGCTTTGGGAGGTCTCAGGGAGATTTTACTCAAGGAAAAAGGTGATGCAGGAGCAGGCACTTTACATGACAAAAGCAGGAGCAAGAGAGAAAATGGAGGGGGGGTAGGTGCCACACACTTTTTAAGCTATTAGATTTTTCAATAATTCATTCATGATCATGAGGATAGCACCAAGGGGATGGTGCCCAACCACTCATGAGAAATACGCCCCCAGGATGTAAATACCTCCCACCAGGCTCCACCTCCAATACTGGGGATTTCATTTCAACATGAGATTTGGTGGGGACACAGATCCAAACCATATCAGGGTCCAGTGAGGTTGTTTATGTGACTGTATGGCAGGCACTGTATGAATGTAAAATCATTCTCTTTGTTCCCTTTGTTTAGAACCCTTTTCTCAGAATCCACCCACCTCCTTGGAATACCACATCACAGCTCACACTAGGTAAAGCAATATTTCTAACACATCCAGCTTCATAATCAGAAGTCATCTCTCTGCTCAGCCTCACTCATCTCTTGCTTATTATGAATCCCTTTAGCTCTAGAAGGCCACAGCTGACATGTCTTTAGGTGACTGAAAAGGCGAACACATGCATAATAAATTGTCAGCCAGTTCAATCCTGAGCAGTGGGAGGCAACAACAATAATTAGGTTTTGAATAAGTGTAAAAATAGAGGGTAATGAAGTCTTCCACATTCCATTTGATTACCAGGCAGTCAGGCCTTCTGTAGCATCTCCCTGCATGGCCCATTCTTAGCCAGGCTGACAAATCAGGTGTGGGAGTCATTTTGCTCACCAAATAATGAATAGACATATTTGGCAACAGAGTGGTTCTGTTACTCCCCAGAGAGATTCCCCTCTTCTGGTTGATTCCCAAAGCTCTAATAGAGGCAAGCTGGAGCCTTAAAGCAGACCCCACCCAAACCCCAACATCTAGAGGCCTCCTTAGGCAGCCAAATTTGAGGGGAGAAAGGAGGGTTAGGCTTTGTGGGATTCAAGTGCTGGGAGAGGGCTGGGGCCCAGGGCTCTCCTGCTCCACTGGCTCTCCCACCTTCAAATTTGTCAGTAAAGACAGTAGCTATCATTCATGTTTTGCTTTCTGCCAGCAAGATGAGGAAAGAGTGAGTACTGACTTCAGCTTTGCCCGTCTCCACCAGGAGATCTTGCCTTCGCTACTCGTTATAAGAGCAGTGCTCAAGAACATGAGGTATGAATCTAGACAGACCTACATTCAAATTCTCGCTCTCCCACTTACTAACTACAATGACCTTAAAAAAGTGCTTGCTTCTTTCTCTGTGACTCAGTTTCCCCATTAGTAAACTGAAGATAATAGTACTTTTTCACAGTATTATCACAAGACAGTATTTACAAATTGCTCAGCTTGGGCTTGGCACATGACATTCACAGTGCCTAGGACAGCACCTGGCAATACAGATGCTTAACACCATTTTACCAAACCAAATCTCCTCCAGCTGAATGCTTGTTGAGAAGATGAGCAAACAATGACCACACCAACTTCACATGTTCTCATTTTGAGGACTCTTCAGATATGTTACTAAATGCTGAAGCAACCTTGTCCCTGGTCAATAATGAGACTCCTCCAGAGGTGATGATCAGATCCAGGTTTCATTTCATATTTATTGAGGACCTACTACATGCCAGACACTTTAGCCTAGGGAAAATCTATTCCTCAGACTTGCCACTATCTCCTGAGGTAGTGGATGCTGGCTTCTGTATTATGCATCCCAAATGCCGACTTTCCAGACGCATGAGAGCAGGCTGCTTTATTTAGACAGCAAACAAAACTTTTGGTTAGAGGTTTTCAAAATAATGCCATTAATTTTCCCTTCCTCCTAGCTATTTTCCGTTCTTATGTAATGAGTGTTCTGCAAAGCTCTAGCCAAGCCAGGAAGCAGAAAGTAGCAGCCAGCACACATCTAATGTACTTGGAACCACGGGGCTAAGGCTCTACACCAGGTGGCTCTGGACTTGCTGGATGGTTTCTCTCTCTCCATTTTCAGCAAAATAAAGACTGCAGGTGAGTTCAAAACCCACCAAATATAGTGGCAAGCAGTCTTCATTTAGGTGGAGGCCTAAGTAAAGGACAGTGCTGACAATTTGGAGAATGAGCCTAATTGGCTAATATTTCCTAGGAGAGGGGAAATTTGAGTCTAAGACATCTGCTTTCAACTAAGAATCTTTCACTGTGGTCCATTTTTCTGGTTCTCTCCTTTGGCGTGTTATTCTCTCTTTGGAGCAAGTGTCTGCAGGTGGCTTTCTAACCAAAGGGATGATAGATCTCTACTGGAAGTTCACTAAAAAGGATAGTATTAAAAATCCAACGGGCTTCTTCCCTGACCAGAAGTGCTCCTATCTAATAGACAAAGGGAAGGCAGAACAAGCTAGAATTTTCCCACCACTTTTTCTCTATTCCCTTACTCGAGTTCACGTAACATTCAGTATGCCACAACTGTCAGATTGAGTGCATCCCTATTAACTGGTAGTACTTTTGCTTATACTCTCAACTTTTGCAGACAGATATTGATTCCTATGTTTAATTGAATAATACATTTTAATAATTGTTCTTTTCTGAGCAGAAGCCGTGAAACACCCAGTTCAATAGTTTTTAATTCAGTATAAAGTGTCTCTTGATACTTTTATGAATCTTTCAATACAAATGAGAGGCTTCAATTAGCATAAATAGCTGGAGAACACACAGTAAGCTTCATCTTTACACAGCACCAACTTGAATATTAATCGCTTCAGCTGAAGTGAGAAGGGATAAATGGCATTCTTTGATGCTGAGGTGCATTTTGAAACAAAATCACTTTGTTTCTTTGGTTCATTCACAAATAATTAGAAAACCTGGCCTAAACTTGTCCTCTAAGAAGAAAAAGAAGAGAAGTGAATATTCTCAGGTGTGGGTCCCTCCAGAAACATTGGAACTTTCAGGGGTGCCTCCTACAAACCGACAATGAAAGCAGAAGAGAACCCTAACCGTTCATCTGTACAGCAGGCATCAGGAGAATCAAAGCAGAGAGAAATGAGTAAAATATTTGCTTAACAAATAGTCAAACAAAGGCAGTACAAAGGCTAAACATTACTGTGCTATGCTACCGATTCCTTAAGACAGATGTCTTGGGACCCACTGGCCAACCATCTGTTGAACTACTTATTGTCTAAAGGGTTATATCACGTGTCTGAAGGCCCCAGTTGAAAATAAGACATTCTAAAATGGGCTGCAATACCCAACTGCAATTGCCTTCCCCTTTTCTTTTATTTCTCCATTGCCGGTCAGTCTCCAGGTAGCATCCATGTTTCATTTTAAGGCTTTTGCTACTAGTCCATCTCAACACCCACTGCTCCACAAGCTCTGTGTCCTCATGGATCCCATATAACACCTTGTCTTCCGCTCCTCCAGTCTCACTCCAGTCATGCTTCATTGTCTAACTCCCTATTTAGTATACAAGAGCTTGGCTAAAACGGTAAGTCTGTGAATTGGACAGATCTAGATTGGAACCTGGAGGCCCTCCACTTTCCAGGTGTATGAACTTAGACAAATCATCCCGCTTCTTGGAACTCCTGTCTACTCACCTGCAACATTAGCATCACGATGAATAGCCCTTCCTGGGTGGCTGTGAGAATTAGATGGAATAATGTATGTGAAACCCAGCCAAATACTTGAATGGCTGGCTGCTCATGCATGCCAATGTCATCAGAAGAATGCCCAAAACAGTCTTTCACCTGAGGTGTTGAGTTTTATTTTTTGGTCTTTGTGAAGTCTTAAAAAGCAGGGCCTTGGAAGTACTTCCTCTTCTTTATTCTGTGCATCACTAGGCCCCTTACCAGGACTTGGACTCCAACTGCAGCTGTCATGGCCATTTTACATGGCTACTCCCTTTCAGACACTGAAGGACAGCAAACCTCTCGGAACTTGCCTTAATTTCCTCCCTTCTCTCCAGGGCTTCTATACCCCTTTAGTTATTTTGCTACCTTCTCCTCCAACCCATAGCCCCTCACTCAAGTAATATATGTGAGGGACATATTGGGGATTGGGATGTCCCTCAATATAGAGAGGGAAAAAACACCTCGCAATATTCAGCCATTTTGCACAGTTGAGACAAGTCTTAGCACATTTCCTGTGTGTTATTAAGCTAAAAGTCTCTGTATTTGTTTCCCACTGCTGTAATAAATTCACATAGTGGTCCAAAAAAAAAAAAAAAACTACACATTTAGGATTATACAGTTCTGCTGATTAGAAGTCCTATATGGGTCTCGCTGGACCCATATAGTTAAGTTATTGGCAGGTATTGTATTCCTTTCTAGAGGCTCTTAGGGAGACCCTGTTTCTCTGCCTTCTTCAGCTTTGGGAGGCACCCCACATTCCATGATCCATGGCCCCTTTACTCTTTCTTCAAAGCCAGCATGGTGCCTCTCTCAGCCCATTCTTCCATAGTCACATCTGCATCCAACTCGTCTCTTCTGCTTCCCAATTCCACTTTCAAGGAGGCTGTGACTTCACTAGGCTAATCTCCTTGCCTTAAAGTCAGCTGATTAAGAGCCTTAATGTCATCTGTAACCTCAATTACTCTTTGCCATGTAATCTGACATATTCTGAGGTTCCATGGATTCGGACGTGGACATCTTTGGTAGGCCTTTATTCTGACCACCAGAGTCTCCATTTCTCCTTCTACCTTGGTTGGCATTTCCAAATACCCTCTTTTTACATCTTATTTCAATCAATTCCATACTCCATTAAAAGAGATTAATGTATGAGGCCTTAGGAAAGGGATAGGAGCTAAACAGCTCTACATATATCTGAAAAACTTAGATTACCTTATACAAAGAAGTTCAAGAAATGTTAGTCTCCTCCCTTCTCAATAGAAAAGCAGCATTTTATTTACTACTATAAATGGGCTTACTTTCCTGGTTCAGCATTCATGGGACTCTACTGTCTGCTTCAATCTGTTTATACCTGTCATCACTTCCTGGCATCCTCATAGTCCTCAAATGTCATTCAAGCCAATGAAATCCTTTAAGAATCTATTCTTGTTGTCTGGCGTGGTGCTAAATGCAGATGAGGTATATTTAGCCCAACCTTCTCAAAGGTCTTAGATGTGAGTGGAGCAGTTTTTCGAGTGGAGCCAGTTTGCCATCTTTTTCTACCTGGCAATCTGCAATTCTACTGCTGGTTCCCTGGCATCTTCTCAAGTCGTTTCCTTCTACTGGTGCACCGATCCATCTTAACTCTTTTGTGAAGCTTGCCTGTCAAGAAGCCACCCCTTCCCAAGCTGCAGGGAACTCTACCCTGATAATTCAGAACATATATTAAGCCATACTCATCATTGGATACAGTTTTTAAACAGCCTTCAGATGTCTCCTGAGTCGCTGCATGATTATCTCATTCTTCCCAACCAAAGTGTAGATCCCTCAAGGGGAGCAACTATGTCTTTAATCTTTTTGTATTTCTCACATCAGGGAGTGGGTGTCAAGTTGTGGAAGTGGGGTGATAAGGCATTGCTTTCAACAAAAACTGCAGAATTGCATTGAAAAAGCAATAAAATAGTTTGCTGGTCACCAATATGTCTGGTTCTCCTCCTCCTGGGAATATGAGGAATTGCATTTCCCAGCCCCATGGAAATTAAGTGTGACCATGTCATTCATTTTCCCTAATGAAATGTGAGTAGAAATGGCACAGTCACTTACCACAAAGCTCTGTCAGTGAATAATATACCCTTTTTGTCCCCTACCATGGTGACTACAGTTACATGTCAAGGGTCCAGGAGCCAGTGTGCTGGAATGAGGGAGCAGGAGTGAGCCCCAACTGAACTGAGATGTACACGGAGCAGAAGTGAAAATTAAAACCACATCACTATATGACGTTAAGATTCTAGATTTCTTTTAATAGATTTTATTTTTAGAACATATTTACAGAAAAATTGAGAAGATAGTACCGAGTGCCCATATACCACCCAGCAGGCAGTTTCCCCTATTATTAACATCTCACAGTACAGTGGTACATTTGTTGCAATTACCAAACAAATATTGATACATTAACTAACGTTCATAATTTATTCATATTTTCTTCGTTTTTACCTAATATTCTTTATCTGTTTCATAATCTCATCCAGGATATAATACCTTTAGTTGTTACTCTCCTTTAGGCTCCTCTCAGCTGTGACAATTGCTCGGTTTCCTTATTTTTGATAACTTCAATAATTTTGAGTATTGGCCTGGTAAACTATTGTATGGCCCTGTACTGAAATTCATCTGATGTTTTTCTTATGATTATGCTGGAGTTGTATATTTTAGGGAGGAAGAGAGAAAGTACTATTCTCATTATGTCAAGGATATATATAACCCACACGATGTCACTATTGATGTTGACCTTGACCACCAGACTAAAGTAGTATTTTTCAGGTTTCTTCACTGTAGCATTACTCTTCACTTAGCCCCTTTTCCATATTGTTCTCTTCAGAAAGAGGTCACTGTGCACCGCCTACACTTACAGAATGGGACTTGCATTTCTTCTCTGTAGGGTACACTGTCATGAGCAATTTATCTCTTCTCCTTTTGTGTGTTTTCTTCAACTTTTATTTTAACTTCTGGGGTACATGTGTAGGATGTGAAGGTTTATTACATAGGTAAACCTGTGCTATGGTGGTATGCTACACAGGTCAACCCATCACCTAGGTATTAAGCCCAGCATCCGTTAGCTATTCGTCCTGATTCTCTCCTTCCTCCTGTTCCTGCAACAGGCCTCAGTGGTATTGTTTCCCCACCGTGTGTCCATGTGTTCCATTGTCCATCTCCCACTTACAAAAAAGAACATCTAATATTTGGTTTTCTGTTCCTGCATTAATTTGAAGCAGGATAACAGCTTCTAGCTCCATCCATGTCCCTGCAAAGATGCCCCTGCAAAGGATATGATCTCATTCCTTTTTATGGCTACATCGTATTCCATGGTGTACATGAAATTTTCTTTATCCAGTCTATCATTGATGGACATTTGGGTTGATTCCACATCTCTGCTATTGTGAATAGTGCTGCAATGAACATATGCATGCATGTATCTTTAAACAGAATAATTTGTATTCCTTTTGGTATATACCCTGTAACGGGATTGCTGAGTCAAAGGTATCTCTGTCTCTAGGTCTTTGAGAAATCACCATACTGTCTTCCCCAAGGGTTGAACTAATTTATACCCCCACAACAGCATAAAAACATTCCTTTTTCTCCGCAACCTCACCAGCATGTTATTTAACTTTTTAATAATGGCCATTCTGACTGGCATGAGATGGTATCTCATTGCGGTTTTAGTTTGTGTTTCTCTAACGATCAGTGATGTTGAGATTTTTTTTCATGTTTCTTGGACACATGAATGTCTTCTTTTGAAAAGTGTCTGTTCATCTTCTATTTGTTAATTTAGCTATTTATATCAGAATGGACTCATGGATATTTATCATATACTTCAGGTAATAATCCAATATTGTCTTCTTTATTTTGTTGCTCAAATTTGTTCTGCTTTGTGAATTGTATGCTCTTTCGGTTGCCTCTTGTGCTCCCTTGACATATCCCTATTATTTTGTTTTTCTGAGCACTTTCTTACTTTCTTGAACTATAAGATGTTCCAGGATTAGCTTGCATATTTCTTGCCCTAGTACTAGAGTCATCTATTTCTCCAAAAAGCCCTAGTTTCCTTTATTGGAGACTGGTATGAGAAACCAAAATCTGGGTACTAGGTATGTTCTTTGCTACTGGGTGCCATTTGTTTTAGGTTCTCCCATTGGACACAACCAAGAAATACATGTGTATATACTAATTCATGTGTACACATGAACCTGAAAAATATTTCTCTGTTCAACTATCTGTATCTATGCTAATCTAAACATGAGTTCTTACTGATGTCCCTAACTGTAATCCATGACCACATGGATCATCCTAGTCTTCGCCCCTTGCTTATTTGTAAATTCCCACTCCAACAGCAAGGAACCTGGCTCCCACCATCTGCCATCCATTTACTTAATTATTCAACTAAATATGTCAAGCAGTATCAGAATTCACAGACCATATTCCCATGGGAAATATCCGCCAACTAGAGTACAGTCCTTACGTGCAGTTCCTTTCGCCTTTAGTTTCATAGACAGCACTAACTTCCAAAGTCACTTGTTCAGCCACCCACCCCTTTCGGTGGCGTTGTGTAATACACTTAAATCTCGTCACGATCTCCATTCCTTCCCGACATCCTGAAGTTGTTTTTAATCCATACTGATACAACAGTCTAGTTCTTATTATTATTTGCCAGCTCATGACAGTGGTTATTGCATATATCCTTTTTTTTTTTTTGAGACGGAGTTCCGCTATTGTTACCCAGGCTGGAGTGCAATGGTGCAATCTGGGCTCACCACAACCTCTGCCTCCTGGGTTCAGGCAATTCTCCTGCCTCAGCCTCCTAAGTAGCTGGGATTACAGGCATGCACCACCATGCCCAACTAATTTTTTTTTTTTTTTTGTATTTTTAGTAGAGACAGGGTTTCACCGTGTTGACCAGGATGGTCTTGATCTCTTGACCTCGTGATCCACCCGCCTCGGCCTCCCAATGTGCTGGGATTACAGGCTTGAGCCACCGCGCCCGGCCTATATCCATTTTTTAAATACACTTTAGAGTTTGCTTAAAAGGCATGATTTTGCTGCCTCATATGTTACTCTGAGATCACAGGTACATCCAACTTTACAATAGAAATGTTCAATTCTATATCAAATCTTCTTCCTCAAAAACATAAAAGAGGACATGGACTTTGAGCATTAATATCTATCACATCTAGATCATATGGCCCTTTTAGGCCTAGGAACAGATAAAATCCTGCCCTGATTTTCCTTTGTCCACAAAGCATTTTACAAGATCACAGAAGAACTGAGTCTTGACCCAAGGTTTGGGGATTGGCAAATTTGAACTCACTGGGGTAGTAAAGAGGTCAACAAGAGCCACTGACTACCATATTGCTAGTACTACACTATGTCTGTATTCTAAGCTAGGCTGCTCCTCAGCTGCCAAGCCTTACCTTATGACCATGCTCTTAGGAATTACTATTGCTTTTCAATCTTGTTTTTTTTCAGAAGAGACTCTTAATAGTATTCACAGTCAGTGGCCTAGGAAAATCCAAAATTTAAGGGGAAGGAGCTATAGAAAACTGGCTTCTCACATACTCAAGATAGAGCTTAATTATTTAAAAAATGAATTTGAATGATCACTAGGTTGCAGAGTCTAGGTTATGCTGACAAATTTCAGAAACATAACTTCAAAAATATGATGTTGTATCTTGGCCTCAGCTCCTCAGAGCTAAACTTGACTTTCATTACATTTGGATGCTGCATTCAGATAGGGGGTGGTCCTGCCTGCTTGAGCTAATTTGAATGGCACATACAGGGAAACTTTTGACCTGCTTTTTAAATGGCAGTAGAGAATTATGTTTCTAAGTAGCAGCAAATCCCTTGTCAAAAAAAAATTGCTTTAAAACCTCAGGGAGTTGTTAGCACTGAGTAATTAATAAGAAGAAAATATTCGCAGATTAACAGGAAGGCTAAGATTGCCTGACACAAAACAGGTAGAAGCACACATAAAAAACATGGATATGCACACTGTAAAGAGGCAAGAACTCTTTCTCAAGGTACCTGTTCTTACTTAGAAGGTACACATTTGGGAGTATTTTTAAATTATTAGAAATAGTTTTATATTATACTCAATGCTCATAAACACTCACATTTAGGAAGCTTCAGCAAATATAAACTGGTACTTAAATGGCCTATTTGGATTTGCTGGTTTTTTTTTTTTTGCTTATTTTTCAAACTTTGGTTACTAAAAAATCACCATATGCCTGCATCCTCCAGTTAAGGGAAGTATTACCCATAACTCCAACCTGTAAGAAAAGTGTGTGCTCCCAGCAGCCACATACTGGGAGGCTTCTAGTCTTATAGGGAGAATACTAGTGTGCACATATCAAAGCACTGAGCTACATTGCAAGCAGGAGACAATACATCAAATACAATTTTGAAAATGTAATTTGTCAATTTAAAACTGCCATTCACAGAGTGGTTAGAAAACCAATTTTCAGAGGAGCGGGTCAGAAGTGGTAAACAAATTCCCACAGCTAAGAAGTTGCCGATGTAAACTGCCTGAAATGAAAGATATTTATTCACTACCACAGAGGGCTGAAAAAATTAATTTAGGGAAGTTTTTTTCACCTTCCCTAGAGTATGCAATTCTTAAATAAATAATCAATAGCTGACTTGAGCCAAACAGAAGGACTTGTCCAAGATCAGGCAGGTAATTACTTACAGTGATGGGCTGAAGAAGGAAGGCAGCAAGGGACACAGTGGCATTAATCATGGCTTTAAACCATTTCTCCCTTTCTAGTCGCATCATTTGAAAAATCACTGAACTTTGTCTACTGGGAAATTCATACATCAGGGTACATGTTTCAGATGCCTCCATTTTCAGAACCAGCCCCAGAGCAGGTGGAAAGAATGACTAATGGGAAGTAGTATCATTTTGTGCCTTTTAAGAGACACTGGAGTTACTGGTTAGCTGGGAGAGCCTGAGTGAATGGGGGTTTGGGGGAGGTGAATGAGACATGAGCAATTTGGGCTTGAAAATATCTGTTTAGCTCCCTGGTGAGAATTGAGCATAGAACATTTGTTTCATTTAGTTCTCAGAACAAAATGCCCACAGCTGGTGCAGAAACTTTCCGCCTCTACAAGCCTG
The DNA here is from genome assembly GCF_049354715.1 of Callithrix jacchus. Lineage (NCBI taxonomy): Eukaryota > Metazoa > Chordata > Mammalia > Primates > Cebidae > Callithrix > Callithrix jacchus. Next base: position 104,835,437 of record NC_133513.1, read on the forward strand.
GCCAATATGAAAAGGCTAATGTGGAATAAGTCTGGGACTTCAGCCCTGGAAGTTCCTTTATTTTTTTTCCCAAGGGTGACTGAGTCACAAGCCTATGGAAGAAAATGGCAGTATGGTACCGCAAAACAGAAGGAATGCTGACGCGCAGAGACTGACCCACGAATTCCACTTTTAGAAATCTAGGAATCATTGCTCAAATATGTAAGCATAACCATCATTAAAACAGTAAGCACTCTAACGTCCATCACCAGGGAGACTGGCTAAATAAAAACCAAATATTTTACAGCCATAAAAAACAAAAAGGTAGATGTATGTCTGTTATATGGAATGATTTGCAAGATAAATTATTAAGTGGAAAAAAAGCTAGAAAACAGCACATGATGTATAGTCTGTTTCCATTTGTGGGAAAAATGTATTTGTAAATATTTCATATATTATAATTATACAGACATATACAATTTCTGAAAAGCAACTATTTACTTGGAGAGGTAGGGATGGGAGTCATAAAAATGGGGAGAGATATTTACATTTTTTTGTGTTTAACATTTCTTCTTACTGCAAGCATGTATTTGTTACAAAATTAAAATTCAGTTAATAAAAAGCCCCTCTTTTATAAAAGGAGGGCTTTAAAACCTCAGGGAGTTGTTAGCACTGATTAATTAATAACAGAAATATAGCCCTTAGCTCTTATTCTTCTGTCATTGATGACCAATGAGAAATTCCTAAAATGCTCTCCTGAGGTTAAATGTGGGCTTTACCATTTACCAGTCACGTGGCCTTGGGTAAGCTCCTTCTGGGCTTTTCTGTCAATGAACAGGCTGGCCTCTTGACTTGAGATATGCAAAGATGTTGCCTCTGCTGCCTTGGCTAAGGGTGTGGAAGAATAGTGAGGAAGCAGAGGAATTCAGGTATCTCTGTTTCAAGAGTGGATTCAACCTCTCCTAGTCTACGTATATGGAGCATCCATGTAAGTTATAGTCAATAGAAGGGTCCTGCGGTTAAAATATACTAAAAAATTTAATATCCTATGGATATCATGAATGCACATCCAACATTGGTTGCCATTTACTGAGTGCTTGTGATATGTCAAGCACTGAACTAGCCACTTTATATATGCAGCCTTTTATGAATTCTTACAATAATCCCACCACAAGAAGGTACTATTATCATTCCCATTTTACAGCGAAGGAGACATTAATAGCCTTTCTTTCCCTGACCTGTATCCCATCGCAGGAAAGTTCTAAAGTGAAGATGGAGAACAAACTCAAGAGCTTCTGACACTCAAGTCTGTATACTTGATGACTATGAGAGAACTGCCTGGCATCTGAAGAACAGAAGGTATGTTCTCATCTACTCAGTCTTGTGTAACTCATTAGAAGGCTCACTGGCTGAGAAACATGGAAAGGCAGATGCTTGGCCACTGCTACTTATAGAGTGGCCTGGGGATGAGCAGCATCACCTAGGAGCTTGGGAGAAATTCAGAACCATGGGCCCTACCCCAGGTCAACTCAGTCAGCATTTCTCGGGGTGGGCTCAGTTTTAGACCAGGGGTCCTCACCACTGCTAGAAAGGTCTTTAAAACTATTGGTGCTCAAGCCCCATCAAAGACCCATTAACTTACAGATGGAGCCTGGGAGTATGTATTTGCAATAGCTGCCTAGACTATTCCAATGTGCAGTCAAAGTTGCTAACTGTTTTTCTGGACTGAAAATGTCAAAAACAAGTGAATCTCAACCTTTAGCTGCACATTTAGATCAGCTGGGGAGCATTCAAAAATACTGATGCATGGGCCCTCAGAGATTTTGTTGGGGTGGCATAAACTTCAGGATTTTTTTAAAAACATTCCCAAAGCAAATCAAACATACAGCCAGTCAAGAACTACTGTAAGAGATATGGGAAGGCCGAACACATACCTGATTTCTGATTCTACCTGGCCCATCCCCAGCTGGAAGCAGTAAATGTCTAAGGACAATGGCAAAGTACCCCACAAGCACCTGGGCACTCCGAGCAAACTCCTCAGCCTTAGCACTCTAAGACACCAACTTATCCACATGTTTACCACAATGTAAACATTCTGCTGCATATTTGTTTCCTGCTGCCCCTCTCACACCCTCCGACCAGTAAAATTGAGTTACAGATATTGACACTTATTTAGCTGTAAGCTCAGAAATCTGAATAATCGCTCCCAGGGAACAGCTAAAATTGCAGCCTGTTGAGGTGAAGCTTGCCGGAAATAAACTCAGACCCTAAGTACTCCTGAGAAAATTATGCCTTTTGGAAGAAAAACAATGCATCATACCTTTTAATGAACAGGATATATTCACTTGGGTCTCATGTTAATTTAGAGCTCATGCTAATCCCAGCTGAGGAGTCAAAATTTGCATTTATATGGAGGCTGAATACTCTTATCAAAAGGCATCTGTTCGAAAAGTTTATTTTTCTATAGAAAATGTATTGAAGTCATAATGGTGCCACCAGTGGGCAAGGGTGCTACACAAAGCATGAGCTTCTAAATCAGAGACTCGAGTTTGAGTCTGACCTCTACTTTTTACTAGTGACGTAAATTATTCCCTCTCTCTAAGGCACAACTTCCTCATCAGTAAAATGGGGACTTTTTCCCACAGGTTGATCGGTAATAATCAAATAGAATAATGTCCATAAATCCCTTAACACAGTGATTCATTTGCTGTAGGCACCAAATTAATGTTTGCTTCCATCTCTTTCCTTGCCTTGTTTTTTTAAACAGGAAATGAAATCGCTATATTACCATTAAATAAAACCCATTCTGATACCAGAATGGGCAGCCATCAGATGTCACCTAGACCAATCAAAGCTAAGATTCTATTTCTCCAAAACCTCGTAAATGCTCTCGGCTCTTTGTCAAGCAGACACTACCATGGCTTACACTGGGGAGAATAAGCATCAGAAATTAAAAAGCAATGAGAGACTGAAAGCCATCCAAGAAGAAAGACGACTAAGGAATAAAAAGTAAAATGTGAAACACAATTTGAACCATTTATCCATGAGCTTGACCAACCCAGGCATTCAGAAAACTATGCAGTTCAGTGTTTCTTTCTCAATCCCAGATTCCCAGCCTTGGCCATGAACTCTCTAATCTTTCCTGCCCTCACCTCCCTTCTTATGTTCTACTTTGTCAGAATATTCTCGCCCTAAGCAACTTGCTTTTAGAAGTAACCAAAACCTCATATATAGCATTAGATACATGTTTGCTGTATATAGTTCTTTCTCCTCCTTAGTTTCAATTCTGCCCCAAATGAACCCTGCCATTCTCTATCCTTCTTCTGGATTAGATGTAAAGGGCCAGGGTTTCGGTGGGGGGAAAGGTTCAGGTAATTTAGTGACCATAACTTTTCAATCAAACCTTTCTCCTTGGATCAAAACCCAAAGTATGAGTTGAAAGCCTTTGCAAAGCAGAATAAAGGTGTTTGGCTACAAGCAGAGGAGGAGTGAGGTTGGGTAGATGAAGGCGGAAACAAAACCCATCCCGTCAAGAAGGTTTCTGTTGATCCAGAGCCTTCAATTCACCACCATGTGGCTCAACCCTCTGCAGATCCTCGCCTTACCCCTTTGTCTACTCCCTTCTGCTCTAAAGGGATTCCTCCCTTGCCTGCTCTGTCAACACACATTCCTTGACCCCCTCCTCAACCTGGCACCTCTTTCTCAGTCTTTATTTCATGTTCTTGCCCTGGCCTCCCCTTGTACACTGTGTTCTCTTAGAAAAAAAGAAGACACCTAAAGGCATAAACTGAGACTCCGGTCCTCACCGATGATTTCAACGACAGCATTTATAGGACCACTCTCAAAACCAGTCTCCATTCCATGATTCTCTCCTGAGCTCCATATCTCAATATCCAAATCTGCCTGACAGAGATACCTTGATTTCCCACTGAAACTTGAATTCAACATGTCTAAAACTGAACCAGCATTTTCCCCAAATTTTGTTTTATCCTACAGTTTATATCTCAAGATACCTCCAGTAATACAGTCACACAAGTCAGAGACCATCCTTGACACTTTATTTTCTCATATTAATAATCAATACATCCTGATGACTTGATTTTTGTTTTCATTCATTCATTGGATAGCTCCAAAATCTGTCTGCTTCCTGTTGGGGAGGCCAGATATCTAATATTGAAAATTACTGTTAGTAAAATTCAGTTTATTTGCTCAATAAATATTTGTCGAAGTCTTATTTCTTGATAGATATTGCCCTAGGTTTTCCAATAGAGAAGAAAACAAAACAAACTCTGCCTTTGGGAAGCTCACAGACTAAAATAAGAGTGAGAGAAGAAGAAATGCATATATCAATGACTAAAATTCAAAGTTGACTATGATAACTATAATACTTGGTAAAAAAGAAAAAAAAAGTAACCTTAAAAATTTTTAGACCGGCACAGTGGCTCACCCCTGTAATCCCAGCACTTTGGGAGGCTGAGGTGGGAGTTCAAAACCAACCTGACCAACATGGAGAAACTCCGTCTCTACTAAAAATACAAAATTAGCCAGGCTTACTGGGGCATGCCTGTCTGTAATCCCAGCTACTTGGGAGGCTAAGCAGAATTGCTTGAACCCGGGAGGCAGAGGTTGCGATGAGCCAAGATTGTGCCATTGCACTCAAGCCTGGGCAACAAGAGGGAAACTTCATCTTAAAAAAAAAAAAAAATTAGAAGACCTTATGGGGAGATGGAGTTTAAGCAGGAAGTATAAGGATTAAAAATTACATCAAGAAGACACTACTTCCAACATTACTGTGATTACTGGCTAATATTTATTATTCAATACCTTACCATGTGCAAGGCTCTGTGTTCCACAGACTAGATACACTGTCTGCTTCAACTCTCACAAATGCCTAGTTTAATGCAGGCTGCAGTAAAATGATTTCCATTTTGCAGATGAAGAAACTGAAATTTATAAAGGTTGACTTGAGGCCACAGTCACACAGTTAGTAAACAGCAGGGGTTCAAACTCAGGTTCATTTTCTAATTACTGTGCCACATTGAGAATGACACGTCTAGCAGAACATAAAATAAATTCCACAAGAATGCTAAAGAAGGCGGAGCTCAAGCTGCATTCTCCACCAAGAGTCGGTGGCTTCTGAGCACTTTATGGCTACTCCAAATTGAGACATGTGCTGTAAACGTAAGATACAGTTCACATTTTTAAGACTTTGTATAAACAAAAGAATGCAAAATATCTCAATAATTTTTTATGTCAATTGCATATTGAAATATTTTAAATATGTTGGGTTAAATATATTATTAAAATTAGTGTCCCCTGTTTCTTTTTACTTTTTTGTGACTGCTATAAAATATTAAAATATATGTGGCACCTATTTGTGGCTTCTGTTGTATTTTTATTAGAAAATGCTGGGTGAGAGGCATTTGAAGAGTGGTAAGGTGACTATGTGTTGAACTATTTGATAAAGTATCAAAGAAAAATCAAGATCTGAACTGAGTGTTCTGAAAGATGAGTTGGGGGCTGTAGCAATATTTCAAGTGCAAAGAAGAGGTAAGGAGGAAAGACAACCTGACTTCTGTTGGGAGATAGAGTAGAGGTCAGCAAAAGCTAAAGCACAGAGTCTGTCCATGGTATCTGGACATAAATTACAACTCTCACTTAGAATGATGTGTATCAACAGGAAATAGCTTTTATCAAATCTTCATTAGAGGCCTATTATAATTTTACTGCAAAAGGAAGTGAACTGTCAGTTTAAATAACTGTGGCATTTGGAGAATTGTTATTCTGTGAAAATATTAAATAAGGCAGGTCATCAGAAATTTGAGATTTCAATTTGCTCATTCTTGGAATTTTCAAGTTTATTATCTCTAAGGCAGCACGCTAACAAAGAAAAGATATATTTCAGATGAAAGACTGTGATTCTGACAATAGGTTCTAGACGTAAATACTGACCCTAAATTTGTGTTAAGCTTTCCCTATTTATAAAACATTCTTCTAAGTTTGTCTTCAGTAGAGATGTCATGTTTGTGTATAAACATGAAGTTGAGGCTGACACTCCATGGGAAAGTTTATGGGCTTTGGAGTCAAATAGATCTGAGGTACTATTCTAGTTCTCCCACTTATTAGCTCGTTACTTAGGTGCTCAAAATTTAAATACCCTCATCTGTAAAATGGGGCAAAAAATATTCCAAATGGGATACATTGGCCAAAACAAAGGGGTTACAAGATGCATGCAAGTCCAAAATCTAGCAAGGCAGTCAAATTTTAAAGCTCTAAAATGACCTCCTTTGATTTCTTACAAGAGAAGTTTTTTAAAAGGGTAGAGAATTTGTAACCACCCAATGGGTTCACCTTGCCCACAGCCTAGAGAACTGATTTATGAAGACAAGAAATTGCAACGGCAAAAGAGTGCACAAGACCAACCTGGATTTTATTACTCAAATCAGTCTCCCCAAGCATTCAGGGATCAGAGTTTTTAAGGATAATTTGGTAGTTACGGGCTCCAAAAGTGGGGAGTGCTGATTGGTTGGACTGAAGATGAAATTATAGGGAGTCAAATGAGTTCTTCTTGCTGACTTCTGTTCTTGGGTGGGATGGCAGAACTGGTTGAGCCAGGTTATCAGTTTGGGTGGTATCATTTGGTGCACTGGAATGCAGGGTCTACAAAATATCTCAAGCACTGATCTTGGGTTTTGCAAGAGTGATGTTATTCCCAGGAGCAATTTGGGGAAGTTCAGACTCTTGCAGCCAGGGCTGCATGGCCCCTAAACTGTAATTTCTGATCTTATAGCTAATTTGTTAGCCCTACAAAGGCAGACTGGTCCCCAGGCAAGAAGCAGATTTTTGGGAAAGGGCTATTATCAATTTTGTTTCAGAGTTTAAACTATAAACTAAATTCCTTCCCCAGCCTAGTTAGGCCCACACCCAGGAATGAACAGAGAGCATAGAGGTTAGAAGGAAGTTGAGATCAGTTAGATCTGATCTCCTTCACTGTCATAATTTCCTCAGTTACGATTTTTGCCAGGGTGTTGATGTAGTTTGGCTGTGACCTCATTTAAATCTCAACTTCAGTTGTATCTCCCAGAATCCCCACATTGTGAGAGGGACCCAGGGGGAGGTAAGTGAATAATGGAGGTTGGTCTTTTCCATGCTATTATCATGACATTGAATAAGTCTCACAAGATCTGATGGGTTTATCAGGGGTTTCCCCTTTTGCTTCTTCCTCATTCTCCTTTTGCCTGCTGCCATCTATATAAGATGGGACTTGCACCTCCTTGTCTTCCACAACGATTTTGAGGCTTCACCAGCCACTTGGAACTGTAAGTCCAATTAAACCTCTTACTTTTGTAAATTTTCCAATCTCAGGTATGTCTTTATCAGCAGGTCACTCTTGTTACATTTTAGCAAAGAGACTAGTGGCGTTGTGCTCCTGCCCAAGAGATTTATGGAACTTTGAACTTGAAAAAGATGATTTAGGGTATCTGGAGGAAGGAATTTATAAACAGAGAAACATTCAAGAGGTAACTTGAGTACTGTTAAAGGTATTCAGTTTTATAAGGGAAGCAGAGCATAAAAGTATGGAAAATTTGCAGGCTAACTATGTGATAGAAAATAAAACCCATTTTCTGGGGATAAATTCAAGCTGGCTGCAGAAATTTGCATAAGTAGCAAGAAGCCTAATGTTAATACCCAAGACCATGGTGAAAATGTCTCCAGGCCATGTCAGAGATCTTCACAGCAGCTCCCCACCATCACAGGCCTGGAGGCCCAGGAGGAAAAAGTGGTTTCATGGGCCAGGCCCAAGGTCCCCATGCTGTGTGCAGCCTGGGGACTTGATTCCCTGTGTCCCATCTGCTTCATCTGTAGCTGAGAGGAGCCAACATACAGCTTGGGCTGTGGCTTCAGAGCGTAGAAGTCCCAAGGCTTGGCAACATCCACATGGTATTGAGTCTGCAGGTATACAGAAGTCAAGAACAAGGATTTGGGAACCTATGCCTAGAATTCAGAAGATGTACAGAAATGCCTGGATGTCCAAGAAAAAGTTTGCTGCAGGGGCGAGGTCCTCATGGAGAACTTCTGCTAGAGCAGTGTGGAAAGGAAATGTGGGGTCAGAGCCCCCACACAGAGTCTCTACTGGGGCACTGCCTAGTGGAGCTGTGATAAGAGGGCCACTGCCCTTCAGATCCCAGAATGGTATATCCACTGAGTTTGTACCATTTGCCTGGAAAAGCTGTAGATACTCCATGCCAGCCCATGAAAGCACCCAGGAGAGAGGCTGTACCCTGCAAAGCTACAGAAGCAGAGCTGCCCAAGACCATGGGAACCCACCTCTTACATCAGCATAACCAGGATGTGAGACGTGGAGTCAAAGGAGATCGTTTTAGAGCTTTAAAATTTGACTGCCTCACTGGATTTTGGACTTGCATGGGCCCTGTAACCCCTTTGTTTTGGCCAATTTATCCCATTTGGAATGACTGTATTTATATAATACCTGTACCTCACACTGTATCTAGGAATTAACTAGCTTGCTTTTGACTTTACAGTCTGATAGGTGGAAAAGACTTGCTTTGTCTTAGATGAGACTTTGAACTGTGCACTCTTGGGTTAATGCTAAAATGAGTTAAGACTTTGGGGGATTGTTGGGAAGCCATGACTGATTTTGAAATGTGAGGACATGAGATTTGGAGGGGCCAAGGGTGGAATGATATGGTTTGGCTGTGTCCCCATTCAAATCTCAGCTTCAATTCTATCTCCAGAATTCCCACATTTTGTGGGAGGGACCCAGGGGGAGGTAACTGAATCATGGAGGCTGGTCTTTTTTGTGCTAGTCTCATGATAGTTAAGAGGTCTCAGGAGATCTGATAGATTTATCAGGAGTTTCTGCTTTTGCTTCTTCCTCATTCTTTGCCTGCTGCCATCCATGTTAGACATAACTTGCTCCTCCTTGCCTTCCACCATGATTGTGAGGCTCTCCCAGCCACATGGAACTGTAAGTCCAATTAGCCCTCTTTCCTTTGTAAATTGCCCCGCCTTGGGCATGTCTTTATCAGCAGCATGGAAATGGACTAACACAGGTGGTTTCAAGTGCATTTAGCATAGTGCCTGGGATGAGTGGAAGCTCAGTGAATCACAGATATACCTATTCATATCCACCCACAAAGGTACCTTGTTTTTAAAATAGTGACTGTGAATGCTGAATGGGCACAGGAAAGCAAATGCAAACCTGTCCAAGTGACTGCCTAACCTACTGCAGCACTGCCCAAGACCACTCTGCTCCCGGCCGTCTTTAGCAGTCTTGGAATGTTCTGTTAATGGCAAATAAACTAAAAATAGATTATTTGTGCAATAAACAACTTCCTTTTCAAACATTCTTTAGCAAGATGTGAAATAGTCTTTCAGAGTAGGAAGTATATCTCAAGAGACTGGACACAGATTGATTTGATCTCAGGCCTAGCCTTACAAAGCAATTAAACACAGTCAGAAATTGGGTGATTTATCAACCATAACGATTTATTTGCTTTCATGCCTTTGCACAAATGTAAATAATCAAGCCAATTCTGAGTAATAAACCTACTTCTGGAAGAGTAGGCTGCATGCGCCTTTTATGATATTGATTCCTAAGATACAAAACAGGGCTTTGAACTCTGAACCTTGAGGGTAAGGATCATCTTATCCATACTTAAATTCCCCAGCAATGCTTAGCTCTTATGCCAACCACGTATTTCGTTGAATAACTGAACCAATGAATTAATGATTTGGTGAGAAAACTAGCATGTTTTTGCTTGCTTTTATGGGGAATGAGTCCACTCTAGTAAAGAAGAGAACTGCCCAGAAAGAAAAGTGTCCAAGAACCTCTGGAACAGTAATGTTTAAACCTAGTTATAATTGGAAACCCAGAATGAACACTTCAAAATTGCAGATATTCCCATCATTTATTCTAACTTTGAATTTCTAAGGTGTACCAAAAATATTTAAACATACTTGGGACTCACTGTCTTATGGAGAAGCAGTAGAGGAAGAAAGACCTTAAGACCAGGTGAAACTCACTGAATCTCTAATCAGAATCCTGAAAATTGTTCATGCTCAGCGTAGGATAGTTAGTGGGCATGTCAGGAAAGCAGATTTCAAATATTTTGAAGCAGTGATAAATAACTAGTTCCAATCCCAAGAGAATGGGCATGAGTTTTTTGAATTCATTAGTCATCACAGACTTCTCAGGTGGATGTGTTTCAAGCAATAAGGAAATGATGAATGACATCAGTTGAGTCATTAGTAGGCCAGGCTTTTCTCTAGTAGCTTCCGGTGCCAAGTTAATAAATGGAAAGTGAACTCACTGAGTTAACTAGAAGCCAGACTGGCAATTGAGATGATTCTTTACTGAATTTTCTTAACCAGGAAGGAAGGAAAGGTACCATATAAAAGGATACTGAGGAAGTGAGGAACTTTAGCCATCATATCTCTACAGAGTAGCAGAGTAGAAATATGAAAGGCAGAATGTACATGTGTGGATGTGTTATTCCACAAATCAAGAGGAAGGTGGGCAATGAGACTTCACATGAACATCTCAAGGTCAGAAGCTAGTGTGGGATAGATCATGGTTGCACCCTTCTCATCTTTACTCAAGATCCTAGGTGAATTCCAGCAGCCTTCCCTGACCTTGGGATTCGGGCATTGTCATGCTTAGCAGAAGCCCAGCCAATTTGAAAGAACCCAGATATAGGAGGAAAGAGATTCAATCTCTACTAGAGGATGCTTTACTCAGCTGACATGACTTGGCTCAGGGCTATGGGTGGGTCAGGTAATCCCATTAGCTCTCATTTCTAAAGACCTCTTAGAAAATGAAAATGACAGCTTAGAAACAGTCAGGAAGAGTTATGTGGTTGTTAACAATGATGCCTGTGGGAACAGAATCAGAAGGCAGGCAGGATAAACAGGGTGGCAAAGGTGCTCAGTGGTAGCTGACTGATCTGAATTTAGTTGGACTTCAGAGATTTTAATTCCTGTCCTGCCTTTCGCTGGCTATACGAGCTTGGAAAAGTTAACCTTTTGAGCCTTTCATCTGAAAAATGGAACAAAAAGAGAGTCTAACTCATAGGGCTGTCACGGAGGTTAAATGAAGTAATTATTGTAAATTTCATAGCTGAGTGACTCCTACCTCTTGGCTCAAGTATACATTCAGAATCTGTTCAGCATCTGCTGGAGGCATATGCAAATGGTAAGATCTGTTTTGGATAGGTAAAGAAACACTTTGTCTAAAGGCTGAGTTATCACTTTTAGACAAAGTGGGGTGAGTTTTATTCTCACTCATTCTTTAAACGCTAAAATGAAGAACTCGGAAGAAGCTGACTTCATTGAGATCAGCCTTTTTGGCCTGAGTTTGGTCCCTCATTCCCCAGGATACATGCCATGTAGCCTTGAGAAGTCAGTCATCTGTGGCACCATAAATCCATATATAATTTCCGTCAAATTTGTCAACAAGTTAACAAAAAGACAGCGAGGCTGGTACTTTTGGCACTCATAGTCTCTCTGGCAGCTAATTTACAAGCTAAATTGAATCATCAGCACCCAATTAAATTTCTCTTGCATCATGGCACAAAATGCTCATTTTTATTTTCTTGACAAAAAAGGGGAAATGGGGAAGGTTGGGAGAGGCATCACATTCTCATCCATGTATTTCCTCGAATTAGAGTATGTTTCACTCTTGAATTCATCTAGTTTCCCCAAGTCTAGTGAAGTAAGGAAATGTTATAATTATATTTCCTGGTTGCCTACATATTTATCCCTTTTGTTATAATCTTGGTTACTCATTAAACTCCCACTGACTCTATGAAGGTTAAAAAATTTATCTGCACAGATCCCAATATCCGCTGCAGTCCCCAAGCACCCATGAGCCAGCAGATTTTGCACAGAATCTCATCCAGAGCAGAGGTTTATCATTTCTGGATGGGACCCGTCAATGAAATATTAAAGTCTCTGTAGTCTCAACCACCACCACTAGAAATCATCTGTTCTGTCTAGCTGGGACAAAAGAGACAATCTAACTCCTGGAAGGAAGGTTTTCAAGTAAGAAGCAATCCCCACCCAGATGCAACTTCTGAGGTCCTACTGTTGGCACCATTGGTCACCTGTCTCAAACCTGCTTCACACCCTCATGCTCTAGCTAGGCAATAAAGACAAGTTGAGAGCACCCTCACCAACACCAGGTCCAATTTCATGTCTGTCTGCATTTTAATTTGTAACTACATTTCCTGTATACAACCTCACTTTTGCCCTTTAGATTTGATGTTCAGATGACAGCATTCCAGACATTAGTCCTTCCCTCAAAAACCATGACTCAAGGTTTTGCCTCCAGCTTTTCCAGTTTGGGCTACCTTAGGGATGTTTTCAGTTGAGATTCTTCCAAATTAGACTCTGAGTCATGGATTTGGGTACAAGATCATCTCAGAAAGCACTGTGAGGGGAAGGAGGAAATCTAATGAGAAAGGGTATGATAATAAATCAGTTACCATTGTCAGCAGCTTATAGCCAGTCCCATAGGCATCATCCAAGAGATGCTATGGAGGTAACTTAATGTTGTTTCATGGATGAGTGAAAAATCTGGGGAATTGACCTACTAGCCCCCATCTCTCCTTTGTAGTTGCTTATGCAGCATGAACCTCCTTGGGACATCCAGCCCGAACTATAGGCAGGATATACACCATGACCAGAGAAAGCCTTAGGGCAGGGGAGTTCAGGAAGCCAGAGGTTATCTGTATTCACCTTCCAGTGTGCTGAGGGAGTATAGCCAGGCACCAACAGTCTGCAATAAGGACATTATCCCAGCTCAAAATGAGCACAGTCTGATTGGTTACCAGTTAATGGAGTCAACCAATCAAAGCTGGTGTCATGGTGGTTGGTTAAAAAATTTCTCTGCACAGATCCAATATGCCCTGCACAGATCCCAATATTCCTATTCTTCTAAGAACACCCGAGACAAGAGTGTACTAAACTAAATTAACAGGTCACGAAACCTCAGTTGTGGGTTAGAGTTTGCCTATTGTTGGATGAAAAGTAATGGTTAAGGAATGCCTGTTAAATGCCAAGCAATGCAAAAACCTTTCTCCATAGGTTGTGTTAATTTTCACAATGACATTGTCAAGTAGATCTTTGTATTCTCATTTTACAGAGGAAACTGTCAAAGTGTGGACAAGTTAAATAATTCACCAAAACTTGTAAGTCATGAAACTGGTGCTGTGACAAACCCCCACAAAACCCTCCTCTATTTGCAAGGCCACAGCCTTCCGACTGCCCCTAAAGCAGAATTGGACTACTGGGGAGATGGAGCCAATAGTCTGCACTGTCTGCTGGGATTTGGGGAACTTTGGGTAAAACACCCCCACCCCCACCACTACCACCAAACATGTGAAATATCTTAATTCCTGGACTGTAACCGATGTTGGAAATTCCATAGTCATCAATTCATTTTTTGGTAGCAAGCATAAAAAGACCACATAATCCTTTTGGGAAGTACAGCAAATAAATTCATTAGACTCTGAGCTAATCTAGGGCAAGAACCTTATGATTCATCATTTTATCTTCAGTACCTAGCACAGAACTTGGTGGTTAAAAGGTTCTTAGTATTTGCTTGTTGAATAAATGAATACACCTTAGTGTAAATGAATTTAGGATATATATAAAAGTTTAAATATAAAAACAGAAAACAATAAACTATTGCAGACAAAGAGAACCTGGAATTTTTCCTATTTCCCATTAATCCTATTAGTTTAGGAATCTGTATATAAACGTTCTTTTTGTTCCCTTAATCAGCACAGCCAATACGTACAGGCTCCCTGCTACTTTCCCAATGTCTTTCCGTGTCTGTTTATCTGTTAAGGCCTTAATAGGGTCCTACAGTCCCCTCTAAACTCAATACTCAGAGGAAATCAACTTTATCTGCTTTCTAGTCTACTACATACTGATTTCCTGTTTAGCATTGGCCCTCATAGGATGACATGAGCTATAAAAGTGAGATTTTCAAAACTGAGTTGCCGATCTTCACTCTCAAGAAAACTTGAGATGATAAGAAAATGTGCAGAGTTGCTGCTTGCTAGAGAGGTCACAGGAATACATGACTCTCAAGAAAGAGATTAAACCCTACCCTTTTCCACAAGGTGAGTGTGTTAAAAAAAAAGAAAGAAAGAAAGAAACCCTACCCTTTGATTCTACCCTGGAGGAAAGGGGTTTCTGTGGTCTCTCTAAATCTGAGTCAAAATATTCTCCTTCAGTAGGAACTTGAAGGTTACATCACTCTTCTCCATAGAATTTTGGGGATTTTATGGGAATAACCTGAGGACAATACAATGCTCCAATTTTCTACCTACCAGATGTATCTCTATGTCTTTAGGATCACCCAAAAACCTCAGGAGGCCACAACTGCTAGGGGGTAAATTCTACACTATGACACACCTGTCAGATTATTTTATTCTAGTCAGAAAATTTCTATGATTCCTTCTAATTCTCAGACACAGCATTATAAGCAGTCAAGTAAAATAATTTTACAAACTAAGAAACTGAACCAGCAAATGACAGAGAAGAGATTTAAATCTCAAATTGTGACTCTGAATGTAGTGCTTTTCTACTACATCAAACTGAGGGCTGCATGGGAATGAGAGTGTTAAAGGCTAATAATTTTTTAAATACAGTAAAATCATGACCCATGTACACATGTAAATGAACACACACCAATGATTTTATTTTTAGTCCAGTTGATAATGAGAGAAGATGTTTTGAATGGTTCAAAGGAGCAGCCCAAGAACAGACACATATTATATATGTAGGCATTCAGAAATGTTCAATTTTCTAATACATGCAACACTGACCTCTCCACAAGAGGGAAATCAAATGCATCTTCATGGGACAAAACTATTTGCATTTCTATGATCAGGAATCATTTGCATCACTATCTGGTCTCCACAGGTTTACCTTTCTCTCTACAGAATTGCAAAACAGTGAAAGGCAGTAAAAGGCACAGGCACCTGTATAATCAGATAACCCTGGGAGGATCCTTGAGACAACACATAGGTCCTATTAATATCAAAAGGACACCAGGTAATATTTTGCCCATTTCAATGTCTTTAAGAAATTTTCCTGGTGGGAGTATGACATGGGATAAGATATCTCTGAGGGGCTTAGTTAAAAGAACAATCTAGCTAGAAGGCCTTTTAGTCTCTTTCCCAACCTGTGCTATTCCTTACTGGAAAATATGAGTCAGGATCCCATCCTAAGGTGCCCAGTTTAGGGAACTACATCTAAATGGGAGAGAAGAGATGCTGTGGAGGCCTGTAGCAACCAAACCTCAAGGTATAGCAGTTTTTTTACATAATAAAAGCACAGTGGTGAGCTTCCCCACACTCAAAAAGCTACTTAGGGCCGGGCGCGGTGGCTCAAGCCTGTAATCCCAGCACTTTGGGAGGCCGAGGCGGGTGGATCACGAGGTCAAGAGATCGAGACCATCCTGGTCAACATGGTGAAACCCCGTCTCTACTAAAAATTACAAAAAATTAGCTGGGCATGGTGGCGCGTGCCTGTAATCCCAGCTACTCAGGAGGCTGAGGCAGGAGAATTGCCTGAACCCAGGGGGCGGAGATTGCGGTGAGCCGAGATTGCGCCATTGCACTCCAGCCTGGGTAACAAGAGCGAAACTCCGTCTCAAAAAAAAAAAAAAAAAAAGCTACTTAGAAGGACTAAGCATTCAGACAGAAAAAGGAATAAACCATCTCACCAGGAAGTTGGGCCAGCTGATGACCCACTCACAGAAGCAGTACTCAAAGAATGAAAATTAACATAAAGCAATTTTTCCATGTGGGTCCGGAACTCTGTGCTTTCTTCCCTGTATATTTGGAGGTATACATAAACATTAAACATTTACTGAACACTCAAGGTATTTATCAGTAGACTAGGCTTGGCAGAGGAATGGAGGGAGGGGAAGGAATATTTCAGATCTGGCTACATGTAGGACAACATAGAGTAATTTAACACCCTGTTAATCTTAGGATGAGGTTGAATAAAGACATTTTAGGGGATGTTTAAAGGAGTGCAAGAAAAAGAAAACCTAAGATGGCATCAGGGAATACTGAAGGGTGGTAGGAGTAGACACTACAGCTGGATATTGAAGGACAGGTAAGAGCCAGGTCAAGGAAGCTGGGGAAACAGCACTCCCCTGATGAAGAACTGCTATCACAGCTGCAAATAACTTTGAGTTAAAGCATAGCAAATTCCATTTAATCTCCTTGGGTCTTCCGGCCTTGGCTCAGAAAAACTAGCTATTATATTGAATATTATAACAGATATAATATTCACTATAACAGACTATTGTAGTGAATATTATAACAGATGAGACAATATGTAAAACCTTTGATCCAGGATCTGGCTCTTTCTAAGCCTGCAGTAATTGCTAGCTATGAGGTTCTCTAACTTGCTGCCTCTCTGAGTGCTTAATTTAGTAGCAAGTAGAGAATCCTGAAAACTTATCTGATTCTACTCAGTATCTGTTGGAGCAATCACAACATTTGATATCATTCATTTGGTAGATCGGATTCATACTGTACAATAAAAAAAGATCATTAGTAAGACAAAGTCTTTCCCTTATTTTCATACATCCAGAAGGTCACAAGTCATGTTCATTTCTATATTGTAAAACCATTGCAGATGCCTCCACTAATGAGATGCTTTTTTTTTTTGAGACAGAGTTTCGCTCTTGTTACCCAGGCTGGAGTGCAATGGCGCGATCTCGGCTCATCGCAATCTCCGCCTCCTGGGTTCAGGCAATTCTCCTGCCTCAGCCTCCTGAGTAGCTGGGATTACAGGCACGCGCCACCATGCCCAGCTAATTTTTTGTATCTTTAGTAAAGACGGGGTTTCACCATGTTGACCAAGATGGTCTCAATATCTTGACCTCGTGATCCACCTGCCTCGGCCTCCCTAAGTGCTGGGATTACAGGCTTGAGCCACCGCGCCCGGCCCATGAGATGCTTTTAAAAACAGCAGCTCTGTATATCTCATGGTGCTGCATAAAAGACTTTTATAAGATTACTGGCATTCTGCAAAAAAAAATCACCTGCAATATATCATAAATGTAATTGTAAACACTCAGTAAGGCTACTTTACCTCAATGACACTTGAACAGGAGAAAACAGAATGATGATCTCCCTCAAGAAGAAGTGAAAGGTATAAAAATGGAAAAGGCTTTATCTGTTCATTAAACAGTGTGCATGTACTGATCCACATGGAGGCAGAGTCCTCTGGTGGTTAGAAACACAGGTCTGGGGATCTACGCTAGCCCTCTGACCTCAGCTCATAACCTCTTTAAGGCAACTTTTTCTTCTTGGTGGCATGAGAATCATGTTAAACAACACACAGGCTTAATTCATTTAAATGAGTGCCTAAATGGAAAGTGTCTGGCACACAGGTAATAAATTGTAACTACTGTCACCATAATCATCATATATTTACACCATGTGCCAGGATCATAGACTCTTTGCCATGTCCCTTCACAGGCATTAAAAGTCACTGAGCTTCCTTCTGGAGAGTTCATGCAATCAGAAGTATCTCAGTGAAATCTGCAATGCTCTGGCACATAATCGAGGCCTCCAAGTATAAACTAAAAAGAAAGATTTCCCTCGGGACTTGCATATGGCTGTTTTGTTTTGGGTCTACACATATGAGGATTCTGTAAATAAGATCTGTGGCTGGAGGGCTCCAGCATGAGTGAGGGAACAGAGAGTTCCCTTCAAAAGTGTGTTTTCCACACTTATTTTTCAGTACTCTATCTGGAGTACAGTTTGGAAATTTCCATTATGCCACCTGGAATCTGTTTTGCCACAGGGACCAAAAAAAAAGCATAGCTTTCTTAAGATGATGGTTTACAAACTATTGTTTTTAATTAGGCTGTGGAGGAGAGTACAATAACAACAAAGCACTCATCAAAAACAAAGTTCAGACACACTCTTCCAGGATATGCGTTGAGTCATACAGACACACACACCCCTCTCACCCACCCCTCACCTGCAGACTATAACATCAATGCTTGACATTACATCCAGGATGACAGTTTTAAAGTCTGTGTGTGTGTATGTCTATGCTTGTCGTTTTTGTTTTGTTTTGAATAATGATGCCGATAAGTTAGTGAAAGTGTGTTTTGGAAAAAAATATAAGATGATCCTCACCCCATCTATATTTCAAAGTAAATCCCCAGGCAAAATGGGTCAATTCTTCAAAGATGTTTTCCATCAAAGGGCGTTCTGAGATTCCAAGACAAGTTTTACTGTGGAATCCCAAATAGATCAATTAACTACCTTACGAGAAATTTGCAGTCAGCTCTCCTCTAATCTTTGGGGGTTGATGCCCCTGCTAATGAACTTGGACAATCTGCTTTAGACTCCCAAGCATCCTCAAGCTGGCCATGCTCTTAGAATTGATCTGTCCAATCCCCTCATTTTACAGAGGTGGGGCCAAACTCTTATTATCAGTTGGGATGTTTGCGACAGAAACCCCCAGCTCATTCAGACTGACTGACAGCAGAAAGGACATCTTTATCAAGTAACTGAAAAGTCCTGGGTAGTAGTTTTCAACACAGGTTGATCAAAGTAGTGAAGCAGTATCATCGGAATAGCCCTTTCAACCCCTCATTCTATTTGTGTCTGTGTTGCCTTTGTTTTAACAGATTCTCTCTCTGAAGAAACATAAAAGCCTGGCATGAGCTCCTGCTTAAGTCCAGAAAGCCTTGAACTTCAAGAGAAAGAAGGCCCCGTTGATATTGAGACAAAATAAATAGGTGTTTACTGTAGTCATTCAGAAGCGCTGTGGCTTACCCCAAAATCACACACAATTAATAGAACACAGATCTCTTGCATTATGCTTATTGACTTTCGATCCACAAGAGTCAAAACATTCAGATTAACCAGGAAATTGCTTTTTAATTCAGCAGATTCATATCAGCTACCTGAATAGTATGTAGCTACATTTTACCAACTGAGAAAATACATAATGACAAATGCTACTATGAATTCAGCAATATTTTTCATTTAATTACAAATGTCAAAGGCATCTACATACATTTGAAAAATTACCTTTCAAGTATATGCCAAGACACCTACTTGCACAGTTTACCGGTAATTCTCAGTGCCAACACGGATTCTTCAGCACCTCACTGGGTTCACTGCTCAGATAATCATTGTTTTAACCCAACTCCTAACCTTGTCAGAAACAAAAGCAATGTCTTTGGCAAAACTCAAGCAACAATCATTCCAAGACACCACTCTGTGGAGAAGATAGAATTTGAGATGAATGTTGTGAAAGAGAATGATCACAACATTGACAACGGGCAGGCTTCCTTCCATTTGGTGGAAATGACAGGAGACCAGCCTAGGTGGTGTAGAGAAGTAGGCTGGGGACAGCAGTGGGACGGATTTTGTGGAGTCAGGAAATTGGCTTCCGACCTCTGTTTCCATTTATCTACTGAAAGTGTGTCTCAACATAGCATACAATGTGAGGACAGTTAAGTTCTTTAAACTGGCAGAAAAAAGGATGAACATAGAGATAAGCTATAAAGAAATAAAATCCTTGGCCCTCTTAGGTAACTAGATCCCCCCTGAATCTCTACAATAAATTCAATAAATTCATTTCAGAGTACCTCTTAGAATGAAGATAAGCCATTTCAGGCTCCACCGAATCTCCTTCTGGTGATGAGCAATGCATCGACCTCCTGGTTACTGTCGTACACAGAAAAGGAAACAGAGACTGAGAAGGAAATGCTGGCCAGGGCAGCAGAAGCTCATAGTCCTACTTTCTTCTGCTGTGGTAACTTTCTTAGTACTATGTCATCCAGTCAAGGAGAACTGGTTACTTCGTAAGGTTGCCAAATCGTCAAAACTATTCCAGACCTCAAGGGCCCTAGTAGATGTGGGTATCATGACTATCAGCCATATGACCAATAACAGTCCTGCTGCTCTTCTGCCTTGCTACTCTTCGTCTTGTCTATTTGAATGGTCCACCACTGGACCACACACTTGACTGACAGAAAGGCCTATGCTCTTTGTTACAGGGAAAGTTGGGGGAAAGAAAAAGAAGTAAATTTAGAACTGATGAAGCCAGAGGCTACTTTAGATACATTCTCATTTGTTTTCTCTTTAACTCTCCCAAATACACTGCACGACAGGTATTCTTACCTTCATCTGAACAGAGTGAGGCTCAGAGAAACTAAGAGACCTACTTAAGAATACACCGGCCAGGCACGGTGGCTCATGCCTATAATCCTAGCACTTTGGGAGGTCGAGGCAGAAGGATCACTTGGGGCTGGGAGTTCAAGATCAACCTGGTCAGTGTGGTGAAACCCCGCCTCTACGAAAAACACAAAAATTAGCCAAATGGAGTGAGGCATACCTATAATCCCAGCTACATGGGAGGCTGAAGCACAAGATTTGCTTGAACCCAGGAGTGGAGGGGCCAATGAGCCAAGATTTCTCCACTACATTCTAGTCTGTGTGAAGTCCATGAACTTTCTAATATCTTAAACAACTTTAACAAATCAGGACATAGCATAGCAGAATGGAAGAATGGCTTTTTCTGTTATTACTCCATGGCTACTAAACTGAAAAATAAAGAGATTTTGAATAATTAGAGAGTCTTATTCTGCACACCCCTCACTCCTTAGACTTAGATCTAACTGTAGATGTTCATTCATCAACCCATTTCCATACAATTTTAGCTTGAGCTCACTTATGGCTCTCCTGTAATGTGCTAACCACTAAGGTACTTAATCTCATTTAATTCTCACATAAACTAAATGAAGAAGGTACCAATTTTTCTTATTTAATATATGGATAAATCTAGGGAACAAATAAATGAAGTAACTTCCCTAAGGTCACACAACACAAAGAGTGACAAGGTGGTATTCCACTCCATGTCTGGTTCTCTCCCCTGAAAGTCGGATGAACAACCATGCCTAGTATCTCATGGCACCATTGCCACCAGCCATTTTGCTCCAAAACCTCCTGCCACAGAGTTTCAATTAGGCTGTGGAGGGTCAATGCCAACCAAGTATTCCAAAGCCTCCTTCCTCAATTATGAACTTTCCCAAATAAATGGAAACTTCAGCAGGGTCCCCCTCTGTTCAACATACAAGCTGCCAAAGAGCCATTGGGTATATCCTGTAAGGCCAAGTGGTGCTGAAATTGCCAGCTGTCACTAAACATCAAATTCCTTCCTGGGGTCCTAGCAGCCTGACAAGCTAATTTTCAGGTGTTTAAATCAACGAGTTCAAAAGATTTCACAATTAAAATCCCCTCTGCCTTTGGCAGCATAGTTTCTCTTCCTGAAGCTTCCTCTGCTCCACTTCATCTGCTCAAAGTATTTCCATGCCCTAGGCCTTCAAGTCCAGGGAATCCACATTCATTTAGCATGGCCAGTGTAAGCACCGTCAGGGAGGTCAATCAGCTGCAACAGACACATGTGTTGTGCATTTCCAAGCCAAAAGCACGTTTGACCATAGACTGGTTTATTTGCCATGGAACTATGAACCTCTATTACTGTTAAAAAATAAAAAGCAGAATATGTAAAATTAAACCTTATAGTCCCAAATATCTCTGTTCCCTTTTTATGCTGAAAGACTTAGAAATTCATTCTAACTTCTCCAATTAATTTCAAAAGCTTACATGCACAGCTAAACTTTTACCCTTAAAAACTGCATTTATGGAATTCTCTAGGTTGTAAACCAGCCCTGTAAGAAAAGTAGGGTGGTGTTTTTAGCCTAAGGTAACACAACCAGTAATAATTAGGATGTAAAGCAGAAAAATGATTTTCTTCGCTCCTCGTTTAGCTCTTTCCCCTGGGTAACATTTCCCTTTGAGTATTCTCCAGTTTGGAGAGTCACCAACTGAAGCTCTGAAAGTTGGTGCTCAGGAACTGACAAAAAGAAATGCACCTCCAGTGCAAATTCTGAGCTCCTGAAAATCTAGTCAAGCCTCCTTGGCCAATCTTACAATTCTAACAAACATTTACAGATTGTCTATTATGTGCTAACACCAGATGCAATAAACGTAGAGTTTAACAAAACAGTCTTTGGGGACTCACAAACCCAAATTGTTGGGAGCTCAACAATTATCTCTAGAAATCCTTGCTGTTAGAGAAGGATGTACAGTTCAAAGGAGGAATAAGGAAGGAGGCAGAGAAGAATGGCATCTCACTTAAAGGAGAAGTCCATACAGAAAGTACCTATATTTGAGGAAATATATGTGATAAAGTTGGAATGAAGAGAAATGATGAAAGGAATTTAGAAATGTAAGTAGAGACAAGATCCTGAAGAATCTTGACATAATATTTGAACATTATTCTGAAGTCATGGAAAACCAATTCCAACCATTGAAGAAATCTGAAATTACTTAAATCATATTTTAGTAAAGTCTTTTCGATGACAGTGGGAAGAATGGATTGGGCAAGAATAAAGATGGAAAATCATTTCGGAAGTTATTAAAACCATTCAGAGTTTTAAAAAATGTTTTAAAAACTATTCAGAGAGGAAGATAGAAAAGTGGTTGTGAGTTGAGAGATATTTAGGAAAATGAATTAGGAGGAATTCATGGTAGATGAAAAGGAGGGGTTGAAAAGACCAATACATGACGCCTGAGTTTCTGATTTTGGTGTTTGGAAAGAATCATGCACTCTCTAGGGAAGCCCAGACTGAAGAGGAAGATGAAGAGTGGACTTTTAGAAATGTCAAGTCCATGAATCATCAGTTGAAGATGTTTAAAAGATTCATGGACACATATGTCTGGATTCCAAGATGGAGCTAAGGACTGGAAGATCCATAGGATGTGGTGAGTAGTTGAGGCCAAAGGCAAAGATGGTATTATCCATTGAACAAGTATAGAAATAAACAGATTAAACCCTAGGTTCAACAGCACCCAGGTCAAGCAGATGTCCTAGAAATCAAGGACAGAGAACAGTCAGAAAGTAGAAGAGGTCAACATTGAGCTCAATTTGATCATTTCATTTAGCACCCGAAAGTGACTATTAAACTTTAACCAGCTCCTCTGAAACGGAATCTAGTTAAATGTCAGAAGAAACACTAGAAATGGCTTTTTTTCCTTCTTGGAAGCAGATTATTTCCTTTTGTAAAGGCAACGGGCTTCAACTGTTCATACACAAAATATCTATCACATTTCACTAACATAGGTCAAGGAGTCACAGGTGGAGAACAAGACTCTTTGGTCAAAGTCATCCCTTAGTTTCTATGAGCTTCAAATTGTTTTCATAATTAACTCTCTCTTCGATGCCTGTATTAGTTGGTTTTGTGTTGCTATAACAGAACAATTGAGACTGTGTAATTTCTTTAGGAAAAAGAGGTTTATTTGGCTCAGGATTCTGATGGCTGAAAGTTCAAGACGGGGCAGTTGCATTTGGTGAGGGCCACAGGATGCTTCAACTCATGGTAGAAAGTAAAAAGGGAGCGGAAAGTGAAACAGGAGTGGGCAGTTATAAACAGAACAGGTAACAGAGGAGGTGAGGAACGGAGACCAAGGAAGTCAGACTATTTCACAACCCATTCTTGCAGGGACCAATTCACCTGTCCTTGGAGGAGGGTATTAATCTATTAATGAGGGATCCACCTGCTCTTTCACAACCCAAACACTCCCCACTAGGCCCCACTTCCAATACGGCCACAATGGGGATGAAATTTCAACCTGAGTTTTGGGAGGACAAACTACATCCAAACCACAGCCATGCCCAATTACAAATGCCACTTTAAAAAACAGTGCCCAGATACAAGCTGATGCTCCATGTGGTCCTGTCTAGAGAGAGTGCTGCATTCAAAGAAACACAGTTGAAGAACCATAAATATTTTAAGAACAATAACAATTATTAAAGAACATGGAAAGGAATTGAGTTGAAAATACTCCTGACCTCTTTAATGCTTTTCCAACCCTCTTTCTTTCTTGCCCTAGCAGCTGCTTCAGAGCTTCACACTCTTAGCTCCACACTTTTTCCCTGTACCCCAAAGCCCCAGAATCTGTACTCTCCTCCCCTGCTGAGACTTTTGGCTGGGAATTAGCTGCAGATGAAGTGCCCCCGTGGAGAGAGGGAGAGAGAGAGAGAGAGAGAGAGAGAGAGGGGGGGGGGGGAGAGAGAGACAGACACACTAAACAAAGATTAGCTTCTCTCAAAGTCAGTAGTGAAGAGTTTAGAAAAGACTGAAATGCAAGTTTAAATAAATTTTGTCCCAGCTACACATGTAGGACTTTGAACTTTTAAAAACATACTGTGTTGTATTCTCAGATGATCTTCAAACCACTACCTCTATGAGATTGATGGAGCTGATATCAGTGCTTCCATTTCTAGACAAGAAATCTGGCATTGTAAGCGCACTTCATGCATAAACACGGGAACTTAAATCCACAGAATAAGAATATGGGGAGAAATGAACTCCACATTCTTAAATTTTTATTGCTGCTGTAGCCTAGGCATCTACTGTAGACTCAGCCAGTGATCTTAAATATCATTTTTTATGCTTTAATTTTTCCTGCCTACAATTTTTGTTGAAATAACACCATTTGTGCCTCTGCCTGACAGCTTGCCCCAACCCATCATCTGCCAGATGCACAAATTTAGAAAGAAATGCCATAAACCTACCCCCCCTTTTCTTCAAAGATAATTAAGTATGAATTATTCAGAAATCTTGTATTACTGAGCAGTATTTGGGAGGCAATTTTCCGCAGCACCTATTTTTCCTCATGGTAGCAAACAAAACTCCATCTTCTACAGGATATATTTCATCTATTCTTAACTTTCAAACTGTCTTAATTGACAGGCAAATCAAAAAATAAATTTTGCTTTTCATGAAGAAAATAATACATCTTCATCAGATACTAGTTTCTATGTTACTGTGCTCAGATGAGCAGAGGGAACAGACAAGAGTTTTAGTAACAGCAGTTCTTCACATGGTATTTGGGCAGCAACCTGGATTCTTTTTCTGGCAGCTAAGTCAGGGACCTGAGTTGGAAATAAGTGTTGAAACCTTATTTATTCTGCACATCTTGGGGAAATATCACTGTAAAGGCACCAGGTGCATGCTCAGAATGTAAGTGGTGCCGTTAATTTACTCTAATTAATTAATTACAGTAATGCCTCTGTCTACAGGGAATTTCCCTAGAAAGAGAAATAGAATGGTAAAAATTGCTCCAAAGCTGCTTCATGACTCACACTGGAAGAAGTTCACCTTAGAATGGCTGTTCTGGAAAGGCTAGAGCAGTGGGGAAAGGAGGAAATTGAAAGAAAACCCCAGGACAAGTTGGCATTCCAGTGGTTCTCAGAATGTGTCAGAACACCAGCAGGGTTTGTTAAAACACTACAGTGCTG
The DNA here is from genome assembly GCF_049354715.1 of Callithrix jacchus. Lineage (NCBI taxonomy): Eukaryota > Metazoa > Chordata > Mammalia > Primates > Cebidae > Callithrix > Callithrix jacchus. Next base: position 104,860,805 of record NC_133513.1, read on the forward strand.
GCTGGACGCAGTGGCTCATGCCTGTAATCCTAGCACTTTGGGAGGCTGAGGCGGACCGATCACCTGAGGTCAGAGTTCAAGACCAGCCTGGCCAATATAGTAAAATCCTGTGCCTACTAAAATAGAAAAGTTGGCCAGGATTGATGGTGGGTGCCTGTGATCCCAGCTACTTGGGAGGCTGAGACAGGAGAATTATTTGAACCTAGGAGATGGTGATTACAGTGAGCCAATACCATGCCACTGTACTCCAGCAGCCTGGGCAGCTGAGTAAGACTCCACGTAAAAAATAAAATAAAATAATACCTACAGTGCTGGGCCCTGCCCCCAGAGCTTCTGGTTCCATTCTAACAGTTTCCTAGGTGATGCTACTACTGCTGGTCCAGGCACCACATTTTGAGAACTATGATCCTAGATAATTAGCCCATAGAGTAAGAGGCAGAGTGGGCTCCAGAATCAGCCAGACCTGGGTGTAAGGTCCAGCCCAGCTAAGTTTGAGACCCTGTGGAGGTACCTAAACTACTCTCGGAGACTGACTGCTCATCAGCAAGCCTGTGCAGCTGAGAAGTGCTGCTGTGAAGACAGCCACAGAATCTGACACTGTGTGTGATGTTTAGCAGGCTCCAGACAGATGTGACTGGCATCAGCAGCAGCCGGCACAAAACCCCATCTTCTCTATGTACTCAGGCAAGGCTTCATCCATGTAAAACAAGGAGAGGACACAAATGAGCCCTGAGTGTTCTTTCTGTGCCTCTTCGGGTCCACCTTTTTTTTTTTCCCCCCAAAAGTTCTGTTTAAAAGTAAAGACCGGAACCCTTTGCAGGACAAAATAAAACATAGGATAATAACAACAGTAACTGACAGCTAACGAGCACTTCCGAGATGCCAGGTGTCATACCATGAGACTTACCATGTTTATATTTAAACTTCATAACAACTGTATAAGATAAAAAGCATCATCATTCCTATAACAGGTTGGCTGAGGGGACACTGAGTCTCAAATAGGGTTAGTAACTTGCTCAGCATCAACCCAGCAGCGAGTGGCAGAACTGGGATTCAAACTGAGATTGGTCTAACTCCGGAAATCCAATACAAGCCATTCTGCTGTGGGCTTACTTAGGAAGGAGACAAGGATGGTATTTTGCATTTGCTTAGTGCTTTCCAGCTTCCACAAAATGCTCATCTCTATCACCATGAATGTCTTCTTACTACCATATATAAGTGAAACAAGGTACGCATTACTCTGTCCACTTTACAGACTCAGAGAGATAACAAGTAGCACAACTCAGACTCAGCTACGGATTCTGATGCTCAGTGCACTCTCTTCGTTACCTCCAGACCAGCCTCACTGGCATGACTATGAATCTGCCTTCTCAGGAAGGAACAGCCAACTGGCCATAAGTGTAGGCAGTAAATGCTGGATCCTGTCTTCATGCATTGAAAGACTGAAGATCCAGCTGTAGCAGTGGAGTCCACGGGAAATAACAGCCACTGGGTTTGATTTCTGAATTTCGCTACTTTATTGCTGTGTACCCAGGAACAAATCATTAACATCTCTGAGTAACCTTATAAAAGCCTCAGCAGCTTTATGAGTATTTGTGCAAGTAACAAAAGATGGAAGCGGAAAACAAATGTCAGAAAAGAGAATGAGATTAAACCATTAACCCTCTACCCGCTTCATACTAGTTCAGTGATTTACTCACAGCTATTCTATCAGAGGATGGTATTCTCTAATCCCACATACTAGAGGCAGGTTAAAAAGGGACACAGCTTGGAAGTAGGAATAGTTATTAAGAGAAAAGACAGAAATAACTGTTAAAAAAGCACGCTTTGAATGAAGAGACCCCCCCCCCAAACAGGCTTTGTGTGAGCAACATGGCTGTTTATTCACCTGGGTGCCAGTGGGCTAAAGCCGAAAAGGGCATTAGCAAAGGGCAGTGGGATAGGAGTTAGTTTTATAGGTTTGAGGTGGGCAGTGGAAAGTTACAGAGTAAGATCAGTTACAGTGATGGGGGTAGGGGCAAGGAGTATACATTACCATAAATTCAGTTACAGTGGCAGGTGGGAAAAGAATAGTTAAGATGGAAGGGTGGGGTGAGGAGTATTCACATTATCACAGTAACAGTTAAGATGGCAAGGTGGGGTGAGGAGAAGCTTATGTCCTGGGGAAGCTCTGCTAGGTGATCAGAGATAATGGCGAAACCAGGCAGGGGGTAGGGGTGATCAGCCAAGGCAGGCAGGACTTCAGACTTTCTGGGTACAGGCTTGCACATGGAGGCCTGACAATAACAATATAAGAATCTATTTTATTCTGGCACTCTGTTACAGGACTTTACATAAATTTGCATATTTAATTTTATCCTTCTAATAGCACCTTAGGACCAATATGAATGTTCCTGTTTTACAGGTGAGTTTAGAGAAGTCACATTACCCAGCAGGCATAAACACAGAGGTGTCCACTTCCTACGGCTTCTCTTTCCATAAGAAACCCCATTAAAGTTAAGAGATGAAAGAGCCTGGCACCCACTCCTACCAGGGATGCCTGTAGCCAGCTCCCTGCTCATTATCTACATCTCTTCCAAATTCCATGTTGCATAAGATCACCTTGAGAGCTTGAAGCCATCCATGGTGGGAGTATTTACACAATAGAAATCATCAGATGCTACAAAGCAGGGCTTCCTCTTTCCTTTCCACCCCTAGCCAGTTTATCAGCACACTGCTGCTCCCATCCTCCCTCTTATATTCCTTTTCAGTTAAGGCTTGTCTCCTACCGGGCAAAAGAGAGGTTCCAAAACATGAAAACCCTTCTTAAAATTTCTGGGAAGAAAACAAAAGTTGCTTTGATCAAATATTGCCTTGACGTCGACAGAGACTTTGCTCCTTTCCCTTCTTAATCCAGTGGATGGTGTTCATTATCCCCAGTATGCAAGCAGAGCATGAGTGGTCTGGAAACATGGTTCCATGTGGTCAGTTTGACCTCTTCAGATCCCACAATGAGAGTGGAATTATAGCCTTAGGACCAAATAAAGTGAATCCATGAAAATGTCAAGCAGCAAAAACAAATAAAGGAATCTTCACTTGCATCTCCAGGATATTACTTTCCAGGGGTTGGAAAAAGCCCTCCTCCCTGGGCTCATGAAAACAAAGGGGTTTTGTCAGTGTTGATCCTGAAAGGCTTTTCTATTTCTTTCTGTGGTTGGAAGCAGGATAATTCCTGAGAGGTCTGTCTTTCTCTGTCTCCTTAGGACTCCATTTCCCTCTCAGTAGGATGATTAAACTAATCAAAAGAGACCTTTACTTTCTCTTGCATTTAAATTGTCCTTCACACTCCATACACTGCCTGGGGCTCATTAGGGGCTTCCTGTCTGACACTTCTGTCTTAGCCCTTCACAGATATTAGGATACAAGAAATGCTGCTAATACTCTCTTTTGCAATTCCATAAGAGCAAAAAATAACTTTCTTTTGTGTTTCTTTTCACAAAAATATAAATAAACATAGGAGTTTAAAAACAAAAATCTACCTCTTGCCTACGTTCAAGTAGAAAGCATTTTATTCTAGTTGATATTTCTTTCTTTTCTTTTCTTTTTTTTTTTTTTGAGACAGAGTCTCCCTCTGTCGCCAGGTGCCAGGATGGAGTGCAGTGGTGTGATCTCGGCTCACTGCAACCTCCGCCTCCCGGGTTCAAGCAATTCTCCTGCCTCAGCCTCCCAAGTAGCTGGGACTACAGGTGCACACCACCACGCCCAGCTAATTTTTGTATTTTTTTAATAGAGACGGGGTTTCACCATGTTGGCCAGGATTGTCTTGATCTCTTGACCTCGTGATCCACCCACCTCAGCCTCCCAAAGTGATGGGATTACAGGCATGAACCACCACGCCCGGCCTCTAGTTGATATTTCTATATTCTTCCTCTCCTGTTATTCTTTTCAGGGATGACATGATTTTTCTATTCACTAATGAGCTCTAGACTCATTTTGTGGTCTTGAAATTCTATTCTCCTGCTGGAGAGACAATCTGTTTATACTTCAGCGTCAGAGTGGCCAAGTTGGCTGCATCTCCAAGATGCAGAGAAGAAACCTGAAAATAAGACTGAGCCAGAGGGACAAAAGCCATCCAGAATCCCGGAGGCTCCTGGGAGAAGACTGAAGTTCTTCAGTCATGTCATGAACCCACCCCTGGAGTTTAAGTAATTCCTTTTTTTAGTAAAAAATAAGAGATTCACTTAATAGAACCTGACTTTAATTCCCTAATCTGTTGTTTTTCATTAAGGAAATAAGCTTCTTTTTGTGGAGGGGGCATATTTTCTCTCTTCAACACAGAAGTTAGAAGAACATAGAAAATGAAGTTAAAAATGAGAAGAAATGACCCCTTAGAAACAAAATTAAAAAAAAAAAACAGAATCATTGAAGGTGGAGCACAGGTATTTCGCCATCTTGCACCGTTTCTTAATGGTATAATTTTTTAAGTTTACCAACTCTGTCAGTCAGGGTTCTCCAGAGAAGCAGAACTCCATCCATCCATCCATTCATCCATCTATCTATCCAGAAATGTTAAGGAATTGGCTCATGTGATTGTGGGTCCTGGCAAGTCTGAAATCTGTAGAGTAGGCTGCCAGGCTAGAAATTCAGGTGAGAGTTAATGTTGCAGTCTTGAGTCCAAAATCTAAAGGGCAGGTTAGCAGGCTGGAAATTCAGGAAGAATTTCTATGTTACAGTCCAGAAGCAGAATTCCTTCTTCTCCTAGAAGCCTTGGTTTTCTGCTTCTAGGGCTTTCAGCTGAGGTCCTTTATCTTCCCTACAGTGATTGCCTCTGACCGTTTGTAACCCTGGAATCTTTCTTCCATCCTCACTGACTTCAGACAAGCTTGCATCCTATCTTACAGAGAAGATGCAGGAAAAAACAATGAGCTGTTTCCACTCCCAACATTTTCAGTGTCTATCAGTGTGAGCCATTTATCTGGTGTTCTACATTGCAATTATGTCCAGAGGAAGAATTGGTTGGGGTACTGTTCCTGCTGCTGTGATCATCCCAGTCAAATCAGCCATCTCTTCTCATCTATGGGTATGTTGCCATAGAGGGGTATGGACTGTCTCCACTTTATGGAGTTAAAGCATATGGTTTAGTGATATGTGACTCAGTTTCCCAAATAAGTGATTCCAGAAAAAAATTTTTCACAAATTCACATTTATAGTTCCTAGCAGATTGAGAACTATCATTCTAAATAGTCCCTGAACCTCAGTCAGTCATTCTAATCTAGAAAGATGCTGCTGAATCTCCCAATTGGGAGGTGGCAGGAAATGTCTGGAATTGTCTGTCATCATAACTATGGCATTAAAAGCACAGTTTCTAATGGAGAAAGAATCAAACTTTAAATAGACGCATATGGAAAAATAACTATTAGGGAATACTACAAACAATTCTTCCCACATAAATTTTATAACATAGACAAAATGGATGAATTTGTCAAAGAACACAAACTACTATCCCCTACTCAATTTGAAATGAATAATTATTCCTAAAACTATTTTTAAAAACCTTGGACTCATAATTTCAAAACTCTCAAAAAAGACACCTCCAAAACCAGATGGTTTTTCTGGAGAATACTATTCAACATTAAAGAAAAATTAACACTAAATCTACACTATTTTTTTTTTTCAGATAAGAGGATGGAATACTTCCCAGTTCATTTTTCAAAGCTAGTATTACACTGATACCAAAAACAGATAAAGATAGCATAAGAGCATGAAAAGAGAAGACTAAAATATTTTTCATAAACAGAGATTTAAAAATTCATAACAAAATATTAGCAAATAAAATCTACCAGTATATATAAAGAAGTATACACTTTGACCAAGTTGGAAGTATTTCAGGCATGCAACATCTAACAATCAATCAGTGTAATTCACCATACTAACAGAGTCTGAGAAAAAAAAATCATACGATCATATCAATTTATGCAGAAAAATATTTATTAAAATACCCCTTTTATTAGTCCGTTCTCATGTGGCCAATAATGACATACCCAAAACTGGATAATTTACAAAGAAAAAGAGGTTTAATGGATTCACAGTTCCACATGATTGGGGAGGCTTCACAGTCATGGCACAAGGTGAAAGTCATGTCTTACAATGCAGCAGGCAAGAGAGAAAATGAGAACTAAGTGAAAGGGGTTTACCCTTACAAAACCATCAGATCTCATGAGACTTATTCACTACCATGAGAACAGTATGGGAAAGAGAGCCCCCATGATTCAGTTATCTCCCACCAGATCCCTCCCACAATACATTATGGGAGCTACGATTAAAGATGAGATTTGGGTGGGGACACAGCCAAGTCCTATCAGATGCGGAATGAGAAATTGCCTTGAGTATAAGTGCAGACTCTTACTGTGTGGCCCCACCATACTTATTCAATACCCCACCATTTCAATACCATGAGAAAAGCATGGGAGAAACTGCCACCATGATTCAATTATCTCCCTCTGTGTTGACTCTCCTACAACACATGGTATTATGGGAGCTTCAATTCAAGATGAGATTTGGATTGGGACAGAGTCAAACCACATTACCCCTTCATCATCAAAACTCTTAGAAAAATGGAAAGAGAGGGTATGATATCATGACTATATGAATATGCTGGTTTTCATCAATGGTTCCTGGCTTATAACTCCCACAACATTTGTTAGTTTTTTGTTATAATATTGGAGAGCTTTAGGCCTCAGAAGCATGTCTCAGGAAACAGAATCTCTCTGTCTCTGACCTTTTCCTGCCCTCCTTTCACTTGTTCTGGATAGGGGAACACATGGAGGTTCCAGGAGGCTGGTAGGCCCAGGAGGGATGGAAGCTCCATGTCCCTTCCCCATTCTTCACACTATGCGCACCCCTTCATTTGCATCTTTTATAATATTTTTATAATGAACCATAAATGTGAGTGTTTCAATCAGTTCTGTGACCCAGATCTCCAACAAATTAGTCAAACCAATGGCAGGGGTCATGGGAACCTAAACTTGAAGCCAACTGGTCAGAAGTTCCAAAGGCTTGAGACTGAGGTCTCAAGGGGAGGGGTGACAATCTTAGGAACCAGGCCTTCAACCTGTTGGATCTAATACTACCTCCAGGTAGGCAGTGTCAGAATTGAATTGGAGGATACTCAGTTGGTGTTTGCTACAGAATTTTCCTCTATTCTAGTTTTCCCCAAACAGAGAGGATCTTCTTCCACTAGATAAAGAACATGTACCAAAAAATTATAGCCATTATACTTAATGGTGAAAAACTAAATGATTTTTCCCAAAGAAAGGATATCTGCCTCTACTATTCTTATTCAACATGGTGCTTGAAGTTCTAGCCCATGCATTAAAACAAGAAAAGGAAATAGAAAATAAATTCTATTTCCTGAGACCTGCTTCTGAGGCCTAAAGTTCTCCAACAAAAGACTGCAACAAGTGTTATGGGAGTTATAGGCCAGGAACCATAGCTGAAAAATCACATATAAACATAATTAAGGTAAACATACAAACATTGATTGTATTGCCATATGCTGGCAATAAACACATAGACACCATAATTTATAGCATAATCATCTAATTGCTCAAAAAAATGAAACAGGTGTAAATCTAACAGAACATGTACAAGACTTATATGCCAAAAGCTACACACATTGATGACAGAAAAAAAAAATCAAAATCAATAAAGAGACATACTATGATTATAGCTTGAAAGACACAACATAATAAAAAATTCAGTTCTTCTCAAATTGACCTACAGATTTAATTTCTGTCACAATCCAACCATAATTTTTATACATGTATTGATAAAGAAAAGCAAAGGAACTATAATGACTAAAATAATTTTGAAAAAAGAAAGTGGGAGGAAAAACGTTTACTCAATTCCAAGTCTTATTATATAGATACATTAATCAAGACTACATGGTATTAGCAGAGTGCTAGACACATAGATCAACCCAACAGAGTAGAGAATAAATAGACCCACACAAATATGGGATAAATAGACCCATACAAATATGACTGATTTTTTTTTTAGAAAGGTACAAAAACATGCTCAGTAGAAGAAAGACAATCTTTTGAACAGATGCTGCTGGAGCAGGATATACACAGGCAAAACCAAACTCAACCTAAGTCAAAATGTACTCAAAATGAATTATGAGCTTAAATGTAAAAAAAAAAAAAACTAGAAAGTCTTCAAGATCTAGGGCTAGATACAGAGTTCTTAGACTTGACACCAAGAGAATGACCCACAAAATAAAGAACTAACTTCAACAAAACTGAAAACATTTGCCCCATGAAAGACCTTGTTAAGATAATAAAAGGAAAAGCTACAGAGGGGGAGAGAATATTGGCTAATAGTATATCATCTAAAGGTCCAGTATCTAGAATACATAAAGAATTCTCAGAATTCAACAATTAAATATCAAATAATCCAGTTACAACATGGGGAAAAGACATGAAGAAATATTTCACTGAAAATATGAAATGGCAAGTAAACACAAGAAAGATACTTACTAGCCATTAGACAAATGCAAAGTAAAACCACAGGAGCTATCACTTACATGACAGCCCATCAGAATGGCTAAAATAAAAAATACCGAAAACCACCAAAAGTTGGCAAGCATGAGGAAAAACTCACTCTCTCACACATTTCTGGTGGGAGTATTTAGCTGCCTCCCATAATACTAAATTTACAACTACCATAAGGCCCAGGAATTGTACTCCGGGGCTTTTATCCCACAGAAATGAAGACATGTTTAGATAAAAAAAAAAAAAAAAAAAAACAAAAACCTGTACATGCACATTTGTAGCAGCTTTATTCTCAAGTGGTGAATGGTTAAATCATACCATGTGGTACATCCATACTTTGGAATACTAGTCAGCAATAAAAAACAAAGAACTGTCGATACTGGCAACCACATCTATTATGCTAAATAAAAAAAAGAAGCCAATCCCAAAATGGTACATACCATATGATTTATTTAACACTATTACCGTATGATTTACATAATATTCCTAAAATTTCAAAATTTTGGAAATGGAAAATACACTAAATGTTGATAGTGAGGGGTGCAGGAGGAAAGTGCAATGTGGATAAAAATGGGTGGCACAAAGGACCCCTGGGTGATAGAAATGTTCAGTATGTTGATGGTATCAATGTCAAAATCCTGACTGTGATATTGAATTACAGTCTCACGTTGCCATTGGGGAAACTGGGCAAAGGGTACAGGGAATCTTAATTTTCACAACCATGCAAATCTACAATTATCTCAAAAAGTTTAATTTAACAATGTTGGAAAGGAAAATCAGTCTTTTGGTCAACCTGGAATGACAGGGAACATGTTTACCCTCTTTACTGAACAACTAAAAATAGAATAGAGAAAATAAAAAGAATATTAAAAACTACAGATTTTAAAACACTGGACATTAGGCAGTGAAGAGAAATGATTGCTACATGAAGAGAATGAATGATGTGAGCCCCAGGACTAGAGAGAGTTGCCCCAGAATAGAGAGAATTTCCGGGCCACAGAACAGAGACGAAAGTCTGGAGGACCGTGTGGTCGCTCTGAGGTTAGGAAATGGTACTGGGAGTCGGAGGTTTGCGGAGACCAAGGCAACTAGAGATTACAGACTAAAGAAGAGAAAGCTGCAGAGAGAACGCTGGAAACTCAAAGAAGGTAAAAAACGATTAGTTCATGTCCTTTGAAGAGACATGGATGAATCTGGAAACCATCATTCTCAGCAAACTGACACAAGAACAGAAAACTAAACACCACATGTTCTCACTCATAGGCGGGTGTTGAAGAGAACACATGGACACAGGGAGGGGAGCAACATATACTGGGGTCTGTTTGGGGGGGCCTAGGGGAGGGACAGCAGAGGGTAGAGAGGTTGGGGAGGGATAATATGGGGAGAAATGCCAGATATAGGTGACGGGGGGATGGAGACAGCAAACCACATTGCCATGCGCAACAATCCTGCATGTTCTGCACATGTACCCCAGAACCTAAAGTGCAATAAAATATATGTATTTTAAAAATTAAAAAAATAAGGTTTCTCCATTAGTATCCAGCTGGGCACTTTACCAGCACATGAGTGTGAGAATAAAGTAGCCAACGCTGAGAAAAGAACCACTTAAAATGATGAGAGTTCCTATCCCCCCAGTTAAAATGGAAAGCCTCATAATTCATAAGGCATGACCTATGGTACTAAAAAGGACTGCCTCATTATTAGGGAAAAAAATCAGCTTAACAGCAAGACATGAGAGGATCAAACTGTTTTCTAGTAACTTACCCATGTCTTAAGAGAAATCTCAAAAACAGCCATATGGACAGAAAAAAAAAATACCCAGCACCCAAAAGGGAAAATATATAGCACTTGGCACCTAATCAGTTTACTAGACCTACAAAAAGGCAGGAAAATGTAACCCATTACGGGGAGAAAGATTAATTAAAGCCTCATGAGGAGAAAAACCTGATCATTGGAAACCAACCTAGAAATGATACCAATGATTGAATTCATAGACAAAAACAAAAAAGCTACTGTAACTGTATTTCTTATGTTCAAAAAATCAGAGGAAAGGTTGGTCATGATAACTGAAGAGATGGAAGATACAAAAAAGACCTAAATTTAACTTCCGGAGATCAAAACTACAAAGTCTGAGATTCAAAATATATACATATATGCTAGATGAAACTAAAGGTAGAATAGACATTACAGAAAAAAAGATTATTGAAAGCAAAACAATAGAAATATTCCAAAAGCAGTAAAAAAACCAAAAAGGGTAACAGAAGTGAAACAGCATATCAGTGAGTTGTGTAACATGTTCAAGCAGCCTAATACATGCGTAGCAACTGGAATCCCCAAAGATAGAAAAACACAGAAAATATACTTCAAGAAATAATGATCTGAAAATTTCCACATTTAATGAAAATTATGAACTCCACAGATTCAAGAATCTCAACAGATCCCAAACATAAGAAATGTGAAGGGCCGGGTGCGGTGGCTCAAGCCTGTAATCCCAGCACTTTGGGAGCCCGAGGCAGGTGGATCATGAGGTCAAGAGATCCAGACCATCCTGGTCAACATGGTGAAACCCCGTCTCTACTAAAAATACAAAAAATTAGCTGGGCATGGTGGCGCGTGCCTGTAATCCCAGCTACTCAGGAGGCTGAAGCAGGAGAATTGCCTGAACCCAGGAGGCGGAGGTTGCAGTGAGCCGAGATTGCACCATTGCACTCCAGCCTGGGTAACAAGAGCAAAACTCCATCTCAAAAAAAAAAAAGAAAAACAACGAAAAAAAAAATGTGAAGGAAACTACACCAAAGCACGTTATAATGAAACTGTTTAAACATAATGATAGAGAAAAATGTTTAACACAGCCAGAGCAAAGGAAAATTATGTCTAGAGCGGGGTGGGACTAGTTCTCAGGTGCTAAAAGATGTTGGAGCTGGAAATATCTGCTGTTGCTAGAGCTATGCTAATAGTAACCAGAAGAAACAAGAAGTCCCTTCTCCCCTGCTCTCACCTTCCAATCTCCTTGTAAATTAGATTCCTTTTGATCGATAAACCCAAGGAAGCAAGAAGGATGAAGAAATCCAGTTTTCAGAGTGGCACAACAGAACAGAACATACAAGGATTAATTTGAAGTTGAGACAGCAGGTAAATAGACACTAGAGTTATGAACAGATAATATCTAAATTGAAATTCCTAAACAGAATGGTAAAGAAAAAAAGATTTAAAAAATTATATTTTAAGAGTTGTCTCTAAGATGAAAACTGAAACAAACAACACCGCCATTTTTTCTCACATCAAGTTAGAACCAGATAGAGGAGTGACAGTATCCAATACTGGACAGGGAGGGGGCACACGGTCCTCTCTTAGACTTAATGCATGGGTAGGCTGCTCCAGTCCTTCAGAAATGTTTGTAGTATTTATCAAAGTGTAAAACAGGCAAACAGTTCAACTTAATAGCTCTACTTTGGCTGTTTTTTAAGACTGGAAAACACTGGCCATGTGCACAAAATACTGACCATGTATTGTTTGTAATAAAAAATAGCAGCAATAACAACGGAAATCCTGTATACCCTCCTGTTGAAGAAGAATACAACTTCAAACCATTAACTTCACCTCAAGCCATTAATAGTGATTACTTTGGGATGGAAATCAGATTGAGAGGGCAGAGTAGGGGGAAAGGAAGCTTTTGCTTCTTAGTCTATGTACATATCTATATTAGGGCTTTCCAAAGAAACAGAGCCAAGAAGAGATACATATATACAGCCTTCCTAATTGAATGAGCAAATTCCCACAAAAGCCTCTCTCTCCATAAATATATACGTATATGTATTATTTACACACACACACACACACGAAAAGGAACAAAAACTAGGAAGCAGTTTTCGCTTAAGACACTCTACTGAAATCAAACATTCAGCTCCCAACTTCTATTTCTCAGAAAGATATAAATGAATAGAGATGTTTCAATATAAGACACTGCTGAAGTGGAAATCTTGTTCACTACCACAGCTACCAGAATGTGTTTAAGAAGGAACAGAAAGAATATGTCAGAAGGAGAAAGTGAATGCTGACTTTTATTTCTGTCCAATGATACACCAAGGTCAGAGCCTGTAATATGAACCCCCTAGCTCTGTTCTTCTCCCAGATTCTCACCTTTGTTTTTTTTTTTTTTGTTTTTTAATTTTTTATTGGATTTTAGGTTTTGGGGTACATGAGCAGAGCATGCAAGACAGTTGTGTAGGAACACACATGGCAGTGTGCTTTGCTTTCCTTCTCCCCTTCATCCACATTTGGCATTTCTCTCCAGGCTATCCCTCCCCACCTCCCCCTCCCACTGGCCCTCCCCTTTTCCCCCCAATAGACCCCAGTGTTTAGTACTCCCCTTTCTGTGTCCATGTGTTCTCATTTTTCATCACCCACCTATGAGTGAGAATATGAGGTGTTTCATTTTCTGTTCTTGTGTCAGTTTGCTGAGGATGATGTTCTCCAGATTCATCCATGTCCCTACAAACGACACGAACTCATCATTTCTGATTGCTGCATAATATTCCATGGTGTATATGTGCCACATTTTTCCAATCCAGTCTATTATCAATGGGCATTTGGGTTGATTCCAGGTCTTTGCTATTGTAAACAGTGCTGCAATGAGCATTCGTGTACATGTGTCCTTATAGTAGAACGATTTATAGTCCTTTGGATATATACCCAGTAATGGGATTGCTGGGTCAAATGGAATTTCTATTTCTAGATCCTTGAGGAATCACCACACTGTCTTCCACAATGGTTGGACTAATTTACACTCCCACCAACAGTGTCAAAGTGTTCCTTTTTCTCCACATCCTCTCCAGCATCTTTGTTATCTCCAGTCTATCTCTGCTCCAATCTCCTGTTCCTGTTCACACAGAAGCAATGCGGAATAGAGAAGAGGGCTTAACGAGAAGCCAGGAAATATAACTGCCAGCCCTGGACTTGTCACATTTAGCAGTGTGACTTTGGGTACTTCACTTAACCTGTTTGTTTCCTCATCATGAAATAGGAATCACTGCTATCTATCCAAGTCACAAAGCCTTGTATTTATATCATAGCCACAAAGTTGAAAATATTGGTCCATTTATCATTGCCACTATTCCCTTCCAGGTTTTTAGGGTCAGAAGTTACTCATCATTTGACTTAACTACATGCACATCAAGGCTGATTATCCAAGGCAGAGCTAATGTTATGACCTCACTGGTTCTCACTGTTTGAAAATTGTTTGGGGTTATGCAAACTCCTCATATGCAATATTCCAATATAAAATGTTTAATCCTTCAAGGCTAAATGTCTTGTTGCAAAACATTTCTCATTAGGAGGTTTTGCTGGCGTTAGAATGTCTCAAAAGTAAGATTTTCAAATATGTTCCTCCCAAATTAATCACATAAAATGCATGAGGTCAGGGGAAGATAATCCAGATTAAGTCTGGGAATAATATACACCAATCCCCTCCCTTTGAGAGTCACAGTAAATATTAGCAAAGCAAAGATTCTAGGAAGCAGACACCTATGTAACTTTAATCCAATACTTCCTAAATTGCTTTGACTAAAAAAGAAATTTGACGTATGTATTTGCACTGGTTCCCTGAGAACTGGACTTAAGATAAGGATTTGGATGTAAATCATTTATTTACATCCAAATATCGGGAAGGAAGCCAGTATAGAGTATGTTACCAAGCAAGTTACCTCTGTGGGTTCTTCCAGGGACCTTTCCATGATAGTATCAAGAATATCTCAAATTGCCCCACTTCTGGAGCAAAGAAGCTGGGGTTTTGATCTACCAGCTCTCTTCCATCCGTAGTTAAAGGCTTATTCCAGGCCTACCAACTCAGCATCTCCATGATGTCCTGCATGTGGGCTGAGCTCCCTAGATAACTCTCCCTCTTGGGTGGAGAGTTCCAAGAGCTTGCAGCAGGAAGCTGTCAGAGTTCCTAAAACAGTAGATGCCAAGAAGAGACAGGTGGCCACTACCAGCATCTGCTACATTAGTGACAAAGTAGTTTGAAAACAGAGAGTTGGGGATAAGGGCACGTGGACATGTTCTTGTGGTGCATCTTGAAGCAGTTTACTTTTGTACTTACAGACATGGTGGGATCATCCAGGTGGATGACAATGATTCTTTGCATCCCAGACTTGGTCTGCCCCTGGGATGAGCACTGCTAGTGAAGGAGCATTTCTTATTAATGTAAGTACCCTTGATGTCCTTCCTATATGCTTAAAGTAGGTTGTTATGTAATAATAAAATGACGCTTCTCTTTGTCAGTTTCTCAGACCCTTTTCTTGTCTTGGAACCAAATAGACTGTCTTTGGTTAGGTCACTCAGTCTAAATATTTGCCAGCTCTCTGGCCACTGAAGACAGGATTATCACAATTTAAGTTTGATAAAATTAATCTTTAGATTCCTAAAATTCAATACATTAAACAAAAATTACCTATTTTGAAGGTACTAAATTTTACCAAGAATGGTTTGTGGTGCTGAGTTCGTTATAGGGGCAGACTTTTAACAGAATTGGCTTTATTTTAAATTATGTTTTTGAAATAGGGCCTTGCTCTGTCACCCAGGCAGGAGTGCAGTAGCACAATTACAGCTCACTGCAGTCTCAACTGCCCAGGCTCAGGGGATCCTCCCACCTCAGCCTCCCAAGTAGCTGAGACTACAGGTGCATGCCACCATGCCCAGCTAATTTTCTGTAGAGATGGGGTTTCGCCATGTTGCCCAGAATGGCCTCAAACTCCTGGACTCAAGCGATCCACCCACCTTGGCGTCCCAAAGTGCTGTACAGGCATGAGCCACTGCGCCTGGTCAAGAATCTGCTTTATTATCCAGTATTTCTCCTTTCATCTTCGCTACTCTTGAAGGTTTTTGTCTTTGAACTCTTTAAATGTTGTATATGAGAGAAACAAAATTGGTAAATTTGTTTACAATAAAATATGAAGACAAACATGTATTAATATTTGATTAATAACCCTTAAGATCTGCCAGAATGAGCATAGTAGGTTCTGCCAGCTGAGATAAAAGACTTAAAAGTGGTTTGATATTCTCAGAAAAAGACACAGTCTGTACTCAAGCTGTTGTTTCTAATGCTGTGAATAATCACAAATATAACTACACATACTAATGACAAAAATGTTTGAGAAGCGAAGAAGATAGTAAAAAATGTTCACAATTTAATTGCTTTGCCTATGCTAATACTTGTGTTAAAAAAGGTTAGGGACTAACATATTTTCTCGAGAAAATCACTTTGCCCTTCTGCAAAGGGCCTCAGTTTCTTCATCTGAGCCATGAGGACATTGAATGTGATCATTGGGAGGGGCCCTTCCTGCTTAAACATTTTAATACTCTATGTTTGACTCTTAAGCCAGGTAGCTGGATGCAGATTGTTTCAGCTTTGCACCTGCAGGTCTGATTTCACAGACAAATTCTTTGCTGTGAATTGGAGTATTTCCCACTTCATGACATTCAAAGACCCATTTAAGGCAGAAAATTGTGATGAAGGAGGAGAAAAATAGACAGGGGAAAATGTAACCAATTTCTCATGGATAAGTACAGTGCTTCTAGGCCCAGAGACTTAGCTACTCCTGGGTATTAGGAAAAGAAAGCCCCTGTTTTACAGATTTTTTATAGCAGAATCATGGAGATGGAAGGTTGATGGCAATAAACAGAGACTGTCAAGAAGCAGAAAATTTGACTGGTGGGACCCCAGACAAGTTGTTTTGTTTAAAATGTAGACACAAAAACTAAGAAGAGAAAAAAAGCAGTCATCAAAAGTATTTGGTAAGTTGGAAAGCCTCACAATATAATACAACTCTTTCTAGACCTTTGCAATTAGATCCCACTAGGATTCTCAGCCTGGAGATTCCCAACGAACATACTAATGTAAGAATGGTCTTAGAGAATTCAGAGGCAAGGGATTAGTCAATTCATTGCATCTCAAATATATTACAGCTACATCCATTTATATTCTTTGGTCATTTTGCTGTAAACTATTTGCAAAATTTAAACCATACACAAATACTGCACCTACTAAGTTTAGAAGATATATAAGAATAGCTATGGCCTATACACCAATCATTAGAAAACAATTTTAGTGATTAATCATGTTAGGTCATTCTTCTATTGCTATAAAAGAAATACCTGAGACTTGGGTAATTTATGAAGAAAAGAGGTTTCTTTGCCTCACAGTTCCATGTGCTACACTGGAATCACAACAATGGCATCTGCTTGGCTTCTGGGGAAGTCTTATGAAACTTACAATAATGGCGGAAAGCAAAGGGGAGCAGGCGTTTTACATGGCAGGAGCAGGAACAAGGTGGGAGGTGCTACACACTTTTAAACTATCCGATCTCATGAGAACTCACTCACTATCATGAGAACAGCACCAAGGAGATGGTACTAAACCATTCATGTGAAATCCACCCCGATTATCCACTCACCTCCCATCAGACCCCACCTCCAGCACTGGAGATTATAATTCCACATGAGATTTGAGCAGGGACACAGATCCAAACCATATCACCAACCACTGTTCTAAAGACTGCAAATGAAATATGCTTCTGAAATTAAAAGGGTGTTGTGTTGACACTGTCATTGCTGTAGGTGAGGTCTTTTGTTGTTGTTGTTCTTGTTCTTGTTAGATTGCTTTTGTTTGTTGCCTATTCCGTGGTTTTAAGCATACAGCCTTGCTTTTAGAAACCTAATTTTTGTTGTTTCTGGAATTGTTGCTTATTTCTTGATATGGTGTCGATGTGTGTCCTTTCCAAATCTCATGTTGAAAATGTAATCCTCAATGTTGGAGGGGGGTCCTGGTAGGAAGTGTTTGGGTCATGGGAGCAGATCCCTCTTCAATGACTCGGTGCCCTCCCCACATTAATGAGTAAGTTCTAGCTCTCCTAGTTCACATGGGAGCTGGTTGTTAAAAAGAGCCTGGCATTTCCCTTGCTTCGCCTAAGTGGGCCACCTAAGACTCACTGCCTCCCATCAATTGCTCTGCTTGACTGTATCCTGGCCTGCTCTCTGAGTTGCCCACTCTCTGGACCTCTGTAGCTCTGCTGTCTTTTTCTTATGAGAACTGAAATTATCTAGCCCACATGGCTTATTTCATTTGCATTAAAATGACTTTACTATTCCATTACCTATATCAACATAATCTTAACATTCCAAAAGACTCTTGCCCAGGCAAATAATTTATTGGTTCATTATAAGAACTTTCCAGAAATCTTCAATATAAAGCATCAACAAATATTTTGCACTCCCAGATTTCTTAAAATCCTCACCTTGATCCTTCCACCGATGTTGTGATCCTCGTAAAATTCTAATCAAACCCCACACTGGTAAAAACTATTTTTCTAATAACTGTGCATATCTATTTTAAAAATTTTATGTAAATAATTTGTGTTGATTCACTGGCATAAAAGGCTTTCCCCAGCTCATAACTTGGTAGAATGAGCACTGCACGAGTCCAGTGTTGAGTCTTGCTTTTGACTTTGACATCACAGGACGTGTGAACTTGGTTCAGTCTTTTCCCCACTCTAGGTCTGACTTTTCTCATTTGAAAAGCATGGGGATTCATTTATTCAGCATTTAGGCTGCATAATGAGCAGGAACACAGATCCATTTATGCTGAATAAATGCTAAATAAATGAATCCCCACCCTTTCCAAATGAGAAAACAGACCACATATCTATGGTATCTACTTGGTGCCAGGCATTGTCAGGTATCTCCAGTTCTAAGTTTCTATCATTTTTATAAAATCCTGAACCTAGAAAGTGTTATGACAGTCACCGTGCTGACCCCCCACCATGATAGGGCTAAGATTTTGCATCAGTAAATCATAATTATCAACATCTATTACCATGACAATTCTAAAAGTAATACCCTCACTACAGTTACAATTTCAGTTAGTTCTCCCAGATTAATTTGTGGCCTGCTGGTTAAGCTTTGAACACTATTTATGGAAAATACAGAGCAAAAGAAAAGAAAGTTAAGACTGTCAGATTCCAGAGACCAGCAGGGTATGTTTTATGCATTATTTTAATAAGTTTTCTGTTAATTAATGCTTATTCCTATACTTTTAATGAAACAAAGAAGTTCCAAAAGTTTGAATGCCTTGCAGAAGAAGTACATCATGTCCTCAAGATTTGTCTGGTGTAAGTCTTTTCCTAAACCTTTTCTTCATGCATAAAAAACTTCCAGCATTAGGAATTTTTAACAACCCAAGTCCTTAGGGATATCAAAAAGTAGAACATTCAGGCTGAGTCTAAAGAGGCAAAAATCTAGTTAGAAATTGCCCAGGAGAATTAAGACAAATACGCAATGCTTAAGTCCTGCAATAGAAATTTAAAAATAAATAAAATCAACCCGAAATGGCCGACCCTAAAATGATGCTGAGACTTTCTCTGCCCAGGGATTGCTTTTATAGTGTATGACTTTATGCCTAATTAAGATGAGGTCATAAGTTGATAGATGGCTGCACCACAAGTTAAGAAAATGGGTTCAAGTCTCTGCTTTGCCCCAACCTGTATGACTTTGGAAAACACAGCTCTTCCTTCAACCTCTGTTTGCTAATCTAAGAAAAACAGGGATCATAAAATGTCCTACCTATTAACTGGGAAATGAGACAACACATATAAAAGGTCTCCTAGATCTTAGAGTCACGTTATTATAAGTAAAGACTATGGACTACCAAGCAATTACTTGTATAAGCCAATAAGGCACTGCAGCAGGGTCATAGTTGTGCCTAAAAATGTGGGTTATCTGCTGGGCACAATGGCTCATGCCTATAATCCCAGTACTTTGGGAGGCTGAGGCAGGCAAATCACGAGGTCAGGAGTTCAAGATCAGCCTAGCCACATGATGAAACCCTGTCTCTACTAAAAATACAAAAAATAAGCTGGGCGTAGTGGCAGGCACCTGTAATCCCAGCCACTGGGAGAATCACTTGAACCTGTGGGCAGAGGTTGCAGTGAGCTATGATTGTGCTACCACACTTCAGCCTGGATAAGAGACTCTATCTCAAAAACAAACAAAAAAAGAAATGTTGGTTATCTACAGTGGACCTTGTAGTTGTTCTTATACCTACTTAATCCAACTGACTAAACTGAAGCTAAATCAATCGTGCTATCCCATTTCCTTGTCAGTGACTGCTTCAGAGGCAAGTTGGAAAAGTTTGCGGCAAAGACACATAAAGAGGCAGACTCAGGAATGGGAAAAAACAAGGAGTCTCTCTTCCCTACTGAACACGTGTAAGGAAGCACATTGCCTCACCTCTGCAGGCAGCCGTTTTGTTTCATGACATTTAGAGGAGAGATAGTTGATGAAACACAGAAATAAACCGGGTATCTGATTGGAGAATAACCTTTATACCTGGTGTTACTGAGTCATTAAAAGACTGGGTCTGCCTCTGTATGATCCGATATGGGCTTCCATAATTGAATGGCTAAGACAACTGGCTAAGGAACTCTGTTCTCAGTTCAGCTTTTGGCTCTGCCACCAATTACTTAGGTGACCACAGGCAAGTTACTTAATCCCACCAGACCACCATTTCCCATCTCAAATATGGGAATGATGATAATTTCCCCCACAGGGTTGTGATGAGGATTAAGTAAATATTTTTAAGGCTGTTGGTATCTGGCACATGGTAAGCACTATATAAAAGTTTGTAAATAAATAATTTAGAAATAGCTATTATTTTAAACAGTCTGAGTTGGGCTTTGTTCCCAAAGGTAAAGAAAATATTGTTTTTCTTAGTCTTCTGAGCTAGATATCATTAATTGTGATGCCAAAAAACAGGGACATAATGGAAGTACATTTTAATAATAATTAAAATAATTAAGTTGTCAAATATTTACTTATACATATGTACATATATATGCTTTTGTATGTATATACATATGTGCATAGAAAGCTTCCCACATTAGGAATTTTTAACAACCCATTCCCCAAGGTGATATGAAAACAGCAAAAGACCAAAAGTAGCAAAAAGTCAAGAATGTATTTTAATACACATATATACATATACATGTACATATGTATATACACATATGTGTGTGTGTGTGTGTGTGTAGAGAGAGAGAGGCAAATTCAACATTATCTTGATATCTACACTGTTCTTACAAACTTGGCCACAATTAGCTGTGCGGGTCTGGAATCGACATTTTTTCTTTTCTAGGTCTCAGTTTCCTGAGAAATGACTGGCATTATACCCAGGAAACACAGGGAGTAGAGAATAACTCTGGGTTTACCCATGAGAGTGTGTTGCATGTTGGGGACCCAAGGACTGCACACCACTTCCCAACCTCCACACTGAGCTCTTCAGAAAACTTAGAGTCAAGTCTGCTGTTCTTCTTATGTGATCTCGCTTGTGGGAAACATCAAGGTGTCCAAACATTGCTCTTTGTGGCAGAGATTACTAGATGCACCCTTCACCCATTACTTCTCCTTTTTAGGCACCCAGCTAGACTACATATTTTAGCCTCCCTTGCAGTTGGGTGGGCTTATGATTGAGTTTTAAACAAGGGAATGTGGGTGAAAGTAAGGCGAGCTGTTTACAAGCCTAACTCATGAAAGTCTCCCACGTTTGATCCTCATCCTCTTTCTCTAACCAGTCTCTGAATGAAGAGGGGGTGAAGCCACCAGACGGAAGGGGTGGAAGGCCAAGTATTCAGAATCAACTGCAATGGACGTAACTAGAAATGAGCTTGTGTTGCGCTAACTCCCTGAGAATTTGGGATTTATCTGTTAAAAGAGGTCATCTTTCTCATGTTTTCTTAACTTATACACTTAGCAAAGAGAAAATGATGCCCCTTAACAAGACACTGTCCAGTTTAGAAAAAAAACTTAGTTGATTTCTGGAATTTTGCCTTTAGCAAAGACTGAGTAATAAGGGGATAGATTTGCTTGTTTGTTCCTGTATGACACACAAGAATACAGGCAAAAAAAGGCCATGTTTTTCTGTTAAAGTCAAATCCCAATACCCACCAACACTTCAGCTTTTAATTGACTGTGCACAAGCCCCACGGTACATGCTCCTTTTTGTTTTGAAGAGAAAATGCCTTTTAGGGAGTATGTCTGTGCATTCAGGAGACAGTCATATAAAGAATGTTATGAAGCTACTTCCCATTATGATTGTCCCTTGCAGTAGGTGATGTCATCTGCCAGATGACTTTTCAGAAGCCCCTAAAGTGCATTTGTAAACTCCTAACATGGACTCAGCAGTAGTCACTGAAAATAACCCACATGTCCCCTTGCAAGGGGATTTGGGTTGTTAACTCTGATGGTCCTCCTATTCCACAGCTAAATGCTCTTAATTCATTAAAAAAGAAGGGGAGGAAGGTAAGGTGAATAATATTAAGCAAAGAAGCTGCTGCCATCCCAAAAGTCATTCTAGAACATTCTCTACTGCTTGGTCCTCTAACAGTTTCTGGAACTAGATCAGACAGAAAAGATAATGGATGTCCTGCCTGTTGCCCTGTCTCATATCTTCCCTCTCACTTCCCCCGCTTTTGGACTCACATTTAAATACGTGTATTAATTATGACATCAGCTACATTTTGTATCACTTTTCAGGCCCATTTTTGTTAATGTGATTCAGAAAACTTAGACCATGGTGGGATACTGTTTAGGATAATCACATTTAAAGATCTCAGAAGATATGCTAAGGGTCCCCCAAGGTAATCTGAAAACAGCAAAAGACCCAAGATAGCAAAAAGTCAAGAATTTAGATCCAATGCCAATCCACCCCACACGGACTTCTCATCACATTCCCCCTAAGGGAGAAAAAGGGGCTCATGGTGGGCCAGGTACACTGGTGTCCTCTTCTGTTTTTTTTTTTTCAGTGAATTCATCTAGCAAAAACTAGCCTCCTGTCTTATGCCAGGCATCTGTACAGTCCTACCTCCAAGCTAACAGAAAGAAAAAAAGCCACTGAAAGCATTGGATTTTTAAAGTCTAGTGCACTGCTAATAATATTTCTGATCCATTTAAAGTTATTAGCTTTCAAGATTAAAAACTTTTGAAACATTTAACATTAAAGGATGTCCTAGGGCCAGGTGCAGTGGCTCACACCTATAATCTTAGCACTTTGGGAGGTCAAGGTGGGCAGGTCACCTGAAGTCAGGAGTACGAGACCAGGCTGGCCAAAATGGCAAAACTCTGTCTCTACTACAAATAGAAAAATTAGCTGGACATGGTGGCACATGCCAGTAGTAATAGCTACTTGGGAGGCTGAGGCAGAATTGCTTGAGGAGGCAGAGGCTGCAGTGAGCTGAGATCACACCACTCCTCTCCAGCCTGGGCAAAAGAGCAAGACTCCATCTCAAAAAAGAAAAATGCCCTAAGAATCTAATCATTATTCATCACATTATTGCTCAGGAAAAATACACCGTGACTTCCAAACAACAGCCTTTTATTTGTTCATAATTTCTTCTCCACCATTTCTTCCAAAAAGGATTTCAGGTGGTTAGTCAAAGATAAATGGGAGAAATAAAAAGTCATCTTAACAAAGAGAAGGGCACACCACAATACAGATATGCTATAACACTGAGCTATAAATTAAATAATAGCTATTAAAAAGTTAAAAAAAATTAATTGAACCAAATTATTTTCAAGTTCCTATTAGATGCCAGGATTATAGCATAGAATAAGGTAAGCTCCAGTTCTCACGAACCTTATACTCCAGAATGTTGAAACAGAGAGAGTATTGAAAGAATTCAACAGTAAACAAAGAACACATATTACTACCCAAATAATTCCAGCCAGTGATACATGCTGCAAAGCCAGTATGAGGTACGGTAAGTGTTGTGGGTTGAATAGTATCCCTCCAAGGTGCATGTCCATCTGACCTTAGAATGTGACCTTATTTGAAGTTAGGGTGTTTGTAGATGTAATTTGTTGAGTAAAGATGAGGACCTCCTGGATAGAGTGGACCCTGCATCCAGTGACTGGTATCTTACAAGGTGGTCACATGGAGACACTGAGGAGACACACACAGAGGGAAGACAGCCAAGCGAAATGGAGACAAGAGTTAGTGATAGAACTACAAGCCAAGGAATGTCTAGGCTTGCCATCAGCCATCAGAAGCTAGAAAGAGACAAAGGAGTCTTCCCTAGAGGGAGTATGACTGCTAACACCTTGACTTAAGACTCCTATCCTCCAGAAACGTAAGACAGTACATTTCTCTTGTTCTAAGCCACCCAATTTGGGGTGCTTTGTTACAGTATCCCTTGTAAACTAATACAGTAAGTTAGAATAACCAGAAAGAAAGCGAGCTAATGTAATTAGACTAAATGGATAAGTCTCTTTTCTCAAGAAATAACATGAAAGCTAAGATCTACACAACACTAACTTTTCCTCTGAGCTCCCTGTCATGCAAGGTGAAAATGAGCCATGGTGCTTCTTTGCTATTAAAAAGAAGCATATCCATGTTTAACTGAGGAGACAAACATTTTAGTAATTACTTTAGAGTGAATCTGAGGGACTAGAACCTGTTTTAAGGTTAGGGATTCTTTGTCATAAAGGCCAATGTTGTCCTCCTCAAAGGTTTTTTTTTTTTTTTAAGTTAAACTACCCAGTTAGTTACAGTGCTTTTCTCTTTTCCTGGGACTGGGGATGCATTTAAAGGCACTGGGATTTGATAACGCAGACTGGAGTAGGCAGTGCTGTTTTCCCTAGCCCTGGCATTCTGCTTGAGTCTCAAGTGTTACAAAATGAAATAAATTGTGCTTGCTGACAGTTTATTTTGCGTGGCTCATTTTAGGTAATTCATGTTATCTGCATTACTCTTAAGAGTTAATGATTCAGTATAGAAAATAGTATATGGCATAAATTATAGAAAACAAAGCCAAGATGACATTGTGCTGCCTGGAGACAAAATTACAGCATTCAGTCCTCAAGTCATTAGCAGAGAAAAAGAGAAATTAAAATACCAGAACAGAGAAAACAGGATGGGCTCTGAGAGCAGATCCCGAAGGACGGAAAGTCAGTGAGCTGCAGAGAAACACAGGACAGCAGACTATGATTATTCTTAAAATCAGTCTTGATCCAATGTCACTCTTTTTAAAATGCCAGCTATAGAACATTTCATGAACTTTCCAGTGTGTGTGGCACTCATTCAGCATCTTCGCAGTATTGCTACTTCCATCCCTGCGTTCCGCTGAGATCTAAAGCTTGGGAGTGGTAGAACCGTTGAACTATAAGCCTTACTTCTTTCTCACCCCAGCCTTTTCAGTGTCCTGATGTGGTTTTCAAATAGAAGTACAGAGAGTCCTGGTAGAGCAGGTTCCAGGCTCAGCCCTGCTTCAAAAGGGTAGTTTCTTTTATCTGTTTCAAGTATAGATGATCTGCATGTGAGTTCATTTTTTTAAAGAGATTCCCACTCCTCTGTTTTTTTAATGGAAAACCACTTCTCTTTGTTGTTTATACAAAAAAAAAAAGTAGCAATAAAGCCATAAAGATATGGACTTTATGGCCTAGAACTAAACCTCTAAGGAAGGGTCATCACTGTATTTTGTTAAAAAAAAAAAAGGCCACCTTAAAAATGGACTTTAAAATCTGTTATAGCTTGAGCAGAATGCCCAGGAATGGTGGGGAGTCTTCTCTGGCTAGCTGCTTACAGACTCCAGAGAAGTCATTCACCTTGGGAAATTTATCACGGATCACCTCTGGCATCTCCCTTTAAAGTCTCAAAATCTGGATTTTGTCAGCATCCCAAGAATGGAGCTAATGATCCTGGGTTTACTCACTTTAACCCAGGCTAAGACAGGCTGAGGTCAAAGCCAGGCCAAGCAACTTGTTAACATGATGAGAAATAGAAATGTCACATGAACGAGCGCTCTCAGATATGACTACAGCATTTTTGCCTATGACAAATCTATATGAAATGTCAAAGGAGACTGCAAAGGCAAAACACTGAAGAGCAATTCCTTGTATTGAATGACTCAGAAAAATAAGTGATGTCTACTTTTTGTTGCCAATGTCCATGATCCCTGAATCCCAACGTCCTAGTGAGGAAAGTTTTAGCACAGCAGCAACCCAAGATAATTTCATTCACCCAGGCACCTCACCCGAGTGTTGGGTTCAGTAGGCAGAGGAAAATGGGAAGGTGTGGATTCTGGCTGTCTGACACTCTAGGGGCTGTCCCCATCAGCTAAGGTAAGTCAGACATGACTGGTTTTGACAAGAACAAGTTTCTACCAAAGCTGAACTCTGTCAAACAAAAGCAATTACTTTTATGGGGGTTTTGAGAGCATTAACTTATTTTATCCCTTGGCAATGGAGGCAGCACCTGGGACTGCAGAGGAAGCCAATCACAATTACACATCTAAATACTGAAACAACCATTTTTATCATTTCAAACTTTAAATCCTCCATGCTAGTGCACATTTCTAGCAGCCAACCTGCCCTTAAGAGTGACTGCATCTTACTAAAGGGAACACCCTATTATAGTCAATTAGACTCAATACCTTGAATATTTCATTCCTGCCAAACCACAATGTATATGATCACTTCAGAGAATCTTTTTGAAAATACCAGTCCTACAATCATCACCAAGGGCACACATACACCTTTTGAATGTGTTGTTTTGAGACAGGGTCTCACTTTGCTCTGTCGCCCAGGCTGGAGTGCAGTGGCATGATCTTTATTAAGCAATCCTCCCACCTCAGCCCCCCCAAGTAGCTGGAGTATCTGGGACTACAGGTGTGTATCACCACACCTGGCCTTGGATGTCTTTTTTTAGGCTAATCTAGCTCCCTTCCACTCATACAGTCTCTTTCCCTACATGGTACAATATGCTTAGGTTTCTACTTAATAAATTGCATGCCTGTCTTGTCTTGCTGAGAATAAACTCAGATCACTTTATGTAGAGTTTTGTGTGTCCTCAAAGTCTTCAAAGTTAGAGATAGAATTGTATTTAATTTTACAGCCAGCCAATCCAAGCCATAGTGTGTGTAGGTTTTACCAGTTTAATGATCAGACAGCAACCCTGTTTCTCTGGTAGCTATATTTTGGTTTGGGTCTCATTACTAATCTCATGTCATACCAACAATATTGATACCATTGGTGGGGTCTCAGCCACTTGCTCTGCAGTTGTGTCTCAGCTTCAAATCCATTCTTCTCTGCTCTATCTGTGGTGCTGAGGTTGGACTCTGCAAATGAATTTCTTCCTGATCTTCTGGCTTCCTTCTAGGTTTTACCAATATGGTGCTGTGGAGGGAGACCCAAAGGTAAGCAGTCCTGACTCCTTCCTGCTTGCCTGCTGATCCTTTTCTCCTATTTGAAAAGGAAACCACCCTCAGGAACATGCGTCTTGGCTGATTGAAAGCAGGAGGTTTTACTACTTTTATTTTCCTAGTTACCCTGTTTTCTGAGTTTTGCAGAAAGCACCAAAGTTTGGGAGACCCAGCAGACTCAGAGCCAGAGATTTTGAAATCTGTAGTTGACAACCTACAGCCCCAGGGCCAAGTGCAGCCCACCACCTGATTCTGTAAAGCTTTTTTGTTTTGTTTTACTGTGACTATATATTTTATTTAGTCATTTTTGTTTACAACTGAATCTCTGGGAATTCAAAGTTAACATCGTTGCCCATGAGCTTCTCATAGACACCAGAAAAGGTTTCAACCTTGTGTTCCGCATTGTTCTGCTGTGGCTTTGTCCAAACGAGGCTTTATAAGCTGGCTGCCATCCATTTTCATGCAGACCCTCTTGTACACAGTTTCGTCTGGGAAGACCAAGTATTCAAGGACTGCATCACGCACAGATGTCAGGTACAGCTCCTGGGATGCTTTTGCTTGCTTTTTGTATGCCTTTTTTGAGTTGGCTTAGGCAGAATTCTCCTCTGAGCAATAAAGACAACATGCTTCCCACTGAACTGTTTCTCCAATTCATGTACTAGAAGGACTTGGATTTTCTGGAAAGATTTCAGTGGAGGAATGGGAACAAAGATAATGCTAGCTTTCCGCCACCATCAACTTCAATTTCCTTGGCTGCCATCATATTCAGCTCCCTGAGCTGAGCCTTGCGGTCCGGGTTCATCTCCAGCTCGAGGAGAGCCTGACCCAGCTTCTCGCCACTGGGCTTCATGACTTTGGCGCTCAAACGGAACAGGGCCTTCTCCTAGAGAGCAAGACCTGCTGCTTCAGGGCTGACTCCTCAAAGTGTTTTCCTTACACTGGCAGAAAAGTCCGGATTCTGTGAAGTTTTACTAGGACATAAGCATGCTTATTTATCTTTATATCTATGGCTGCTTTCATACTATGGCAGAGTTGAGTAGTTGTGACAGAGGCAGTATGGTCCACAAAGCCTAAATATTTACTACCTGGCTTTTTTCAGAAAAAAAGTTTGCTATCTGTTGATGTAGAGGGTAATAAACCCTCACTGCGACCTTTACAAAGGTATTTATATCCTAGCTAATCCCTCTCCCATCCTCTCTGGCTCTCACAGAAGACCTGTAATTAAACCAACCTAAGACCAAATGGAGAGGTCCACAGTCTAGATGAGGATAAAATAAAAAGCCCTCCATTTCACCCAAGAAAAAGTCAGCATGTGCTATTAATGGCTGTGATTATTCCAGGAGAAAGGAGAAAGAATGACTCTTTGATCTTTCAAAAGCCATAGTCATCTCACTCAGGGAAGGCTTTTACAGCCAAGTACAGGCACTTTCCTCCATCTCCCAAATATGCAGCTTGATTTCCAAGCATCTGGCAACTTTTTTTCCTTTTGGCTTCTTAAAGGGGTAGGCAGAAAGTAGAAACCCTCCTTGCTAATGATCTCATTTCCCAGAAGCAGATGAAAATTAATGTATCATTGCTTTAAAAAAAAAATTTCTGCCTGGATATTCAATTTGGGGCTGAGCAATGAGTAGAAAAGAACTCAGAGAAAGCAGAACACACAGTGATCACCTGTAGGAGCCTGAAATTTGTGCAGCAAAACAAGATTTACACATCTGAAAAGAAGGAACTGCAATGTGCAATGAAAGTAGAGCTCGTTCATTTGTTGAAAATTGTCTTGGAGGAGAAAAAGATGAAATACATGTGGATATATACACATACGTATGTGTATACTGTCCTCAAGGAGTCATTAATCGAAAATAGAGGCAACAGATCATTAGATAAAATCATTATAGTCTAATTTGACTAGTGCTATAAAAAAGTGCAGGCTTTTTGGACACACAGGAGTAAATAATCTAGAAGGATTGAGAAGTATTTGCAAAAATTATACCTGAGCTGTCTTCGAGTTATCTGGGAATTTTCTGGGGAAAGTACAGACTAGGCTGAGGAAAAATAATCACTGTTATCAGGATGCTTCCTCACTTGCCCCTGAGAACCACAGCCTTCCTGGGGGAAGCCGCACAATGAAAATAACCAAGGACTGTGGGACTCACTAGCTCTTAAAGGAAATGTTTTTGGCCTCAAGATTCCACCTGGCCTCAGAAAAGGAAAAGTGACACCTAAAGTCAGACTCAAGGTAGTTCAGCGTGACAGAAATGTACACTGGCCATACCCATGTTTACAGTGGCAAGGCCTTTTCCAGAGATCCATCAGCACTAACCTCCCTTCTATCTGTAGAACCATCCACTTGATTCCACAAAAAGAAACAGGACAAACAAAC
The DNA here is from genome assembly GCF_049354715.1 of Callithrix jacchus. Classification (NCBI taxonomy): domain Eukaryota; kingdom Metazoa; phylum Chordata; class Mammalia; order Primates; family Cebidae; genus Callithrix; species Callithrix jacchus. The sequence goes on from NC_133513.1 coordinate 104,889,955, forward strand.
CAAAAATGTCCATTTAACTCCAGCGTGTCCCCAGAAGGTGTTTATCTTCACTGAATTCATCTCCCACCTCCTGTTCTTGACATGCATCGGCTGAAGCCGTGATTTGAGAAGCACATTCCCTGCCTTAGCAACTTCAGTAGCACTTAGGACCTTATTAGAAATGCAGATGCTCAGAACACATCTCAGGTCTCCTGAATTAGAAATTCTGGGGTTGGGGACCAGCAATCTGTGTTTTAACAAATTCTTCAAGGGATTCCAATGCACACTGAAGTTTGAGAACCATTAGACTAAACAGTTATTGATGCCACAGAATCCTGCTCAAAGTTTTAAAAGGTCTCTTCATTATGATTACCTCAAAAGAGAATACAGGCATCACTGAGTGGCCTAATGCGTAGACTGGGGAAACACGGTGTTAGCATGAGTCTAGAATAGTGTCAAATAAGACAGAAAAGGAATTTACTGCATATCCCAGCTCAGGGAAATAGATGAAAATACCTGTCCATGTTTCCAGGTGAGCATGCCCTTTTTTTAAAGCTTCCTCTATCTACTGGGCACAGTGGACCATGCCTATAATACCAGCACTTTGGGGGGCCAAGGCAGGAGGACCACTTGAGCCCAAGGAGTTTGAGACCAGCTTAGGCAACATAGTGAGACCCCATCTCTACAAAAAAATTTAAAACTAGCCAGGCCTGGTGGTGGGCACCTGTGGTCCCAGCTACTCAAGAGACTGAGGTGAGAGGATCGCTTGAGCCTGGGAAGTAGAGGCTATAGTGAACAGTCAGCCATAATCATGCCAGTGTATTCCAGCATGGGCAAAAGAGTAAGACTCTGTATTGAGAGAGAGAGAGAGAGAGAGAGAGAGAGAGAGAGAGAGAGAGAGAGAGAGAGAGAGAGAGAGAGACTGCAAGCATGCGCAGAGATCATTGCAAAGCCCCAGACATTTGGAAGAGCATAGTTTTCTGTGGCTCAATTCCATGACAAGGGTGAGAAAGGATAAGAAAATAGGTCATAAAGACAGACTGAAACAAGATCATAAAGGCTTAGTCCCTCTTATACATTGGGCCTTTTATTCAACAGACAACAGATATCCACTAAAATTGTCTTTGCTATTTGAGCAGTGTGTTGATAGAAGGAGGCAATGGTTTCAGAATATTATTCTGTGGCAAGGTCAGGGAAGGGAGGCAGTGATGGAGAGGAATGTGAGGCTCATCACTTACCAAGCTGCTGTTAGGAGATGGCAATAAAATCAGGGACCCCACAAAAGATAGCTAAGAAGGGGAAGTCAAATTACATGTAACTTTCAGGAAGAACTTTTAGGACATGGTGCCAGACTGAGTGTGGAAAGTGTGGGGAGGGGTTAGTGAAGACACTCAGCTTTCTAGTTTGAGTACAAATAGAAAACAGTGTGCTCATCATGGCAGACAATACCAACAGGAAGAGGATATAGAGGAGAAAAACAAGTTTTGTTCTGAATAGATGATGGTTATTGAGTCTGTGTGAAATTCACATAGAAGTATTAATGCCTAACGCCATTAAATTTCTATGTCCATAAGGGTACAATGCACACAGCAAACTCACACTGTGGTCTAATCTTCATGGCTCCCATCTCTCCCATGACTTACACAGACATCTACCAATCAATAATCTGAAATAGTGAAATTTAATAAACAGTAGATATGCTCTCTCAATCCAGGTGTGTCTATGCAATCCAGGTTTGCAATTTGACTTGAAATTGAGCTGTAATGCGAAACATTTTACATTTTAAGGCATATTTAGGATATTAATTTTTAAGTGATATTCCTAGTCAACTTTTCAAATATCTGATGACTTGGGCTGAAAATCAAGCCAATTTAAAATAAATCCATTACACTTTCTGGCATTTCAAGGATTTAAAGAATAAGAATTAGAAGACACAGCCAGTTATCTGACATGTGATGTGAATGACATGCAAATTACCAGAGAGCCCCTTGCCAAGTTTTAATCAATAGCACTGAATTCAAAAGAAGGTACCAGTCCTGATGATAATAATGCCGTTTCCTCAATCTCTCCATAAACAATAGACTCCACTTGTCTCCTCAAATCACTTTTAAAAACTTACTCATTCCTGGCATTCTGAATTTCTTCTGCCTGCAGTTTAATGAAGCTAAAGGAAACATGTCCAGTGTTATAACCAAATATGACAAAGGGGCCAGAGCCCATTCAGATGTGATGCATTCCCAGAAGTCTGGGAGAGTCATCTCTGGTGCCAGATTCACCTCTGGAGTTTCTACCTCTTGAAGAAATATATCGCATTTGTAAAAAAAAAAAAAATGAGACATATCTTAGCAGTGGGCCGCTTAAGTTATTTGCTGTATTTTAGGTCTACACATTGGCTCACGTAGAGAATATTTTCTAAACACATCCTGGTCAACCAGTGAACAATACCTAGTATGAAATGTTCAAGGATTAATTACTGAGGAGAATGTAAGCAAGAGTGATATCATCAGCTAATCAATCATTTATATTTAACCAACCACAGAGCTAATAGGACTAGATCAAAGTCTTTTGATGTTAACATCTCAATAAACCAAAAGGTCAAAGTCCATCCTTTATATTCAAACCCCTGTTTGGGACAAAACAGTTAAGGCTAGGGAAGGCAAGAGTGAGGCAAAGTGTTTGTGTGCATGTATACATGTGCAAAATGGATGAGATTTCTGTGTTCCTGGATGTTTGGATATAACTGTATTCTCATACAAGGGGGGAAGTGTGAGATTAATACTCTACACTGGCCAAAACATTTTACCTTAACAACTAATACAATGATGGTGACTACAAGGCAAACCATTTCAGTAACCAAACTGTGGGCTGTCAGAAAAGGAGTACGTCCCCAGAAGGCCGGCCACAATTCCTATACACACACCTCTTGGGTCTAGCTCAGTGCTAGGCAGTCAAAGATGATCAGCACACTGCGCATGCCCTACAAAGTGAGTGACAGGTGGTCTTCACTACATCAGCAACCCCATCCCTTCCCTAGCCATGCAGTGGTCATCCATGGGGCAGGAATGACAGGAAGCTAACAATGTGATGCTAACAGGCCAGTTTGGCTATGACCACTGAGACAGAGGGACTCCTGGCTCCACTTTTACTCTCAGACTGTTAAATCAGGTAATGCAATCCCAAATCTCAAAGAAAGCAATCAGGGACATAGATGCATTAAGAACGGCAGGTAGAGACTGTGGTGAAGGAAGTGACTGCCTCTGCTTAGTGCCAACCACGTGCTGCCAAATGGAAAGGTCATCACCATGTTGTTAGATCACCCAACTTCCCAAGAAGCACTAACACGTCAGATATTGCTGCTGATGTACAATCTCCTAAGGTTTATTTACTATTTCATGGATATCTGTGCAGGCCAAACAAAATGCTGCTCAAATGAGTCCATCAGGTTATAATCTTTGTTTCACTCCTTCACCAGGCTATGAAACCTTTCTCTGAATAATCAGAAATTCAGAACTCCAAGTCAAAGCCCGTGGGAAATGGGACCATTTCCCTTTCTTGAGAGTTAGGGGAAAGTCCTATGGAAGGACTCCCAAAGAGAGTACTATCCCAGGAACAAAAATATTTTGTTATTCTCCTTATTTTAAGGTAACCAGAGGCCACAACAGCCAAAACCACTCTTGTCATCAAAGGAGTCTGTGCACGCAGGCATGTGCCATGTGAATTTGTGCTATATGTGTGTGTGTGCGTATGCATGTAGATGGTAGAGGGACAGCGGACAAGGAAATGTCTACAGTACCCGGGAGGGTATTCCAGAAATCACTCTCCCAGATTAGTTCCATTCCTACTCTTCAGACCCACTCAATCAACTCAAAGCATAGCCATTGGCATTCTGAACACAAGGCAGGAATCAAGCTTATCAGTATTTAGCATATTAATTGACTTTGTGTTATTCAAAGGATGCTCAAAGCATCTCATTCATGTGGTTTAAACAACTGAAATTGTCAGGAACAGAATTTGATCAATAGGATGAAGGAACATGAGGAGTCGGCTCTGGTTGCCGCTCTGCGTCCATCTCCCCACCAGGCAGTGGGCCCCAGAGCACTGGCCATCAGGGTAGCTTCACTGAAATTCTGCTCCAAGGCTGGAGTCTTGCACTATGAAGGGTCCTACTTACTTTTTCATATAGAAAATGGCTTCAAAGGGCATTTTTAGCTTTGTTTTTCTCTGGACAACATAAAAGGGGAGAACAAAGGGAATTCAGAACCTCTTTTTTTTTTTTTTTTGCCACAGGCCACTCAGTTGACATCTCAGTTCAGAAGTACCGTTGAAGTGCTGGTCCGCTCCTCTGCATGCCCAATGAAAACTGCCCTTGACACTGCAAGCAGGTTCCTAAAGCTGCTTTTTCAACCAAAACAAGGTGGAAGAAGGTCCCTTTTCAGGGCCAAGAAGGAACTTAGTGGAGATTAAAGTTAAGAAATTTGTCTAAGGGGCTGTTTTTGGTGACTCATGCCTATAATCGCAGCACTTTGGGAGGTCAAGGCAGGTGGATCACTTGAAATCCGAAGTTCAAGACTAGCCAGGCCAAAATGGTGAAACCGCATCTCTACTAAAAATACAAAAATTAGCCAGGCATGGTAGTGCATGTTTGTAGTCCCAGCTACTTGGGAGGCTGAAGCATGAGAATCACGTGAACCTGGCAGGCAGAGGTTACAGGGAGCTGAGATCACACCACTGCCCTCTAGCCTGGGTGACACAGTTAGACTCCATCTCAAAAAAAAAAAAAAAAAAAAAAGGGTCTAAGGTCCCATAGCAAGTCATGGCTCCCACTTCCCTTACACATTAGGGTTGGAAGCGTGAGCTTCACTGTCAGGCTTCCTGGTTTCAATTTCTGGTTCTGTTACTTCTTAGCACTTTGATCTTGAGTAAGTTATTTAGCTTCTCTGTGATCCTGTTTCCTGATTTATGAAGATTAACAACACATGCTTTGTAGGAGTGCCATGAGGATTAAACAAGATCGAATACATTCCTGATAACACAGTAAACAGTGAATGAATGTTGGGTGCTGTTGTTGTATTAGCATCGTTATCATAGAAACCAGAACTTAACTGTCTAATTTCCTGATTTGTTCTATGACTACTTCATAGATAAACTCCTTAAGGGCATCAGAAATTGTGCCCTTATCAGGGCACAATTTAAACAACACTGATTTTGAGATTAGAAGACCAAGAGATGGGAATCAACATTTCAGCTAAGCAGCTGACCAGCCAGGTGACCCTTGCCAAGCCACTGTGCCTTCTTGAGTCTCAGTTCTATCATCTGTAAAATGGGATATTTGTCTTTTAGCCTTTATAGGGTTTTTGTTAAACGATGTTATTTGTCCTTAAACCATAATGTCTTATATCAACTTTAGTTATTCTTGTTTTCTCTATTTCACTCTCTTCTTACTTTTTCACTTTGGGAACCTAACACACACTGAGGGCATAGCTGAGACTAATGGAATAAGAAGGGGAGGGGAGAGGAGGAATTGAATGATTGCTTACTTGCTCAAAAATGATGCAATAATATTTTTCTATTTTATAAAATGTCCCTTAATCTACTTTCCTATGATTAATCTGCTACCATGAATATAACTAAAATATTTGCTACATTAAATAAATTAGGGTTAAATTTACAGATCTTTTGAAAAGCTGCATCAGGATCTTTGGGGGATTATTACGTAGCTTCTTCCCTATGTATCCATAATCCTGAAAATTTGTCCTGGTTGAGTATTTTGAAAGGAGAAAAATGATTCATAGGTGAAGTTACTCACTGCAGTATTATATATAATACAAAACCACTGAAAACAACCTAAATGTTCAATCATAGGAGGATATGCCAGTAAATTAGAACACATTAACTTGATGGATAATGTTGCAGGAAAGTAATGGCACTCACTAGCAGTAGGCAAAGGCAGAATACAGAATTTAACATAGATCATGGTTATTCTCTAATAAGCAGCCCGTTATATGAATGTGGTAAAGTCAGAGGATGTATACAAATTTTTAAATGTCTTTTCAAGTTTGACATTTTTTTGTAATCAATAAAACTGAAAGATTGACATATTTAAGATACGTAATTGTCAAGTCTTTTGGCCTAGGAATAAGAAGTTTGAAGAAAGACAGCTATCTCTAAGGTATTCTGAACTAGCCCAGCAAAATGACCAAGTATGACTTCACAAGTATGTCTTCCCAGTGGGGACTGGGTCACAAAATTCAAGTGTTAATTTATAATGCTTAGCAGCTCCAAAAAAATTGTAGTTTAAGAGGAATTTCAACTACCAAGTTTTTCAGCCCCAAAGGCAGAGATATTGATCAAAAATAGACCACTAAAGTCAAAATTTGAGGGGAGATGAAATAGAAGCTAACATGTATAGAAACTCCCTTCTCTGGGTCCTCAGCTAAATATTTGCATATTTACTCTCTCAGTGGCTTCTCACCTCATGAGACAGGCAAAGCACTATACAGTATGTTTGTAATATAGCTCATAAAGGCTGTATTAACAGGCTGAAGGTCATGCAGCTAGAGAGATTCTAATTGAACATAAAATTTATGGGGACAGTAAAATAACTTGGAAAACTGTATTTGGTGTGGTGTCAACTGAAAGAAAAACATAAAACCATAGTCACACTGTAATTACTACGACGTAAAAGCATTCAGCTAATTTAGAAAGAAACATGGGGAAAATTAAAAGAGTTTTGCAAGAGTGGTTAAATTATGAGTAATTTTTTTTCTTCAACTTCTTTTAATACTGTTTTTGCAATAAAGTGGCCCATGCTATTTTGACTGCACCACATTGCAGGGTGTACTCTCACCCTGCGGAGGCCTGGGATGCCCTGGCTTAAGCCATCATTATATTAAAAATGCAACGGAATAAATGAATAATAATGATAACAATAAGAGCTGCTGTGAATTAACCATAATTGTCATGATGATTAGAGCAGCTATGAATTAAGAAGCCAATTGTAATTGTAATGGCCATTGCGATAATGACTTAGAAAATGAGTGCCTGTAAATGGATCCTGAGGAAAGGGGCTGGGAATATGTGACAGAAGACAAAGGGCCTGTGGATGGAGATGGAAAATTACAAGAGCATCATTCCTGCCAAGAGTGGATTCCAACAAAAGCATCGACCAGAGACAATTCCTCCACAGTGTGGCTTGGGCTGCACTACAAAGGACCAGATCTAGCTGGGAAGCTCAAGTATAAGACATCCCAGGCACCCATTTATGTCCAAGTACTGTCATTATCTAATGGCACGGAAGAGCTTCTCCAAGTGGAAAGAAGACCACAAGACTGCCCAGTGAAGTTGGCAAGGCTACACCCAAGACATTCTACCCTTAGAGGGGTGTGTGCCGACTCTAAAATCTGTGTAAAATAAACTCCAAATACAGGACTAATTCTGTAATGGAGTGAGAATTCCACCTTGGAATGACTTTGTATCTCTAGACCTGCAGACACGGCTGCTCAGAATGTAAACTCAACAACATATAACCCTATAGGCAACATGTGCTATGAGAAAATGACGTGTGTACACAGGTTGATCGTCGTGGTTATTAAGAACATGCATTTCAGAGACCCTGGGTTTGAAGCTGCCCCTTATTAAATGTACTTATCAGACCAGTGCTTACCCTCTTGGGCTTTATTTTTTCACCTGTGAAACAGGGCCAGTAATAGAATCTCTCTAACAGAGTTGTCACGAGAATTAAGTAAGATACTACTTGACAAGTTTAGCATAGCACATGGTGTACTGTGAGTGCTAAACAGTGTTAAATATTAGTGTTCTTAGAGTAATAAGATTAAGTGATGTAGCTATTTGTAAATGAAAATTTTATTTTTCACCAGAATTGCATACCGATTGGCATGCTCTTTTAACTGTCTTTCCTAAGATTCTGCATTATGAATACGATCTTACTGTATTTGAGGCAGGTAAATGCCAATGTCAATTATGAAATGACAAAATGAGGTCCTAAAATGTCAGTTATGAGGTCCTGTCCATTTCCAGAAATATATCTGATATGAGGAAAGGGATGAAAGTATAAGACTTTTAGAGTAGACAAGATACCTGGCACCAAGGGATGCTCTTTTGACATCATTATACAATAAGGAACCTTCTATTTTGGATAAGTAAGAAAATAAATGGCACTTATTAGAGCTATAGGTGTTTAACAAATATTTATTTACTATAAAATAATAATTACAAGTAAATAAAAATCAAAGTATATGCCAATAATAATAGCTAATATTTATTGAGAGTTTACTGTGTCAGCATGATTCACCATACTTTGTATTTATTACCTCGAGGCAGTGCTATAAAGTAGGTGATTTCTTATCCCCTTTTACAGGTGAGAAAAATTGAATAAAAGAAACCAAGTAACTCATTCAAAGTTGAAATAATGGAGTTGGTTGGGATTCAAGCCAGGCAGTCTGGCTGGAAAGTCACTCTAGGATAGTGATCAAGAGACACTTTGTACAAACTTTTTCTAAATTGTAAAGACAATCCTACAAAGCAGATATTTTTATCTTTATTTTACCCAGCTTTACAGATGAGGAAACAAGTTCAGTGGCATGCCAGACTGTACGGGGGAGATGAGAGTAGAAACAGCCATCCCTTTGGGGAAGAGCACTTTATTTCTAATGTTACCTAAAATCACTAGTGTTTAGTGAAAACAAAAAGCAGATGGACTTTGATTTGCTGTTGTTATTGCTTGATATTTTCCACAGACAATGTACCCCATTATTGCCAACATCTAGGGTGGGCTCCTCCCCCAGCTCCTTCTACCTCACCCAAGTCTCTTGTCATACCACTGGCTCAAAGAAACTGAATGACTACTAAGATCACACAGCTTTTAAATGGGAGACCTCAGCCTCTGAAGCTAGGCTTACCTGGTTTTGAAGTAGAAAGGCACCAGGCTAGGTTCTTTTCAATTCATTAATTTATTAGAATCACTTGGGAAACTTAAATATATATACATACCTATAAATGCCCAAACTCATCCCACAGACCAATTTAATCAGATTCAGAATTCCCATTGGTGAAACATTTGCATAAATATTTTATAGCTCATTGCCTCTATTTTAAAGTGCATCCAGAATTAAGGCCTCTAGCAACTTGGAATTTTATTCTGGTATTGATTTATCTTGTTTTTTTTTTAAAAAAAAAACCTCTAGGTAAGACTCCTATTTAAAGACAATCATGTATTGAATTACCCTCTAAGCTATGTCTCTAAATTATCAGCCTGAAGATCATTCCAGGCTAACCTAAGAAGTTTGAGTATCTGGGAATGGCAGACATCAGATAGCTTTGTGTGTCAAGCAGCCCCTCTTGGTAGAGATCTTCTATAGACTCCTAAAAGTGAATATAAAATGCCGGGATATCAAATAGAAGCAGCAAAATGTAAACAAGACAGAGAGTTCCTTCTTCCAAAGACAGCCAAATACTGACTAGATTGTTTGCGTATCAAATACAGTTTAGTAATGTGTACAAATCATTTTAGTCTATGCCAGTGAGGCTGTATGTAGGGTTCTGGGGCCAGAAAATTTTCCTGACCTCCCCTATATTCACTCCAGATGCTCCGACAGTCGGGATGCTAATATGACCTTTAACGACTAACTTAATTTGAACAGAGAAACTTCTGACCATCCATGCAGGCCATCAGAGCAGATGGTAAGACCAAGGGATACCAGTTAGGGCTCAGCTTTGGAGAAATCTAGAAAGTTCTAAAAACACATAAAGTACTTTAAATTCCCGGCTCCTCTTAGCTTGTCTGATTCACAGTCTTCAGCAATGAAGACATTTAACTTTTAAAAGCTCCCACAATGTGCTTCTGAAGCATCAGGTTTGGTTTCCAACGTGACAGAGGCTTTGGGCCATGGTGTGACTAGAAAAGCTTAAGTCTTTGGACTTCAATGACCTCTGTCTCACCGAGGTCTTTGAGTAGGAGACTCAAAGTAGGAGACCTCCTACTCACCGAAGACCTGAAGAGTTGCCATTATAGGAACATCCCTTTGGCCAGACGTGGTGGCTCATGTCTGTAATCCTAGCACTTTGGAAGGCTGAGACCTGTGAATTGTTTGAGTTCAGGAGTTCAAGACCAACATAGGCAACATGGCAAAACCCTGTCTCTATGAAAAAAAAATAATGGCCAGGTGTGGTGGGGTGTGCTTGTAGTCCCAGGTCCCAGCTACTTTGGAAGCTGAGGTAGGAGGAGTGCTTGAGCCTGGGAGATCAAGGCTGCAGTGAGCCATGATCGTGCCACTCTACTCCAGCCTGGGCAAAAGAGTGAGGCCCTATCTCCAAAATCAAAAAGCAACACATCTTTGAGTCAAGCAAGCATGGCCCAGCAGTCCCCAAGAACAGTCAAATGCAGTAAGAGGTTCTGCATAAGGACCTGGACTGCAGGGTTGGTAAGTCTGGGAATGGAGCACATGCAAGTAAGACTGCGTCAAGAAGCCTTCTGCACAGTGGATTCTATTCCTGCCTCTACCATTTCACCAGCTATGAATACTTGAATTATAAACTTAATTCCCTCAGCCTTAATATCTGTAAAATGGGGAATGAAAGTGCCTTCTTCATATTTTTATGATAATGATGTATTGAGCCAGTCCTGGGCCTTCTTGTTCTCAAATTGATTTTCCATCCTTCCAATGGTCTGCTTCCTATGGTAGGGGGCTGAAGCCTATAGGCTGTGGTTCTTGGCTGGCTCCTGGCTGGGTTGGCCAAGAGGAGACCCCAAGAGAGACTGGAAGGCGGAAGCAAGGAAGAAGCCAGGCATTCTCCCTCTTTCTCTCTGACTTGGAAGCATCTGTGCAGTGATATCTGTTATGGCTCTTGTTGCCTCCAGATTTTCCCACCATCGTTCTAGCTGCTATTGAGCAAATCCATCCCAAGGCCTCTAGTTAGCCTGCATCCTCTTGTTGTCCTTCCAGTGCAGGGATGACGGGGTAGATGCCAGCTTTGGCTAATTTCTGGGTTGTCTCTTGTCCCAGATTGTCTTGGTTCTTCCACAACCAAGTTGTTTACTTTCCCTTTGTTTCAAATACTTCTCAAGTGGTTCCTTTTTTATACTTTTTCCTCCTAATTAAAACCTTATATTATAATGCTCCAAGAATAGGGCTCAGTACTATTTATGCTGTATAAATTGGAGATAGTACAACTAAGTCTATTATAATAAGCTGCTGCTTATTTCCAGGTGCCTCCTGCTGTTGTACTCAGTATGAGTACTCTGGGATAAGATGGCTGACCATGGCCAAATCTGTTTGAGCAGCTTTCCCAAGCTTGAAATAGTAATAATAATCAACATTTATATAACGCTTACTCTGTGCTAGGCATGATTCTAATTGCTTCATTTAAATTAACTCTGTTAATCTTCACCATAACCCAATGAGGTAGACACTGTAACTATTGGGAATGAGGCAACAAAAAAATAAAGTGACTTACCCAAGGTCATAGAGCTAACAGGTGATAGGGCCACAATTCAGCCCCAGGAAGTCTGGCACAAGAAGCTGTGCTCTGTAACCCCTATTCTATTCTACCTCTCCAGATGACTGCCTAAGAACCAGGAAAAATAATTTATTTTCATTCTCAGTCACCACTGCCACTCAACTTGGAAGCCTCCATGTGAAGAAGCCTCTCTCTCACACACAGTTTCAGACCAGCACAAGAACTACGGCATCTTGACAGAGCATCCCTACCCAGCCCGGCCCAGGAAGGTCCAGCATCTAGCTTTGAAGCTGTTTGGCACCCACTGCCCTTTTTTCTGCCTTAATAGATGCCTCTAGTGGAGCCCAATCATGCAGGAATCCATAAGCCATTAACTGGAGCTATATTAAGCCTATAAAAATCAATTTCCAATGTTCCAATAACCTTCTTATAAATTAGTTTATCAGATGATTTTACTCATTCACTAATTAACTCAAGGCAGAAGGGAACTAACAGTCACTGTGTGCTTACTCTGTGTTCTGCTGTCTAGCACTCTACATGTAACATCTCTTTTCCTGTTCATCCTCTTAGCAACCTGTGCAAGGAAAATATGATTCCCACTTTACAGATAGGAAAACTGAGTTCAGAAATGCTGAGTGACTGCTGAGAGAGACCATAATTTAAATCCTCATCTGACTCAACCACACCACCTTTGAGCTAAGATAAGGATGCTGTCCAAATAGGAATTTTGAAGTGTGGTTATAAAAAGCCTAATTATGAAGACTGGGACACTTCCCATGGAAATTCCAAAATGTCTGTAGACCAGCTAGCACTCTGTAGCTTTTTTCCTATTTGAGCAGGAATGTCTATAGCAGTTAGGCTATGCCTGCCCCACCACTGTATGTTGAGTGGAACCCAGCAGGTAACTGTCTCTTTAATTTCATAGGTCTTCCTATTAACAGAAACTGTATGCAAGAAACTGAGCTTAACAGACTATTCTGTTAATAGTCAAGGAGTCTCATCCTCCCCTGAACCTGATATGCATCATGATATTTGGAACACAGAGCTGATACTTTATAAATAGGGGCATTTGGGGACCTTGGGAATGACTGAATATACTTTGCATGTGAAAGGGATATGACTTGTTAGGGACCAGGGGGTAAAAGGTGGTAGGCAGCCAATAGCTCCCAATGATCCCTACCTCCAAGTATTTACATCCTTGTGTAATTCCCTCCCCTCATAAGCTGGACCTAACAATTTGCTTCTAATGAATAGAATACAACAAAGGAGGCGAGTCTGGTTTACAAAAAAAAAAAAGCCTCTGGCTTGTGTCTTGCTCATTCCCTCTTGCTCTTTATTGTTTCCTCTGCTACACTCCAGTTGCCATGCTGACCTGTCCTTAGGAGAGGCCCATGTGGCAACTCAGGGGGCGCTCAGGACAACTGCCAGCAAAGAACACAGGTCCAGCAATCCACAAGAAACAGAATGCTGCGAAATCCAAGAGTACATTTGGAAGCCACTCCTTCCCCAGTCAAGCCTTCATATGAGACTGCAGCCCTGAATGGCATAGTGATTAAAACCTTGAGAAAGATCCTGAGACAGGAACATGCAGATTTATGATCCACAGAAACTACAGAGTAAGTGTTTATTGTTTCAAACCACTAAATTTGGGAGTAATTTCTTATGCAGTAATAGACAACTAATAGACTTAGTATCTCATCTCATTCATGATCTCTTCCAAGGGGTGCTTGAGAGAAGAATGCCACTCAGCTCCAAATTCAGCTCTCCAGGAAAAAGGAAAGGAAGGAAATAAACATTTATTGAGTACTTACTAAATTTTAAGCACTTATCTTGGTGATTTATTATCACATTTAATCCTCTTCCAAAAAAAACCTCTTATCTCCATCTTACAGTTGAGGAAGCTGAGGCTTTGAGTCAGTAATTAGGTCACCTAGGTCACGAAGCTATCAGTATCTGAGCTGGGAGTGAGGGGGTTGAACACAGGCCACTCAACCTGCAAAGCTAATGATCTTTCCACTAACCACACTGTTGAAGGTGGGCCTACTCTGCACCTAATTCCATGGCAGCTGCTTTGCTGCATTATCTCGTTTAGTTTGTCAAGTTTTCTAAAGAAAGAAGACAAGCAGATCAGCAGACACCAAGAGATTTTGCCTGTGCTTGAGGCATAAAAGATGAAAGACAGAGAAGGACCTTGTTTAATAGGATAAAAGGATACAGTTTCACATCCTCTCCCCATACCCTTTTGGTCTTCAACCAAATACACAAACGCTCTCCCCATCTAACTTCATTCTAACTTCATTTAGCTCTTTATTTGCAGATGAACAAGCGGGTCATCTCCATATCAGTGGAGAGCTCTAGAGACTGTACTTGACTGAAAATGAAGAAAACCTTCAAACGTGTTGGGAGGGAGGAGCAGGACGGGGTAAGGGTAGACACAGACAAGCAATGCCCTAAGACTCCTAGTTTCTTGTGGGAAATAGCCACAAGGGGAAAATCAATACCAACTACACCTTTGCTCCAATTTTAAATATTTCCTCTCCCCAACACAAGCATCTACTTTTAGGATATTACTATCCTTCCTCTCCACAGGGCTTCTCTCAACCAGTCTCTGCGTGCCAGCTTCCTAGACCCATGCTGAAGTTGAGGCTGTGGTCTTCCAGCTACACAGTTAGTATACTCACCTCAAACATTTTGGGAAAATACATATTCTTCAAAAATGCTAACTAAATTTTTTATGTTAAATTGAAGAGTATAATTTCAAACATATTTTTCCAGCATGACAAACATATATTTTTAAATTTGAGTTAACTGTAGATTCAGATGTAGTTGTAAGAAATAACAGAGAGATCCTGTACCATTTACCCAGTTTACCACAGTGTTTGCAAACTATAGTATAATATCCCATCCAGGACATTGACACTGTTGCAGCCAAGATTCAGAACAGTTCCTGCACCATGAGGATCTCTCTTATAGCCAAACTCACTTTCCTACTACCACCTTCAGCCCCTGTATTAGCTTGCTAGGATTGCCATTAAAAAGCACCACAAACTGGATAGCTAAAACAGAAATGTATTGTCTCACAGTCCTGGAGGCTAAGGGTTCAGCAAGCTGGGCTCCTTCGGAGGCATGTGAGAGAATCCTGTTTCATTTCCTAGATTGTGATGGTTTGCTGGCCATCTTGGATGTTCCTTGACTTACAGATCTTTGCTTTCATTGCCACAGTGTTCTCCCTGTGTATCTCCAAATTTCCCCCTTTTAAAAGAGCACCACTCATATTGGACAAGGGGCCCACCCTCCTCCAGGTTGACCTCATCTGAACTAATTTTCTCTACAATGACCTTATTTCTAAATTAGGTCCCATTCTGAGGTACTCAAGGTTAGGACCTCCATATGTGCATTTTGGGGAGACACAATTCAATCTGTAACACCCCTCCTTATCCTCAGCCTCTGACAATCACTAGTCAGTTCTCCTTGTCAATAATATTGTCATTTGAAGAATGTTATATAAATGGAATTCTACCTTAAGTATCAGCTTTTTTTTCACTTAACATATTTCTTCTGAGAGTCATCCAAGTCGTTGAGTATATCAATTGTTCATTCCCTGTTATCACTGAGCAGTATGCTGAGCATTATACAGATAGACGGTGGTTTAATCTTTCACCTGGTGAAGAACACCTGAACTTACTCTAGTTTTTGGCCATTATAAATCAAGCTGATATGAACACTCATGCACAGGTTTTTATATGAGTGTAAGTTTTTATTTCTCTAGGATCAATGCCCAGAAATGAAATTGCTACATTATATTGTAATTGTATATTGAGTTTTAAGAAACTGCCAAGCTGTTTTCCAGAATGAAGGCACTATGTTACATTCTCAACAGCAAGGGAGGAGTGATCTGATTTCTCTGCAACTTTGCCAGCAATTCCTGTAACTAATTTTGTTTTTAGCCATTCTTCTAGGGCTATAGTGATATCTCACTGAGGTGTCAATTTGACCTTATGGTTAATGATATTAAACATCTGCTTGATTATCTCCTCATGTCTTTTGCCCATTTTCTAACTAGACCCTTTGCTTTATTTTTTAATTTAAGCTTTAATAATTCTCTCTATATTCCAGATACTAGTGCTTTGTGAGATATGTGGTTTGCAAATATTTTTTCCCAGTCTCTAGCTTCTTTTTACCTTCTTCACATGGGCTTTCTCATAGTGGAAGTTTTTAATTATGATGAAGTATAATTTATCAATTTTTGCTTTTATGGCTTGCACTTTTCTTAGTGCTAAATCAACTCTTTGCCCTAAATCTTGAAATGTTTTTTCCTAAAGTTTTAAACTTTTATATAGTTTTACGGTTTATATGTAAGTCCATGATCTGTAATTTTTACATAATCTGAGATTTAGGCTGAAGGTTTTTTGGTTTTTTTCTTTTTTTGCCTGTGGGTGTCCAATTGTTCTAGTACCATTTCCTGGGTAGGTGGGGGATTTGATACTGTATCCTAGTAATTTTGTCTACTGTGTTAAAAGCCTTTGGTCCTATTTAAGTCTCTTGTTTTAGCAGAATGTCACCCTATTTAGGTTTATGTTTAGCTCATGTGTCTCAACTTACTGTTGTAGGCTGTGGTTCCAATTGAACCTCAGACCCTTTGTGGATTTATTTTGGTTTGCTTGGTTTTTCTGGTGATGCTGAGGCTCCGCTGGTTCTCCACTGGTGCTACCTGTGAAAGTGGAAGGGCTTTCTCCAGGCTATACCACCAAGTATGAGAGAGGCAGAATGATTTTAATCAAATGACAAAATCAGTATCGCATTCTAGAATTGCTTTTTTCATGTAATGTTATAATATAAGCATTGTATTGTACTATTTTGCTTTTATGTAAACCCTGAAACACTCATCTTTAATGGTTCTTATGATATTTTAACCCCTAGGTTACACACAGAAGATAACATTCTGGGGTATAAGAAACTGAGACGGTAACATCAGTATTCCTGTCTCATTTTGTTTTTTAAGAGTTATCTGAGCCAGGTGTGGTGGCTCATGCCTATAATCCCAGCACTTTGGGAGGCACAGGAGGGCAGATCATCTGAGGTCGAGAGTTCAAGACCAGCCTGACCAACATGGAAAAAACCCATCTCTACTTAAAATACATAATTAGCCGGGCATGATGGCACATGCCTATAATCCCAGCTTCTTGGGAGGCTGAGGCAGGAGAATCACTTGAACCTGGGAGGCGGAAGGCACAGTGAGCTGAGATTGCACCATTGCACTCCAGTCTGGGCAACAAGAGCAAAATTCCTTCTCAAAAATAATCTCAGATGTTATCTCTCTTGCTCCCTTAACATTCCAAGAAAAAGTTTAATGAAAGTGATGGTTTCAAGGGCAGAAGCGTTCCTGCTTTGAAGAGTATTACCCAGTTCTGGAATTTGAACTGTGAGTTTCAATTCCCTTTTCAAAGTTTTGTAAAATAAGGTTACATTTTTTTAACTAGGATTAATTTTAAGAACATACGAAGATTAATATTATCTTCAAGCACTTTTCCAATGAGCTGGCTAGATCTATAAGCTCCACTTGTATTGGGGAACTTTCCACAAGCATAAGTAAAAAACACAGAGTCTTTATCGAAGACCATGACACTGGGGTGCCCCTTCAAATTGTTTAGCCCTGACAAATCCATCATTTGCATTTGTTAGGACCTTCCTCTGCCTGGTCTTCTCCAGTTAAACTGTTCTCTGAAGTATCAGGGCATTGCTTCCCACAGCTTGAAAAAAAAAAAGTCATAGCTTCTCTCTCACTTTTCCAGATTCTGAACTTTTCTTTCTGGTTCTAGGAAAATGCTTTTATTTTCACAGATTAGGCTGTAAAGCAGACTACAGGTTCAAACCCTTGCTCTGCCACTTAGAAGCCAAGTTGTCTTAGAAACAGGCTCAACATCCCACTCAGGTAAGTGCTTCAGTTTTCTCATTCATAAAATGGGAAACAAAATAGAAGCTACCTCACAGGATGTTACAAGGATCAAATGAGCTCATACATACATGTAAAAGCACTGAGATTGGGACTTGACATTTAATCATCATCATCCCCATCCTCTTCATCACCGTCTGCATTCTCATCGCCCTCTGAGGCACTCCCTTTTTTCCCCACCAGGACAAGCTCCTGCATGCCTGGGGATGCTGAAAAGCAAAGCCACGGAGAGGCTCATCTTACAGCCTGTGTTTGCCCTTCATATGGCCACAAACCTCTCCAAGCCAGGAAGCTAGAGCCCACTACTCATTTTGGATAATGGAAAGCAGGAAAATCATAGAGCATTATCTGCCAAGATTACCCTGCCAATTGTGGTGGTTTTAACCACTGCATATATTTGTCAAATCTCATTTAATAGTATACTCAAAACTGGTGCATTTTATTTTATGTAAATTATACCTCAGTAAAGCTGACAAGAGAAATTACCCTGCTACATGAATAACACTATACTTAAAGAAATGATTTGGGGAGAAATACCTTGAATGTGAAATTTTTTAATGGGAGACATTACCATTCTAGGTTTTCTTTGTGCTTCCAATGTCTCTGTTATGCAATGAAGCCAAAGCTTTCAATCATAAATTACCCAGGAACTTGGGTGGTTGGGAATGATATTTGCCTCTCTATATATTCAGCAAATAAGAGCAGAAAACAGTGTCTTCTGTCCCTAAACTTTTTTTTTAGTCTGGGGTCATAACAAAATAATAATCAACCTTTGTGTGCTTTTGTTAGTGCTAATTTAGAGCTACTCATGTCTACACAAGATAGTGCATTTGATTACTTCAATGGCCCAACATGTTAGTAAGCCAGATATTGTCCCCACTTGACAGAGGACATACTCATGTCCAGAATGAGAAGGTGACCTGCCCAAGGTTGTACAGATGGGAAGTCCCATCGAGGCCTTGAGCCCTGGAATTTTATAGCTATATACCCTGTTTTATTTGTTACATCATTGGACACAGTCATCATATTCTCAGGCCCTGGAATTGGCCACATTTCCCTCTAGGGTCTAGCAGTACAGATTCCTATTATGAAATAGGAGGCTGCTGGTCTGAGTCTTGAGCCTTGTGTTGCCATCCTGCAGCGAGTGCCATATTGTTATCACACTGGCCTCACAGGAACAGATGGAGAGAAAATGCAGAATGTTCTTCCTCCTGCTCCTGTTGTCTTGATCCACATGAATCGTGATGCAGCAGAGGGAAAATGAAAAGGTAGCAGTTGGCCTCTAAAGCATTAAATTGCCATATGGTCTGAAGGGAATTATTTATTATTTAACCATTGCCACACAGAATTTGAGACAGCTCCAGAAAGAGAGTTTTTAGTTTGCCTTGAAGAGTCAGTTTCAGAAGCAAATTTTACTACCTCTTTATTTTCCAGCCCACAGATAAGAGTTCACTTCTCGAAATTAGGTAACAAATTGATCTGCTCCATGCATGGGAAACATGGCAAGGATCTCCTGAAATCTCCAGAAAGAAAAGGAGGAGAATCAAACAGTGATGGATGAGATTTCCGTCTGCAGGAATGTCTCAATTGAGTTCTACAAATGGAAGCTGGAGTTACCTGGGAACAATCAAGTTTAATCATTGAGTACTGGAGACACTCTCCAGGGGCAACAGTAGAACACACTGTATCTGAAAATGCTGCAGCCTCTTTGTACTAGTTTTTAGGGCTGCCATAACAAAGTACCACAGACTGGGTGGCTTAACAGAAATTTATTTTCTTGTGGTTCTGGAGACTAGAAGTCCAAGATCAAGGTGTCAGTAGGATTTCTTATGAGGCTTCTTTCCCTACTTGTAAATGGCTGTCTTCTCCCTGTGTCAACACAAGGTCTTCCCTCTGTACCTGTGTCCAAATTTTTTCTTAGGAGGATAGCAGTTATACTGAATTAAGACCCACCCTAATGACCTCATTTTAACTCAGTTATGTCTTTAAAAACCTATCTCCAAATACAGTCTCATTCTGACATACTGGAGATTAGCATTTCAACCTATGAATTTAGTAGGGCCATTGGAATCACAATTCAATTCATAACACTCCATAAAAGTGTCTGTCTTGTGGTAAGACCTGTCAATCTCAGGTCTATATCTAATCTTTATCTTGACCTATTTACTGCCAAAAACTACATTTCCCAGGCTCCCTTGCCAACTGTCTGTGGATAGGGAGAAGGCATTGGTGAAACACTGAATGATGAGAGAAGAGGAACAGCCTCTCTAAAACTAGCTGACTCTTCCTCATTGTCCCAGCACCATGTATAAAGTTCCTCTTTCATGGTGTTCATTCCTATTGGGCATAGCGTATCTCTTGTGAGATGGCCCTGGCTTCCAGATTTTCATAACCCCATCTCCTTCATCTTTCCATTCGTAAGGGTGGAATGGCTTACTGCAGTTGCTAATCTCAGAGGTGCTTCAGTATCTTGTTTGGCTTCTCAGCTCTTCATCACCTGGCTAGCCAATTTCCAATATTAATTTCCCTCTTCTGAAAGACTTAGAAAGTCCTGTTTCTCTACCTGACTCTAAATATTATGTCCCCAATCTGAGAACAATGTTTCCATCAAACGGCAAAACTAAAGGTCACCCTAGAATCTTAAAACACAAAGGAATGTCCCCTATGTGATAATAATTTTAAAAACACACACATTCTCTTTATTAGAGTTTCTTTCTAGGTGAGAGAGACATTAATAAAGGTGTCACAAACTGCAAAATTAGGTGATACCCATACACACAGCCAGCAGCCAAAGCCACTGAGAAAGCTTAACCTTCAATGTCCCCAAACTTCATGGACCCCTTATAACGCCCTGAGAGAAAACTCAGCTTTGTGTTATATGGTCATATTTTTTTGTAAAATTTTTAAAACATATTTTTGCATAAGCTTTAAGCCCAGAAAAACTTCACTATACCTGCTGCAATTATTTTAGAATTGGCAGGCAGGGCTCAGCCCTTACAGAATCAAATATTGGCATTTGATTGAAGACCTCAATCTGTTCTCTGGACTCCTGAATCTTGGACACTCTGATCACAGGTTAGAATCAACTCCCTGCCATAGTCATTCTTGTTCTTCAAAATTCTGTTGAGGCAACAGTTTGCAATTAAGTATATGCTCTATGGTCAGAGAGCCTCGACTATACTCCCAGCTCCACCTCATATTACTGTATGACCTTAAGCCTCCAATTTCTCATCCATTAAATGGAGATCATGGTAGTACCTAGTTTCTAGGGTTGTTCTGAGGATTTAGTGAGACGATCCAGGCAAAGGGTTTAAAGGGTGCCATAAACCTTTTATGTCAGTAAGTGCTACATGAATGTCAGTCATTGTTATTACTAATATGGACTTGACCTCAGACCTCTTTCACCTTAATTCCCATCTCTATGTTTCTTTGCCTAGACTCACTCAACAACCCCACTGTCAACACTTTCCTGCCTCTGAACAGTAAGCTGACTGCCACGCCTCTGCCAGCTGTATCCAGGCCTCAGGCTTGGGTTTGAAAGTTGAGCTTGCAAGGAACCTCCTTGACAGCTTTTTTTCAGCCCACTGGTGCAGGGGATCCACACTGTTACTGGATTTCACTTGACCTTCCTAGCTACGGGCAGTACCACCCCCATGAGGTGACAGGTTAACTGTTTCTGGAAGCATCTTCTTGGACCACAGCAGCAAAAGACAAGCTTAACAAGCAGGAAATTACTGCCAGGACCTCCTCCTATCCTCTCATGAACTCTCTCCATTTCATGCCAGAGCTCCTGTGACATCTGGAAGGGACCAAATGGAGGGCCCTTCCAATACAATTTCCTTAACTTCCAACTTCTTTCTACTACTATATTAATGGCCTATCTTTATTATTGTTACTATTAAGAAAGAAAACTGATAGAGTAAGATGGGAATTAATGACAGCTCCATTTGCATTTTTGTGAGGATTTATCATGTCATACTAAAGATTTACTAAGAGAAACAAGAATAATATAGTGAAGACCTATATATAGGCATCCAGCTTAAGAAGTATAATATTACCAGCTAAAGCTCCCAGTGTACCCCCTTCCCTAGCATTTTGCCCTCCTTCCTCCCAGAGGTAACCACATCCTGAATTTGGTATTAATCCTTCCTTTGTTTATATTTTTCCTACATACAGGGAGATAGGCATTCCTACAGTAAGTTAAAAAACATTAATAGTATTTCTATAAAGGGTACAAGAAAATCTAGTTGATTTTTTTTGCCCAAATGAATCTATGGTCAGCCCAATAAGAAAGATTTGGAAGATGCCAGAAAGAAAGGCCAAATATTTGGTGAGTGTTTCATTTGGTTCTACTTCTTGTAGTTTTACTTTTCTATTGATTTACTTTCTTTTCAATAATTATGCCTATCTTTTTTAAAATTCTTGAGCACATGTACCATAAATTCTTTAAAGTGAGTACCTGCTAATTTCAACATCAGAATCATCCTGTCTTCCTTTACTGTTTTTCCTCTTGACTGTGGCTCATGTTTCTAGTCATTTTTTTTTTAGCATACTGGACATTATGCATGGCAAGTTACACAGACCATAATCTGTCACACTTTTCTGAAGAAGGTTGGGTGATGAGTGCACCGGAGGCATTAGGTCAAATTTCTGGAGAGTCCTATAAACCTTTGTCTAACTGTAGGCCTGGTAGGAAAATGCAAGTGCCTGTAAAAAGTGAATTTGAGCATTTATATGGGAAAAAGAAGTTGTCCTGCACCTGATGAGTGAGGGGCTTCCAGTGGAATTGTACTGATATTTTACTTAAGAAATATGCCTGTAATGACCATAAAGTTTGGGCAGAAAGTAAAACAGATCTACAAGCACAATTCACGACAATTAATATTTTTGTTGTGGAGAGTTCGACTGATGATGTAAGAAATGATTGAGGCATATTACCTCCTCCAAGGAAGTCCCTACCTACCAAGAAAACACAAACTGTATTTGTGTGATACTGTTTCCAGGTTATTGAATCAATTGAACAGATTTAGCTGTGAAAACTCAAGGAATAATAGATATGAAAGCTACTGCTCTGTTTGAAGTAAATTACGCCTCCAAGAACTTTGTTCACTAACACCCATACCCTAGGAAAAGAGGTTTTTGAGTGGCATCTCAGTACCTAGGCCTCCAGAGGACAGTCTGCAAACTATTCCTGTAGACTAGTGGTTGGCAAACTTTCAATAAAAGGCCAAATAGTAAATATTTTAGGCTTTGTGAACCATATGGTCTCCATTCACAACTACTCAAACTTTCCATTGTAGCACAAAACCAGCCATGAACAATATATAAATGAATGGGTTTGGCTGTGTCCCAGTAAATCTTTATTCATAAAAACAGATGGTGAGCCAAATTTGGCCCACAAGCTAGAGTTTGCTGATCCCTGTTAGCCCAAAGAGGAAATAATCCTTTTTAGAAAGCCTGGGTGACCCCTCAAAGCTAACATGAGCTTTTTTTTTGAAGGTCTGAAATGTTAGGTGCTTATCTTTTCCATAAAGAATTTAGTCCTGTAGATTTCATTGTTGCTCTTATTGATAACATTTGCCTTGTCAACCAATTAAATAGCCATGGATATCTGGGAAGTGTCTTTGTTTATTTGCTGTAGAAAGTTCACTGGAGGAAAGGCAGGGCACCAGTGATGATCAGGAAGGCCCACCCCAATTAGTTGTGTAAACTTGGTCAATTTTTTTCATGTGTCTGAGCATCCTTATCCATTCTTATCTTTAAAATGGAAACCATAGTATCTAATTGACAGGACTGTCACGAGGATTAAATAACTTCAGAATCAGTGCCGAATAAATGGTAGGTCCCTTTTTCTTTTTATGAAACAGAGGACAATAATAAGTATCTCTGAAAAGTGGAGTAAAAGGAACAAAATTTTTAAATCCAATTTGTCTAATAAATTGCTCTAGTAATCCCTCCCTAAAGGTCAGAAATATTTTGAAGTACTCCAAATTATTTTCTATCAATGGAGCAAGCAATAGGTTCGGCCTGATACAGTGGGAAAGGCTCCAAACTGGGAGAAAAGTCCAAGTGACTCAGGTTCTTGCTATGTGACTTTGTGCAAATCAATTCTGTTTGTTCTCAATTTTCTTAATTTCCTCAATTTCCTCAGCTGTCAAAATGAAGTTTGCTGGACTAAGATTGGTGATTCCCAAACTGTCAGAACATCATAAGGGGTTCTTGAATCCGTGCATTATCTGAATAAAATGCATTAAATCAGGTATTATCCTAATAAAATGCTCTCATATGAGCAGAAAAATCTTAATGTTAACAGTGGTTCTAGAATGCAAAAGTGTGAGCAACGCTGGGTTGGATGATTTCTCAGGTGCCTGCCAGTTCTAACAGCCCATGTTTCAGTGAAAGTGTGCAGTTCAATTATTTCCATGCACGTCACAGAAATGTAACTGACAGCATGACATTGTTATTCAGGAGGCATTTATGAGCCCTATTGAGTTCACGCCATGAACACAAATTGGGGATATAGATTCTTTCCTTGGCTTAAAATCAACTGAAACCAGCTACACTGTAGGAAAGCGTGGTAACAATGTACACAGTCAATCTTTCCTTCTTAAAGGAGTTACAATGTCCAATGACAAGCCAGCAGGTTACTATGATGGAGGAGTAGATGTGACACAGGCTCTCAAGAGTGGCTGGAGTTAAGCAATTTCATTCAGCTAATACACAGTTGCTGTCCTAGAACTAGAAATAAATTATAGGAGACATGAGCTACATTTGCCTGATGAGCACCCATTCCCATTCTTTTTGCAGCCTTTCCATTTTTCTTGGAAGGGGAAGGAGAGTGAATCACACACTCAGCTGTGTGAACCCCGGTTTCTGGAGAGGACACGAGATCCTAGTCTGGCCAATCAGAATATTCTATCTATCTGTCTTGTAGGGATGGACTTAGAATTGGGCACATGGGTCAAATAGATCCAATGAGACTCTGTTCTGTCACTTTTACTGGAACCAGTGATAAAGATCCATTTTCTTTCCTTTAAGGTTATTTGATAGAATGGAAGCCATAATTTGCCACCATCACCAAGCACACACACATGCAAAATCCTCAATTTACAAAAATGTACAAATATCTGAACAGCTGGATTTTGTTGTGCCTGAAGCCAAAATATTCTCAGACTTTTCAATTATGAAAGCCAATACATTTACTTTTTTAAAAAAAATCACTATAGATGAACTTACGTGACATGCAACTGAAAGAAGCCTAACTGACTCAGAATGTCTGAGAAAAAGCAAATTCTGAAGTTCTATTACACACACACATACATCCTTGTGTTCAATAGTTCCAACTTCTTCCATTCAGTTGAGTCCAAAAACCAGAAGTCCTCCTTGATTTCTCTGTCCCATCTCCTTCCAGTCCCCAAATGTGTTTACCCAGCTACAGAGTCCCACTGACACTACCTCTTAAATATTGCTTGAACTTACCTGCTTTTCTCCAAACTCATGGCTAATGCTTCCTTGAGGTCTTCTTCCATCCTTGGCAAGACTATTCCAACACTCTCCTAAAGACCCTTCTGCATATAATCTGATTGTTATATCATGAATGGGGTTTGTCATATCAAACTCCATTCAAACACTGTCCATATTCCTCAGAGCATTTTTTCTTTTTAGACAAGGATGCACTCTGTCACCCTGGCTAGAGTGCCATGGTGTAATGATAGCTCACTGCAACCTTAAATTTCTGGGCTCAAGTGATGCTCCCACCTCCTCAGCCTTCTAAGTAGCTGGGGACCACAGGTACATGCCACCATGACTGGCTAGTATTTTTAATTTTGAGTCAGAGTCTCACTCTGTCACCAGGCTGGAGGGCACTCTCAACTCACTGCAACCTCTGCCTCCCAGGTGCAAGTGATTCTCCTGCCTCAGTCTCCCAAGCAGCTGGGATTATAGACACGCACCACCACACCCATTTTTTTGTAGTTTTGTATTTTTAGTAGAGATGGGGTTTCACCATGTTGGCCAGGATGATCTCCATCTCTTGACCTCATGAATTTTTTAAATTTTTAACAGAGATGAGGTCTCACTATATTTCCCAGGCTGGACTTGAACTCCTGGCATCAAGTGTTCCTCCCATCTCTATCTCCCAAAGTTCTAGGATTATAGGTGTAAGCCATCATGCCTGGCCTCAGAATAATACTTTTAAAGAGCAAATGTCACTAAACTCTTTAAAATTAATCAGGCTCTTTGTTGCCTTAGTGTAATCCAAATTCCACATTACTGTATGCAAAACTACTGCAGCCAGACCCTATCTTCTATTCTACCCTTTTAACAACACTCCTCTGTCCCTTAGTCTCCTTTTCCACTTTCCTACTACTACACACACTATGCTTCTCTGTGCCAAACTACTTGAAGTTTCCCAAACAGAACAGACAAAAACCAGAGACCCTCTCTGGTTTGTAGAATTGAACTGACCTTGACAAACAGCATCTCTGAACATATACCCTGTTATGTCTGCTCTATCAGAACTCACCATATGCCCACAAGTTACCAAATGTTGAGCTGCCATTATTTACATGGGAATTGAAACAACTGCATTTTGTTCTGTTTTGACACAGTCACTGCTAGGCCAAACCTCTTAAAACTATTTTCAAATTGTAATGTGGATGTTAACCCAAATAATCAAATCCAACATAGAAAAAGCAAAAAGAATTAGGATCTCCAATTTTGCTCCTCTAGTAGATTACACAGAAAAATGGTCATTTCTGTGTCTTCACTTCTGACTAAGATGGGGTAACAGCTACATCCTCTGTTCTGAAAAAGTCAAATAATAAACACACCATATGAAACAACAGTTTGCAAGATAATGAACACCATGCAACAAAGGACAACGATCCTTGAGAGAAGGGAAACAAATGAGGTGACCCTTATGACTGACCTAGCATCTCACCTTAAGGGCGTTTCCAGGCCACAGTACAGGGAGAGGAAACCTGGAAGAGGCTGGTGGAGTCACTGAGTTGAAGACACAGAACCAAGAGACCAAGGCAGTTAGAGTCCATAAGAAGGAGAGTAGTAGAGAAGACAGAGCTGCACAGAGGGCCCAGCCCAGAGATTTGCAGGTTTCCTGAATACTGACCATCACAGAAAGCCAGAATGGCTTTGACAAGGAATGAAGCTGGAGGACTAAAATTACTTAATATCAAGTCTAGTAATAAAATTCTAGTAAGCAAGACAGTGTGGCATTAGCATAAAGATGAACAAATATACCAATGGAACAAAGTAGAATTTAAAAATAGGCCCACACATGTCTGGGCAAATGAGTTTCAACAAAGATGCAAAGCAATTTAATAAACAGAGTGAGTCATCTTCGCAACAAATGGTACTGAAATAATTGGAGATCCATAACTCACACCATATACAAAAATTTACTCAAATAAATGCAGCACCTAAACTTTATAAAATAAAATTTCCAAAAGAAAACAAATAAAAGAAAGCCTTGCTATCTTTGGGTTAAGAAGAGAGTTTTTAGATACAACAAAAGCAGAACTCATAAAAGAAACAATCGACAAACTGGATTTCAGCAAAGTTTACAGCTTCTGTGCTTCAAAAGATATGGTGAAGTTAATAAAAAGAAAGGCCACATACTCAAGGAGAATATTTGCAAATTATATTTTTAAAAGAGATGTACAAATAATGCTTAAAACTTAGTAATAAGAAAACCAACTTATTTTCAAAAAATGGTTAAAAGGATTGAACAGATACTTTACCAAGAGATATACCAGTGGCAAATAATCACAAGAAAAAAAAATGCAAGGGAGTAAAGATGGCTAACTAGAAGCAGCTACAGTGCATGGCTCTGGGAGAGAGGAACAAAAGGGGCAAGTAAATACAGCAACTTCAACTGAAACATCCAAGTTCTCATGCTGGGACTGATCATGGAAACAGCTTGACAGAGAATAGAGAAAAGCAGGGCAGGATGATGGCCCACCTGGGAGGGAGAGCCCAGGGAACCTCCTCCTGCCCAGGGAAGCAGTGAGTGAATGTGAGACCCTGGGAAACCACACTTCTCCCACTGGTCTTTGCAACCCTCAGGTCAGGAGATTCCTTTGTGAACCCATTCAACCAGGACCTTTGGTCTGACATAGAGCTGTGTGATGCCTTGGCAGAGCAGCTGCTCAGGCATGCACAGATTCCCAGGAGCTTTGCATACTCCAGCCCCAAGATCCCCAGCAGGCATGACTGCAACTCAGGCAAGGCAGGAGGTCACATTTACATACACACCACTAGGAAGACAGCTGAACCCAGGAGGCCCAGCAGCATTGCCTGGGAGCCCCACTTCCAAGTGCCTCACAGGAGAAGACCCACTGACTTGGATTTCCAGCCAGCCCCTGGCAACAGTGTTGCACTTAGTTGGGGCAGAATGGAGTTGCCAGAGGGAGGGACAGGCCACCATCTTTGCTATCTGAATGACTCAGCCATTCCAGCCTACAGGTTTAGGAGAATCCAAACCAAACTTACCAGGGACAGAAGGGATTCCCACACAACAGCACAACACAGCTGCTCTACCAAAACATGGCCAGACTGCTTCTCTAAGCAGAACCCCAATCCATTCCTCATCTAGGGAAAGGCCTCCCAACCAGGGCCTCCAGCCAGCCCCACACATATTCTCTGGCAGACAGAGTTTTGATTTCTCTCTAGGATGGAGTACCTGGGGGGCAGAACTCACTGCCATCTTTGCTATTTGGACAATTCAGCTATTACAGCCTGAAGGCTTAGGAGAAACTAAACCATCTGGGACAGAAGCAGTACCCCTGCATAGCACAGCTGCTCTACAAAAGCATGGCTAGACTGCTTTCTTAAGTGGGACCCTGATTTCTCCTTTCTCAATGGGCAGGATTCCAGCTACTCCCACTGATGTTCTCTGGTGTCAGGGATTTGAAAATTTCCTAGGACAGAGTTACTAGAGGGAAGGGTGGGCTGCCACGTTTGCTGTTTCAGCTACTTAGCCATTCCAGCCTCAAGGCTTTGGAAAGCCCAACCCTATGGGGGACAGAAAAAATGCCTCAGTACAGCTGGGCTGCTCTATGAAAGTGGGGCTAGACTGCTTAAGTGGGTCCCCATTCCTCCTGGCAGCGAGAGACCTCCCAACCAGGGTCTCCAGCCACTTCCTAAGGTGCATTCAGGCTAGCCACAGGTCTGTACCACCCTGGGATCCTCCCAGAGGAAGGGCCAGGCTGCCATCCTTGCTATTGCATAGCCTTCACTGGTGATACCTCCAGGTACTAGAAAATCTGAGGTGACTAGGGACTAGAGCAGATGCCCAGCAAACCACATCATCCCTACAAAAAAGTAGCTAGACTGTCAAAAAACAAAACAAAAACTGTATCTAGAGGTCAGCAACCTCAAAGACTGAAGGCCAACAAAAAAATGAGAAAGAATCAGTACAAGAATACAGAAAACTCAAAAAGCCAGAGTTCCCTCTCTCCTCCCAATGAACATCATCTCTCCAGCAAGGGTTTGGAATAGGGCTGAGGCTGACACGGCTGAAATAACAGAAATAGTCCTCAGAAAGGGGATTAAAACAAACTTCTCTGAGACAAAAGATCATGTTCTAACTTGATGCAAGGAATCTAAAAATCACAATAAAATACTGTAGGAGCTGACAGAATAGCCAGGAGAGAGAAGAAAATAACCAACCTGCTAGAGCTGAAAAACACAGTACAAGAAGTTCATAATGCAGTCACAAGTTTACTAATAGCAGAATAGACCAATCTCAGAGCTTGAAGACTGTCTTTCTAAAATAAGACAGACAGACAATAATGGAGAAAAAAAATAAAAAGGAATGAACAAACCCTGTGGGAAATATGGGATTATGTAGAGATCAGATCTGCAGCTGACTGGTGTATCTGAAAGATCTGGGGAGAATGGAACCAATCTGGAAAATGTATTTCAGGATCTCACCCATGAGAACCTCCCCAATTTTGCTAGACAGGCAAACATTCGAATTCAGGAAACACAGACAACCTCAGTAAGATATTCCACAAGATTATCCCCAAGACACATAATCATCAGCTTCTCCAGATTCAAGTTCTCCAAAATTGAAGTGAAAGAAAAAACATTAAGGGCAGTCAGAGAAAAGGCCAGCTTACCTAGGAACCGACAAAGGGAAGCCCATCAGACCAACAGTGGACCTGTCAGTTGAAACACTACAAGCCAGACAAGATTGGGGGCCAATATTTAACATGCTTAAACAAACAAACATCAAAAAAATACAATTCCAATGCAGAACTTCATATCCAGCCAAACTAAGCTTCATAACCAAAGAATAAATAAGATCCTTTTCACACACGTATATGCTGAGGGAATTTGTTACCACCAGACCTGCCTTACAAGAGCTCCTGAAAAAAGCACTAACTGTGGAAAGTAAAAAACACCACCAGCCACTATAAAAACACATTGAAGTACACAGACCAATGACACTATAAAGCAACCACATAAACAAGTCTGCCAAATAACCAGCTAGCATCATGATGACGGGATCAAACCCACACACAACAATACTGACCTTAAATGTAAACAGGCTAAATGCCCCAATTAAAAGACAGGGTGGCAAACTGGATAAAGAAACAAGATTCATCGATATGCTGTCTTCAAGAGACCCATCTCACATGCAAAGACACACATAAGCTCAAAATAAATGGATGGAGGACAATTTACCAATTCCATGGAAAACAGAAAAAAGCAGGAGTTTCAATCCTAGTGTCTGACAAAACAGACTTTAAACCAACAAAGATCAAATGACAAAGAAGGACATTACATAAAGGTAAAGGGTTCAATTCAACAAGAGCTATCATAAATATATATATTCACCAGATACAGGAGCACCCAGATTCATAAAGCAAGTTCTTAGAGACCTTCAAAGAGATGTAGACTCTCACATAACAATATTGGGAGACTTAAACACTGCACTGACAGCATTAGACAGATCATCGAGAGAGAAAATTAACAAAGGTATCAGGATCTGAACTCAGCTCTGGATCAAGTGGGCCTGATAGATATCTACAGAACTCTTCACCCAAAAACAATAAAATATGCATTCTTCTCAATGCCACATGGCACTTACTCTAAAACTGATAACATAAGCAGAAATAAAACCCTCTTCAGCAAATGCAAAGGAACTGAAATAATAACAATCAGTCTCTCAGACCACAGCTCAATCAGGTTAGAACTCAATACTAAGAAATTCATTCAAAACCATACAATTACATGGAAACTGAATAACCTGCTCCTGAATGACTTTGGGGTAAATAATAAAATAATCAAGAAGTTCTTTGAAACAAATGAGAACAAAAAGACAATGTAACAAAATGTATGGGAAGGCATGTTGAGAGAAATTTATAGCTCTAAATGTCAACCTCAAAAGGCTAGAAGGATCTCAAGTCAACAATCTAACATCATAACTAAAGGAACAAGAGAACCAAGAGAAAACAAATCCCAAAGCTAGCACAAGACAGGAAATAACCAAAATTTCCTGAATGTAGCTGAAATGAAGGAGACAGAAGAACAAAAACCCATTCAAAGATTGACAAATCCAGAAACTGGTTTTTCAGAAAACAATTATAAAATTGACTGCTAGCTAAACTAATAGGGAAGAAAAGAAAGAAGATTCAAATAAACACAATGGGAATTAATAATGGAGATAATGCCACTGACATCACAGAAATACAAGCAACCATCAGAGAATGTTATAAACACCTCTATGAACATAAGTTAGAAGAAATGGATAAATTCCTGGATGTATACACCCTCGCAAGACTGAATCAGGAAGAAACTGAAGCCTGAACAGAACAATAACAAGCTCCGAAAATAAGGCAGTAATAAATAGCCTACCAACAACAACAACAACAAAAAAGCCCAGGACCAGACAGATTCGCCACTGAACTGTACCAGAGGTACAAAGAAGAGCTGGTACCACTCCTACTGAAACCATTCCAAAAAATTAAAAAGGAGGGACTCCTCCCTAATTCATTCTGTGAGCCAGCATCATCCTGATACAAGAACCTGGCAGAGATACAATAACAACAAAATTTCAGGCCAATATCCTTAATGAACATCAATGCAAAAATCCTCAACAAAATACTGGCAAACCAAATCCAGCAGCACATCAAAAATTTATCCACCATAATCAAGTATGCTTCCCCCCTGGGATGAGAGGTTGGTTCAACATACACAAATCAACAAATGTGATCCATCACATAAACTGGACTAAAAACAAAAACCAAACCAATGGTTAACTCAATAGATGCAGAAAATGCTTTGGATAAAATTCAGCATCCCTTCATGTTAAAAACTCTCCATAGACTAGGTATTGAAGGAACACACCCCAAAATAATAAGAGCCACATATGACAAACCCACAGCAAACATCATACTGAATGGACAAAAGCTGGAAGCATTCCTCTTGAAAACTGGCACAAGACAAGGATGCCCTCCCTCACCACTCTTATTTAACATAGTACTGGAAGTTCTGGCCAGAGCAATCAGACAAGAGAAGGAAATAAAGGGCATTCAAATAGGAAGAGAGGAAGTCAAACTATCCCTGTTTGCAGACAACATGTTCCTATTTCTAGAAAATCCCATTTTCTCAGCCCAAAAGCCTCTTAAGTTGATAAGCAACTTCAGCAAAGTGTCAGGATATAAAGTCAATGTGCAAAAATCACTAGCATTCTTATACACCAACAGTGGAGCTGAAAGTCAAATCACGAACTCCCATTCACAACTGCCACAAATGCATAAAACACCTAGAAACACAACTAACAAGGGAAGTGAAAGATATCCACAAGGAGAACTACAATCCACTGCTCAAAGAAATTCAAGATATCACAAACAAATGAAAAAACATTCCATGCTCATGTATAGGAAGAATCAATATTATTAAAATGGCCATACTACTAAAAGAAATTTATAGATTCAATGCTATTCACATTAAACTACCACTGACATTTTTCCTAGAACAGAAAAATCTATTTTAAAATTTATATAGAACCAAAAAAGAGCCTGAATAGCCAAGGCAATAAGCTGGAGGCATGCTACCTAACTTTAAACTATACTACAGGGCTATGGTAACCAAAACATCATGGTGCTTGTACAGGAACAAACACATAGACCAATGGAACAGCATGGAGAACCAAGAAATAAGACCATACACTTACAACTATCTGATCTTCTACAAACCTGACGAAAACAAGCAATGGGGAAAAGACTTCCTTTCACGAAATGGTGCTGGAATAACTGGCTGGCCATAGGCAGAAAATTGAAACTGGACCTCTTCCTTACACCAAATACAAAAATTAACTCAAGATGGATTAAAGACTTAAATGTAAAACCCAAAACTATAAAAACCCTAGAAGACAACCTAGGCAATACCATTCATGACATAGTCACAGGCAAAGATTTCATGATGAAGACACCAAAGGCAATTGCAACAAAAGCAAAAATTGACAAACTGGATCTAATTAAACCAAAGAGCTTCTGCACAGCAAAAGAACCTACCAACAGAGTAAACAAAAAACCTACAGAATGGGAGAAAATTTTTGTAAACTATGCAGCTGACACAGTCTAATATCCAGCATCTATAAGGAACTTAAACAAATTTACAAGAAAAAATAAATAACCCCCATTAAAAAGAAAGTAAAGGACATGAACAGATACTTCTCAAAAGAAGACACGCATGCAGCCAAGAAGCATATGAAAAAGCTCAACATCGCTGATCATTAGAGAAATGCAAATCAAAACCACAATGAGGTACCATCTCGCACCAGTCAGAATGATTATTATTAAACAGTCAAAAAATAACAGACACTGGCAAAGTTGTGGAGAAAAGAGAACACTTTTACACTGTTGGTGAGAGTGCAAATTAGTTCAATTATTGTGGAAGACAGTGTGGCAATCCCTCAAAGAACTAAAGATAAAAATACCATTCAATCCAGCAATTGTTCATTGCAGCAGTATTCACAGTAGCAAAGACATGGAATTAACCCCAATGCCCATCAATGATAGACTGGAGACAGAAAATGTGTACATACACACCAGGAAATACTATGCAGCTCCAAAAAAGAATAAGATCATGTCCTTTGCAAGGACATGGATGAAGCTGGAAGCCTTTATCCTTGACACACTAACACAGGAATAGAAAACCAAATACCACACATTATCGTTTATAAGTGGGAGCTAAATGATGGGAGCACATGAACATATAGAGGGGAACAAGACACAGTAGAGCTTATCGGAGTGTGGAGAGTGGGAGGAGGGAGAGAAACAGGAAATGTAACTAAATGGGTATGAGGCTTAATACCTGGGTGATAAAATAATCTGTACAACCAACCCCCATAACATTCATTTACTTATTTAACAAACCTGCACATCCTGCACATGTAGCCCTGAACTTAAAAAGAAAGGTCAATGTTATTATAATAATCATGAGAAATTCAAATAAAAACCTCAATGATGTACCACTGTATACCTATTAAAGCAGCTGAAATTTAAAAGATTAAACATTCCAGCTGTTAGCTAGGATTTAGAGAAACTGGAACTCTCATACACTGTTGGTGGGAATGTAAAATGGTACAACCACTTTGGAAAACAGTTTGGCAGTTTCCTAAAAACTTAAATATTAACCTACTTAACAATCTAATCATTCCATTCTAAGGTAATAAAAGAGAAATAAAAGCATATGTCTGCACAAAGACTTCTACATGAATATTTATAGCAGCTTTATTTGCAATATTAAAAACAAAAAACAACCCAAATCCATCCACAGGTGAATGGATAAAGTGTATTAACTACGCAATGAAATATTCAGCAACAGAAAGAAACGAACTGAAAATAAATAATTCAACATGTATAAATCTCAAAATAATTATGCTGAGGGAAGAAGGCACTCCTACAAAAAAAGAGCAACTACTGTTTGATTCCACTTATATAAAATTCTAGAAAACAAACTAAGGTGATAAAAAGCAGATCAATGGTCACCTGAGGATGAGGGAAGGGGCAGGAGTGAAGGATTAGAGAGGTGCATTAGGAAATTTGGGGGGTGGAGGGTTATGTTCATAATCTCAATTTTGATGAAGATTTTACAGGCGTATGGATATGTCAAAACTTACCAGATTGTATGTTTCAAATATGGGCTATTTATCTATGTTAATGATATCTCAGTAAAATTGTTTTAAACAATTATAACCATAAGTATTTCTTTTCCCATATTTATGCCTTCTGTAATGTAAGTTTGTAGCTACTCCCATTAAAAGGTAAATGTCAATTTCTAAACCCTTTGAATGAGATGGCTAATAGAATGTGCTGGAAGTTCTGGGTCCAGACTTTAAGAGATTTGCCCATTCTCCCATCATTTTCTCAGAACCCTATTGCTTGTCATGCAAATAAGCAAGTTTGATAGAGGATGAAAGACACATGGCCCAGTCACCCCTAAACTCTCCAGCCCCCACTGACATCTGTCCAACTCCCAGAAGTACAGCCATCTAGCTGGTCTGCAGCTGAGGGAGCTGAGCACATGAGGAAGCTCAGTAGAGACCTATGACCTGCCCAGCTGAGGCCATCTCAAATTTTCAACCATTGGAGTCATTAAATAAATTGTTATTCTGGTAAGCCACTAAGTTTAGAGTAGTTTCATATGCAACAGTATTTGTGGTAATATATAGTGATTTGCCTCCAACCAGGATCATACTCCTCATTGCTCAACTCTGCTTGGACTTTATAAGGTAGCTACAGATTTAGAAATGGTTCACTGTAATAGATCAGAAACAATTATTTCATTGAAATCTCTCGATTTGTTCATGTACCAAACACCAAGCATCAACTAGGATGTCAGCATCGTGCCAGATTAAGGTGAAGATGTGCAAAAAAGACAGACCCACCACAGGAGATTAGTAATTACAAACCAGATGAACAGGCCTGCATGCTGGGTCTATCAACCTCATTATGTATTTTTTTTTCCAGGTTGACTTTGTTATCCTACATTTTTCAAAAGCAGTTCATTTCTCTCTTTCCATGTCCTGAATGTTCATTTACCCACCCCACCCCCACCTAGAAAAATTCTTAAGTTAAAATCCTAGTGCCTGCCACCCAAGATGATGGTATTAGGTCACAAGGATGGCACCCTAATTAATGGGAATAGTGTCCTTACAAAGAGCCCCAAGAGAGACTCCATCACCCCTTGTGCCATGTGAGGACACAACCAGAAGTGTCCTCTATAAATAAGGAAAAGTTCTTCAGCAGGTAGCACATCTGGCAAAACCTTGATCTTGGACTTCCCAGGCCCTAGAACTGTGAAAAATTTCCGGCCAGATGCGGCATCTCATGCCTATAATCCCAGCACTTTGGGAGGCTGAGGCAGGTGGATCACCTGAGGTCAGGAGTTCAAGACCAGCCCGGCCAACAAGGCAAAACCCTGTCTCTACTAAAAATACAAAAATTAGTTGGGCATGGTGGCACATGCCTATAGTCCCAGCTACTAGGGAAGCTGAGAAAAGAAAAATGGAGTTAACTCCCAGTGAACTGAGACAAAATTCAGGTAGCATTAGACAAAGATGCCAGTCAAAGAATGAGGTGACCGGGGCATGGAGTAAGAGTGCTTATACTAACAATTGCTGAGATACAAAGTTACACAGCTTGACAGCAGGTATTTTGAGAATTCACAGATTTCAACTGTTAAAAAAAAAAAAAGAACCAGATTCATCAAGGACAATTATCAAGCATTTGTCCTTTGCATTTTTTAATTCTTTTTAGAATTGGGGGTCTCACTATATTGCCCAGCTTAGAGAACAGTGACTATTCACAGGTGTGATTATGAAGGTCTCTTAGGATTGCTCACTGAATCCTCAAACTCCAAGATGGCTCAAACCATCCTCCTGCCTCAGCCTTGTAAGTAGCTAGGATGACAGGCATGTGCCACAGGCCATCTTATATTTTTTAATGTTTAAAATCATGGCATCCAGGTGCTCTTTCTACATTGGAGACATTGAGCCAAGAATCAGGCTGTCAGCCTTAGCCAATTGCCATTAACTCTCTTTCCCTCAATCAGGAAAACGGACTTTATAAACTACCCTTAGAGAGCATGGCCCCTCAAGACTGGGGTCTTCCATTCCCAGGAGATGGTTTATGTGTGAAACAAGGGCAAGTAACAGAAGTATGAGGTGTTCTTTGCTCTATGTCTTTATCTAGATTAAGAGAATATTAATGAATTTTCCTCCCAATTATTTATCTTGGTAAACCCAGATAATCTATTTCATGGTGCCCCAAATGTCATCCCAGTTGTTCAATTCCTATAAAAGACAATAGTCAGGCTGGGCGCAATGGTTCACATCTGTTTTCCCAGCACTTTGGGAGGCCAAGGCAGACAGATCACTTGAGTCCAAGAGTTTGAGACCAATCTGGGCAATATAGCAAGATCCCACCTCTAAAAAAATACAAAAATTAACCAAGTGTGATGGCACATGCCTGTAGATCCAGCTAGTTGGGAGGCTGAGGTGCAAGAATCACTTGAGTCTGGAGGGTCTAGGCTGCAATGAATGAAAATGGAGCCACTGCACTCCAGCCTGAGCAGCAGAGTGAGATCATGTCTCAACAAAGAGCGGGGGGGGGGGGGGAGAGAGAGAGAGAGAGAGAGAGATGGGGGGTCAGTCACCTCAAGGCATAGGAGCAGTATCCAGGTCACGTCCACAGAGCTTGATCTTAGACAGATCTATTCTAAGAGAGAATGGCTTATCAGTACTACACCAATGCAATGACTGGTAGTTATCCATTCATCAGCCTAGGACTGAAGAAACAATGCAAGTGTGGATGATGAATATTTCAAGGTATTTTGAAAAGAAACTAAAAAGGACAGCTTTAAAACCCACCTGACTGATGTCTGTCTCTCAGTTGCCAGCTTTTTACTCACCACCTTTTTAAGTAACTAAATTATTTAATTAATCTGTGACCTGGCAAACAGAAGAAAGCCTCCCCTAATCCTTAGCCATTCATGCCCCTAAGACATACACCCAGGAAGAATTTGGAGACAAAAGAAATCCCTTCTGCATCCCTTCAGAGTCCTCTCCAGGTCCCCTGGGAACAAGCAGGCCTCTGTCTATGTAGCATGGGATTGACCCTCAACGCCCAGGCACCTACTGCTTCTCTCCTGGGCGCTCTAGGCAGCCTTTGCACACCAGGGCCCTCCCCAGGGAACTCCCACCAGGAAACTCATT
The DNA here is from genome assembly GCF_049354715.1 of Callithrix jacchus. Lineage (NCBI taxonomy): Eukaryota > Metazoa > Chordata > Mammalia > Primates > Cebidae > Callithrix > Callithrix jacchus. Next base: position 104,927,610 of record NC_133513.1, read on the forward strand.
CTTCTCCCACACTGCACTTTTTCCAGAGTCCTGGAAAAGACTTTACTTCGCCTCAATGGAGGAAGATCTCTTTTTAAGTTAGTTACCTCTTCACGAAAATCGCTTTTTTTTTTTTTTTTTTTTGCTTTGACAGCTTTGTGCCTGTTATCATTAAATGTGCAGTATCATTTAAATAAAGGTAAAGAGTGACATTTCTAAGAAAACGATTGCTGCTTGGGGACAGCACTACTAATTTTAAAAGGTTATGTGCTTCAAATAACACTTCTAACGCAGGATGTTGAAGAGCGTGAAACTTAGCGTGCCGACAGGCTGTACACCAACAATCTTCCTTTGGTTCTAAGACCTTAAAGAGAATCCTATGTGCAGAAGCAGCCCTGCTGCACCAGCCCTCCCACCCCAGCACTGCTGACAGCAGCAAAGACACCAAGTCAAGGTCACCTGCTTAGTGAGCAAAACTGGATGTTCTCACTCTCCAAGTACCACTGAAAAAAAGCAAAGCCTTTTTGCTTTTGTTGAGAATACACTTTCCTCACAGATGTTCCCGACTTCCGGCCCCACTTGACAACAGGCCAATCCCAGCAGCCTTGATGGAGGAGCTGAGGCCCATTGAACTTGTGACCCCTCTGGACACTCAGTCGCCACAAAGTGCCAGGGAGACTTTTCATTCGAGCCTGTATGAGACCATCATGGTAGATTAAACAGTCCATAAATCAAAGTCCAAAATAATCTGGCTATTGCCCATTTCACTGGGAGACTGAACTAAGTACCTTTCCTATGCTTTGGCCTCTAGAACTGCAGCCAACTGGCAAACTCCATACCATAGGAAAGGTCATCACCTTGGCTAGCAGACAAGAATGGAGGATTTTAGAGTTTGGTGGCAGAATATTTTTTTTACTTTTATCCATAGTCAAAACCCACATCATTACTTACATAGCCAGTAGCTGGAGTAACTAAAATGGACCTGCATATTAAAAATAATAAACTATCAGTTACCAATACTACTTTCATTGCTGCATATACAGCTTAGAGAAAATGTTTTGCTGGAGCTTGTCTTATTCTGCAGCCTTAAAATTCAAAAAAGGATTAGGAGTTAAAGGGAAATAGAGGTTCTTTTCCCCAAATCCTAAGTACTTGCATTCTGAGAGAAGAATCAGTCTGAAAATGCATTCCTGGGACATTCTTCAGCTCTGTAACAATCAGGAAATTACTGTCCTCATCACACATATTGCCTCTGATGACAAAACCAGACTCCTTCATCTCATCTCTCTTCAATTTAACCTTGTGGTTCTGCTGGAGAGGCCAACATTAAGTCCAGATGTAATATGGGTGGTAGAGAAAATATAACAAATGCTGTCTCTAGGACACACAAAATTAAAGTTAGTCCATCAAATTGAAGATCTGTATCCAAATGTTTTGAAAATTCATCATGATTCCCCCACTACACTATAGAAGAAGTGAAATCCCTTTAAATTTCCTGGAAAGAGCTTGACAAATGAAGATGTAGCAGGTGTATGCCCATATCCTTTAGAAATGGATGGTTTAGGGATAAAAATCATAACACATGCTGCCAAAATCAATGCTGTGGATGCAGTTTAATCATAGTGCTAATAGTGAATGCCACATTGCAAAGCCCACCCTTTCTTGATAATAAAAAAATGACTTGTTATCTGTCACATGGAAAATGCTGACAACTTAAATCACATTGGGGAACATTCCATCTACTCAGGACATCTCCTTTCTTCAGATGCTTTTGAAGATTTTACTTCAGAACCAATTATGACTTTGGCAAATCAGAAGTCTTTTCAAGGCTGATCTCCAGTGTTGGAGAACGGAATGGAGAATGTCTCCAGAGATATCTAAATTCAGTCACAGAGACCAGAGCCTTCACAGACTCTCAGGCTCAGTTCCACATATCAGTTTTAAAGCTTTGCTGTACATCTTTTTTTTTATTCCCACACATTGACTTGGTTGTAGCCCAGATTAAAATCAGACTGTCAGCTAGTTGCACATTCTCTCATATTCTAATACCAAGAGCATCTGTTACCACATTAGCTATCAGAAACAAGTATCACCAAATGAATAGACACTTCGTGTCTGCTACCAAGTTGAGCTATTACTCTGTAAAGTTTATACATTCTCCACATTATGTCTCCTTCTCTGAGAGGATTAGAACCAGTAATCCCTGAGACCTCTTTCTAAGATTATGTGCTTAAGAATTAACAGTAAAACAAGTACTATATATCCAAAGACTTAATGATTCAACCCAAAATATTTGGAATTTTATTTAAAGTGCCCTGAGTTGAATAACAAGTTCTAGACACTTTTCACTATGAAGGAAATGTCTGTTTTTAGATGCAAGTAACACCAAGGAAAGCAGGACACAGGAGGAGAGAAACCATCTACAATAGCATTATACAAGCACCTGGATATAGCCATTCCTGAAACAGGGATGTTCCTTGATCTTTCGGTTATATAAGCCAATAAATTTCCTTTTATGCCTAAGCATGTTTATGTTAAGTTTTCAGTCACTCAAAACCAGGTGATTCCTGCCTAATGACAGGCAGAATGGGGAATCTTTGGGGCCTGAAGCATGTTCAGTATTTTAGCTTTTCTCTGTCCCAGATATAATAATATACTTCAACCTCAGAAATTTGATCTTTAAAAGATGAAATGAACTTTGTGACAACCTTGTCAGGTTAAAATCTGCATTTGGATGGATTAGTATGTTATCTAGAGGGAAAATAATCTGTGTAGGCTCTACTATAGGAAAAAGAAAAACATAAAAGAGGAGTGAGAGTTAAATATAGGGATGAACTAATGAGTGCTTAACCACACATCCCAGAAGCCCTGGGACGGGTACACACAGAGGCACTGGCTAAGACCACCACATCCATGTCCTGGAAACTGGACGGGTGATTAGGCAGAGCAGGCAAGGGCGATGGAGGCAGGAAACAAGGGCATCCCACATTTACAGAGATTGCTGAGTGATCAACCTGACAATGAGACCGGGCTTGAAGCAGAGCAAAATTTAATTCAGAGAGACTGAGGCAAGAAACCCAGTAATAACCACCAAATGGGGCTGGATGCTCACACTTCATTGCAGGCAGGTTCCAGCAGTTTTGTACATGGAAGGTCAGCCAAGCAAAAGGGCTCCAGGTGGATGAAAGGCATCCCACCTTTAGGTTTAGAAGAGAGAATAAAAAGAAAAGAAAAGGGACTAGATGAGGAAAAAAAAGATGACGATGACAGAACAGGAAAAACAAGAAAATACAAGGGTTAAGATAGCACCTACAGAAACTCAGAGCGAGACTTGGATTCGAGTTCTGCTCTTTCCTAAGACTCCTTTCTTCTATCTTTTCTTTCTTCTTTTCCTCCTCTGCCCCTAACAACTCTATTGAGGTAGATTTATATGAAATATATATTGTAAACTTTATCCATTTCAAATATACAAGTGAATGATTTTTGGTAACTTTAACAAAGTACATCCATCATCATAAATCAGTTCCAGAACAGTTTCATCCCTTTGGTAAGAAACCTCATGCCCATTTAGAGTTAGCCTTCATTTCCATTCTCAGTTTCAGGCAACCATTAATCTATTCTCTCTCTATAAAGTTGCCTTTTCTAGATGCTGCATCAATGGAATCATATGATATGAGGTCTCTTGTGTCTGGCTTCTTTTACGCAGAATAGTGTTTTTAAGGCTCATCTATGACAAAGTACATCTTAGTAGTTTTTTTTCTTTTATTGCTGAAAAGAACTGAAGAGATGAGACATTTTATCTTAAGCCTCAGTTTCCCCCCTGTAAAACAGGGACACAAAATAGAACCAGTTTGGTGGTCTGCTACCATGATTAATGAAGTTGTGCATATTAAGAGAGCACAGGCCGGGCGTGGTGGCTCACGCCTGTAATCCCAGCACTTTGGGAGGCCGAGGTGGGTGGATCACGAGGTCAAGAGATCCAGACCATCCTGGTCAACATGGTGAAAGCCCGTCTCTACTAAAAATACAAAAAATTAGCTGGGCATGGTGGCGCGTGCCTGTAATCCCAGCTACTCAGGAGGCTGAGGCAGGAGAAGTGCCTGAACCCAGGAGGCGGAGGTCGCGGTGAGCCGAGATTGCGCCATTGCACTCCAGCCTGGGTAACAAGAGCGAAACTCCATCTCAATCAATCAATCAATCAATCAGCACAGCAGCTGGCACCCAGAGCATGCATAACCAATCTTAAGAACCCGCAAAGCTATTAGGTTGCCTTAATGTAATGGCAGGTTTTGCCATTATTTTCAATGACAAAACCCACGATTATGTTTGCACCAACCTAACAATATAAAGAAAACATTGCTATTTCAACCTTCCTCAACTCTGACTTTAGAAACATCACCTTCCTCCTACTCTCTCTCGAGTGAAGAAAAGCAAGATATGTTTGCATTTTTAAGGAATGAAAAAGGGAACAAAAGCTAAGTGACTTTCTCAGGCCACAAGAGAACCTCTGAGCATAAATGGAGGAGAGTGCTTTGGCATAGACAGCCCGGGAAATGTAGCATCTTCTAAATAGCATTGCCCAGGCTGTCAGAGATCCTATTGCTTCTAAGTGTACATGAGAGAAGATGACAGAATTAAATCCATAATGCACAGGTTCACTTTTCTAAGAAATGGAATAATAATGTGAGAGAATGCTTTCTAAGTGGGAATAATGGCGTGAAATTGAGAAAGGAACAAATACAAGTGAGTTGGAAAATGTCACCCAGATCCTGACATGTATTCAATTGCTGCAGGGTCTTTCCAAGGGAATTGCAGGTGCAGCTCCACTCCAGCTGTCTGAGATCAGACAGGACAAAGAAAGGAGACTGCACACTGTCAAGAGCATCCTATGGCTCTGGCCACTGATTCAGCCTTTTCCTTCAAGTAGCTGACTCTGAAAATGCACTTTTTAAAATTATACTTTAAGTTCTGGGATACACGTGTAGAACGTGCAGGTTTGTTATATAGGTATACACGTGCCATGGTGGTTTGCTGAACCCATTAACCTGTCATCTACATTAGGTATTTCTCCTAATGCTATCCCTCCCCTAGCTCCCCATCCCCCGACAGGCCCTGGTGTGTGATGTTCCCCTCCCTATGTCCATGTGTTCTCAACATGGGGCATTTGGTTTTCTGTTCCTGTGTTAATTTGCAGAGAATGATGGTTTCCAGTTTCATCCATGTCCCTGCAAAGGACATGAACTCATCCATTTTATGGCTGCATAGTATTCCATGGTGTATATGTGCCACATTTTCTTTATCCAGTCTACCATTGAAGGGCATTTGGGTTGGTTCCAAGTCTTTGCTATTGTGAACAGTGCTGCAATAAGCATACGTGTGTACGTGTCTTTATAGCAGATAAAGCTCACAATTTTAAATTGTTTATCATTCCTGCCATCAGAAATACATTAACAAAACAAAGAGAAATGCACAGAGAAATGGATTCTAGGTTCCAAAGCAGCTCTCTGCTGCAGGGCCCATGGAAGAAAGACCCACAGAGTCCTAGAGTTGAAGTATATCAATTGTTGCTGGAACTCTCAGAGGAAGAAATAGCCGGTTTAAAAAAGAAAGGAATATTATGTATGGAAGACTTTTATGTGCTTAGTAAATGCTCCTAAAAGTAGCAAATCTCCAAACCAAAATGGGAATTTCAGTTAAAGCAGAGAATTGCTAAAAATACTGTTAGAAATCCCTATCAGCCCTTTCATATAATACCCAGGAGGAGGAGGAGGAACAGAAACACACAAACACCATGACCTTGCCAGGTGGATAAAGACCTCTCATCAATCATTTTCTGTAGGATAAGTTAAGGAATCACAATTTCAATACCCTCATATTCATGGTATTGCGAAGGATAGAACCTCAACACATGGCTTTTGCACCTAGTCAAAATAAACACCTCAGCGAAGTTTCTTCAGACCTACAAGGGCAGGTCAGGAGCCTAATATGACCTCAAGATTCAAAATTTAATTGCTCTATACAACAAAGTTAACAAGAATTTTGCATCTTCTTTTGGTGCATGCAAGAGTAAGAAATCATGGAACCCAAGAACGAACAAAAGAGAAATATAAGGGAAAGTATCAGGTTGGTGCAAAAGTAACTGTGGTTTTTGCCATTTCAATGACAAACTGCAATTACTTTTGCACCAGACATAATTCTAGAGCTGTAGTTCTCAGCCTGGAGTGATTTTCCCCTGGGACACTTGGTAATACCTGGAGACATTTTCTGTTGGTTATCACAGATGGGGGGAGGATGCCACTGGCATCTAGTGGGCAGAAGCCGGGGATGCTGCTAAAAACCCTACAGTACACAGGACAGCCCCTCATAACAAATATTTATCCTGTCCAAAGTGCTAATAGGGTCATGATTAAGAATCCCTGCTCTAGAGGGACAGAAAGAGGAACCTGTCAATGTCTGAAAAGTCACAGATTAAACAGACAGACCACCAGAGAGAAATTCCAGGTGAGCAGGGAAGGGCCAGGAAATATTAATGATGCCACCCATGAAATTTTAAGTGTTTTAGAAGCACCAAGGTCTCTCTTTCCATTTCCCCTAAGTTAAAGTCTGCTATGAAACAGACTTGTAGTAATGATGCTTTGGAGAGTAAAGGAAGAGGAGTTGTCTCCATCAGGAGACAGAGAGATAGGACGACAAGGTACAATGGCAGAGACCAAAGGTGATGTTCGAACAGAAACAGAGGGTGGTGGCAGGGCAGGCTGGCCTATCTTTATTGCAGCAATCTCCCCAAAATTATTGGAATGGTACAGCAGCTCTCCTCGTATTGTGGCAGGTGGCTTAGGGAGATGGTGGCACAGGTAAGGATACCCCAAAGTAATACACTTACTTGCTGCTTGATGATTACAGGGTAGGTAGAATTTCATTCATGCCCAAAGTTGGCCAGAGCCCAGGCCACGGTTCTGGTATATACTGCATGCTCCATTCATCTCTGTATTCTAGAACCTAGTACACCATTTGTGTATGTAACACACCCTCACAACTTGTAGGCTGGATTTTTCACTCTGACTTGCAATCATAGTAATTTATTTCAGTTGATATTTGTTTTCTTACTTTTACACTTTAAGTAGAAAGAAAATTTCATACTTAAAATCAACCAAAGACATGAGAACCCTAGACAGAGGAGCGGACAGCTCTATTCTCCATCCTCACAAAACCTATAGCAAAGGTTTTCAAGAATCCACATATGCCAGACATGGTGCCTGGCACTTTCAATTGGAACAAGACTATAATACAGATATAATTCTTTCCATTTTACTGACGAGAAAACCTGAGGCTTGAAAAGAAAGTGACTTCCTGGAGTCACACAGATTGAAAATGTTTGAGCCAGGGCTGGAACCCTTTAAGTATTGAGGGAAGAGTTACAGTGGAAATGCTACAGATAACAGATCAGAAATGGGTAGCAAGCACATAAATATATTTTCAATATTATTCGTTCAAGTAAATGTGAATTCAAATACAGTAACTTTAAAAAATCTATTAACAGAAGTAAGGAGAAGTGAGGGTTAAGTGAGTATGAATTGAAACATACTTTCAGGTAAGCTATTTAGAAACAAATATAAAGAATGCCATGTTCTCACTTATAAGTGGGAGCTAAATGATGAGAAAACATGGACACATAGAGGATAATAACACACATTGGGGGTACCAGAGGGTAGAGGATGGGAGGAGGAAAAGAATCAGGAAAAATAATGAATGAGTACTAGGTTTAATATCTGGGTGATGAAATAATCTGTACATCAAACCCCCATGACGTTACCTACATAACAAACCGGCACATCTACCCCTGAACTTGTAAGTTTTTACAAAAGAATGCTAGTAACAGTCCTACCATTTGACCAAATAATTACATTTCTAGAAACCCACTGTAAAGAAATAACATACATGGGGCAGAGATTTATGCACAAATGTTTATTATGGGGTGATTTTTTTAATACCAAATAATAAAAAGAAGCTATCTGAATATTATTAGAGAAATTAATGTTAGAATATGCATAAAATGGAACTGCATGTAATCACTAAAAATTATTTTATTAAATATTTAATCGTATGTGAAAAACACTTGAAATATCAGAATAGAAGAGCCTATACAATGGTTATCTTTGCAATGGTACCAACTTTTAAAAAATATCTAAGAAAATGTGGAAATAAAATATGCCAAAATATTAGCATGGCATTTCTTTTAAATACCATTCTGTGTTTTTCAAAATTTCTCCAAAATCCACACTTTGCCTTTATAATCATAAACAAAATGAGGTGGGGTGGAGAAAGACCTAGATGTTTCAATAAGCTGCGAAAAGAATTTCATAAATGATGATTGGGTTGAGTGATAGAAAAGAGAAAGGAAACACTCCTCTGTTGAAGGCCTTCATTTTGCTAAACACTACAGTACCTTCCCAAACCAGCACTACCTGTGAGGTACCAGAGGTGCTCAAAGACTCACAGTGCTTCCACTGAGAGCAAGCTCAGGAGACAGGCTGAAAGGAATGTAAAGTCCTAAGAAAGGAGCAAAGCTCTCCAATACAAGTGAAATCGGGTGGGCCAACCACAGCAGATGCCAGGCTGATACTGGAGAATTTAAAAAATTCTTAAAGGAGAAGATCACTGAAGCCCTTAGAAGGACCAGTTACGGCATCTCTGGCTATTTCGATAAAGATAAGTAGTGGTCCCTTGACATTTATGTAATGAATTCTCCCTAATGCTATACAATCCAAAGAGGCAACTGCACACCAAGCCAACCCGTGAGACAGAAGTCAGCTGCTTTTTCTATAAAGGTACAGATGGTAAAAATGTAGGCTTCATGGGCCATAGAGTCTCTGTTGTGGCTACTCGATTCTACCATTGTAGTGCAAAAGCAGCCATAGACGACAGGTAAATAAATTCGCTTGGTTGCATTCCACTAAAATTTTATTTACAAACACAGGCACTGGGCTGGTTTAGTCTACTGGCCATAATTTGCTGAGCCCTTAGGATATCAAACATGGTAACGAAAGAAGCTTTCTTATAACATTTCCCATCAGTCATGACTCCTTGTACTAAACAGCTAGTCTTTGAATTTGGCTAATTATGCGACTATTTGAGGAAGATGCTGAATGGATCACAAGTAGACCAGAAAATGTGCTCAGTATTTTGAGAACTGAATCGATGTGAATCCCAGTGCTAAATCTTCCTTAAGGTACTACAAATCTAGTGAGTGACCCAAGTTGGTGGGCCCAAAGCAGCAGCCACAAGCGATATTATCCCCGACCTTAGTAGAGGTGATCTCCATGGATAGATGGAAAGAGAAGGCAGAGAACAGGCATCCAGGAAGGGAAGACGTGGAGACAGGCAGCGGCACATTCCTGAAATGGGGTTAACTGTTAACACTTTTAGAATGAAACTCCAAAATCAGGGCAATGTTTTGATTGGTCACATATCATTCATTTCATTTCTCACCCAGAAAAAGATTTAAATGCAAGACAACATTGAACTTACCTAATTCCCATGATCCTGGAAAACAGTGAAGGTTAAGAAATGCCCCCATGAAAAGAGCTTACTGCAAAAACCACTCTTCCCATCGGATTTAGATAAGATTCACAGATGCCTGCCTTCTTGTTTACTTATGACAAGGCCAGGCAAAACACCTCCAAATTTCTATTTTTTGCTTCATAAGTGATTTGCTGAACTCCTTGTCTCCATTGATCAATTGGAGCAAATGCTTATTTATCAAATTTTGGTTATGCTTCTCTCCCCCTTATGTAGGGCCACCCCTAGCCGGCATCAGCACGCAGCACCTTCTGAGAATATGCTAGCCTTGGAGTGAAACACTGTCTGAACTACCATCTGAATGCACTATACGTTCAACCCCCTTCCCCACCCCTCATATTCTCTAGCCTTGTTTATTTCTGTTTAAGAGAAAACCGCTTTGGCCTAGTCCTGAGACATTTGTGGATCCCACAGTTACTTTGTCCTCCCTGTTGCAATTTTTCCCTTTGCTCTTGCAATAATCTTCAATAATTCTCTCCCTGCCAAGTCTAAATTATTATTTGACAGGCCCTAGATGATATGATTCCTGCCACCTCTCTTCCTCTTTCTTTCACATCTGCCCTCTCTCCACCCCAGCCATCCTATTCTCTTCACTATTCCTTCAACCCCAAGCACATTTCTATTCCAAGGTCTTTGCATTCAGGCAAAGCTTCACCTGAGCTTTACTTAAGTTTCACTTTTATATACATCAACGCTTCTATAACCGTTTAACTACCTGAGTTACTCCTGCTCTTCCTTCCAGGCTTTGCTCAAATGGTAGCCTGCCAGAGAGGCCTTCCTTGGGAACTCTCTATAAAATAGCAGTCCTAGCAGTCCTATCTCTTATCTCTCTCTTTTTCCCTCTCTGCAGCTGACCTTTCTTCGTTGCACTTATCACCACCTGACACGTACTTGTTTATATTTTCTCTGAACACTTAAGATGTCAACTCCATATGGCCAGAAACTTTGTCTTTTTGTTCACTGATGTCTGTACCTTCAGTGCCTACAATCTTGCTCAGGATGGGACAAAGCTAGCTTTCAATAATACCCTATCAATAAAATGATATGATTAAATCAAATAAAATGAAAACTACTAGCTACATTTATTGAAAGTTTACAAGGTAGCAACACTGTGCTATTATTTCCAACCATCGCAATTATCTGTCATCTCCTTTTACATATGAGGACATTGAGTTGTAAAAATTCATTAAAATGTCCCAATTTTAACAGATACGATGTGCTCAGGCTAAAACTCAAGTTGACTCCAAATGTTTTATTTATTTTTTTATTGTAACATAGTAGGCTGCCTTCTAACCCTTTATTGAAATTGCCTGGAAGAAAAGCAGAGATGAGATTTAAAGTGCTACTTCCCTTTGGCACACTTAAAACTGGGAAGAATTTTAGAGGGATTGTGCTAGAGGCAGCATGTGAAAACCCCCTAGAAAGCTGATGCAGTTAGATACGCAAGAGGAAGAAAGAGGCTCAGTCTCTGGGACTCACACAGCCCCAAGATCCTTGCCCATTGCATTTCATTGTCTCTGATCCAGTGTGCAATCTTCCTCCAGGAGATGTTCCAACCTGACCAGCTACTTCATAGACCCACAGAAACGATCAAACTGGGGATAGAATTGTATGACTCACTTATTTTTCTCAAGTTCATCCCCAAGTATTTAAGACAAAAATAGAAAGTATTGAATACTGTTACCATATCCTTACATGTGCAATGAATTTTTAAATAGATATATATTTTTGGCTGAAAAATACTTAGCAATCTTGGTAATAACCTAGCTTTTACTAGCTCATAATATGTGTTTGGTACTGTTTTAGGCATGTTTCATATGTCAATGCATCTAATTCTAACAAAAACCCTGTGAAATAGAGATTATGTTCATTTTACCAAGGGGAGACTGAGGTTCAGAGTCTAGTGTCATATCAGTTCTAAATCAGAGTACAAACTCAGAAGCTCAGGTCCATCTCACTCTAATACCTTTACTTTGTTTACTACACTATTTTGCCTTTTGAGACATGAAATTTTTACTAACTCACTTCTTCATGTTTTGCTAACTCAAGCACGCACACAAAAATGGGGTTCTTCTCCCAGGAAATCAGTGCCCTTGGGTAGAGAATTATCCAACATAGTAACTGGTGCATAAAATTGCAGGTGTATTCCTAATTCACGAATGCTGAAAGTGGAAAAACAAACTTAGCAAGCAGATAAATTAAGGGCCACTATTTACTTCACAAAAGGATTCTGCCTTTTGCAAAAGACCGAAGTCAAATTTCAATATGTTTCATTTTTGCTAATAAAGAATTTATCAGTGTCCTGGGCAAATGGTAATCAATTTGCCTGCCATGACAATTTCCTGTTATTTATTTTCACACTTCTAATAAAATATCCCCAAGACTGAGTAATTTATAAAGGAAAGAGGTTTAATTGACTCACAGTTCAGTACGGCAGGAGAGGCCTCAGGAAACTTATATTCATGGTGGAAGGGGCAGCAAACATGTCCTTCTTCACATGGCACCAGGAAGAAGTGCCCAGCAAAAGGGGGAAAATCCCCTTATAAAACCATCAGATCTTGTGAGAACTATCAAAATAACACATGGGGGTAACTGCTCCCATGATTAAATTACCTCCCACAAGGTCCTTCCCATGACATGTGGAGATTATGGGAACTACAATTCACAGTAAGATTTGTGTGAGAAAACAGGGTCAAACCATATCACCTGTTCTAAGATAATCTGCCCATTTCTCAGCCTGGGCAAAGGAAACATTTGGTGGCTAGTAACCTTACCCCTTCTTACAGCTGATTGTCATGATGGACAATCTGACCCACGCTGATTAGATTCTCTCCTGAGACTGTTCTAGAGCCCAGGGATTGAGTTAGATTGTGCTGAGCACTAGAGTAAGAACACAGGCCAGCTATAGGTCCATGGCCACCCCAAACCATGTGCAAGCCAGTGTTTCTAGAAAGCAAGAACAAAGATAAATCAACATATAGCATGAGAGGGTGGGAGGGAACAGTACTTAGCAGACACAAGAGGCCATGCCACTCCAGAGAGCCAGAGCCAGAAAGAGCCGTTGACTGAACTTTGCTGAGTGATAACTTTTGACTTCTGGAGAAACCTGACTACATTTCCTGAAATTAGGTTCCATGAGGTATCAACTGAAATTAAGGCTGTTCGGGCAGAAATAATTTGATAAAGGGTTATTGGAAGCTAGATGAGAAGATCGACCCAGCAAAACACAAAAACAAATTTGGGCATGTTCCAAAGTCTATTACACGTTGAAATGCTTTTATAAGAAAAGGAGAAGTTTAAGAGAAGGAAGATGGACTCCTCCTATCAGTTACCTTTTTTCACTGGAGAATACAATATAGGGGTTACAATCATTGGCTACAGATGACAACATACAGGTTAAAATGTCTATGTTCAAGACGATCAGTACAACTTCATGATTCAGAAACATATCAGCAAAACTTCATAAATCAGAAACAAATCAGCATCCTTTTTGTTGTCAGTAGGTTACTGATTCATTAGTGTATCAATAGTTTGAGGAACTCATAAGATCTGAAGGACTCATAATAAGATTCTTTACTCTGGGACAGGATATAAAGCCATGAATCATAACACCTTCCCCAGGTGATTCATTTGGAAGTCCGCCAAATGTGACCTGCATGTTATCAGAGATTTCCCTGATTTCTTATAGTTTATTTCTACTTAAGCAGTTTTCAGGCAATGTATTAGTTATCTATTGCTGTGTAGCAAATTATCCCAAAATGTAGCATTTTAAAACAATATTACTTACTATCTCTCAGTTTCGGAAGGTTAGGAATTCAGAGCGGCTTAGCTGAGTGGTTGACACAAGCTTTCTCATAAAGTTAGTCAAACTGTGCTATTGGCTGAGTCTCCAACCATTTCAAGGCTCGACTAGAGTTGGAGAGTCTACTTCTAAGCTCACTCACAAAGTTTTGTCAGGAATTTTGTCCTTGCTGGCTGCTTTCCCCAGAGAGAAACAGAAAGAGATAGATACAGAAAGAGAGGAAGAGGGAGGGGGAGGGAGGGATGCACCAAAGAGAAAGCCACAATCTTTAAAAACTTAATCCCAGAAGTGACATACATTTCTGCCATATTCAATTGTACACACAAACCCAACCCTAGTACTCTATGAAAAAGGGACTATCTAAGGTGATATGTAACAGAAGGAAGACATCATTAGGGACCCTCTTTGGTGGCTGCATACTGTTTCAAGCAATCAAAGAATCTCAACCAAAACATCAGGCATACATAAATGGAGATAGATTTCCAGCAACATCATTTGGAATCCAAAGTCCAGTTAGAAATCTGAATATGAGTAAAAAGAGGTTTCTAAGCACTCAAGAATTTCAACGAAGCCTCTGCATTAGACTCAAATGGATAGTCAGATCCACTCTTGGACGCTTATCAATTTGCATGGAAAACAAATAGATTTAAAGCAATGGAAGAGGCTACTTATTGAATGACTTACAGCACTAAAAAGACACAGAAGAATCACCAAGCATGGTTGTTTGGGTCAATTTAGTATTGAAACAAAATGCTCAGAAGATTTATCAGTCAGGGAAGGCAAAGTTATGCTGCAATAACAAAAACACAAACAAAAGAAGTTTTGTGGTTTGAAACAACTCCCACTGCAAGTCCATTTGTGGGCTAGCTGCACTCTGTTTGTTGTCATTCTTACTCCAGGACCAGGGTTAAAGGAACAACCTAAGTGTAGAATAGTCCAGTTGCTGTGGCAAAGGGAAAAAAGGACAGGACAAACCATGTTCTGTATAGACCGAGACTTGTATCAGTGGGATTTTCCTGTTTTATTTATAGGAAAGTAGATACAATTAATTAAACCAATACTGATTAGATTCATAAGTTTTTGCCTCCACCTATAATGAGATGCCATTTATATTTTGTCAGGAATACGAGGTTACATAGCTACTTAGGAAGCAGAGTGGTTCTGATGGATGTGCATTGCTCCATCTGGAGGGAGGAAGAAGCAATCTAGCACCATGGTGAAGAATAAGCCCTAGAGCCAGATCCATCAGATTCCTCTCCTGGCTCACCTTTACTATTCCTGTGACGGTGAACAAGTCACTTACCTGCTGGATCTTGGTTCTCCCAATAATGGAAAGGACTGTTATCAATAGCGACTACCTCTTAGAATTGATAAGATATAACTGCAACTTAGTAAAGGCATGTAGAATGCTTAGGACAGGGTCTGACACCAAATCCATGCTTGCCAAACATTAGCTGCTTCTACTGTTTTCTGGGTCTGCCTTTCAATATGCAACTTACTCCCATCCCAGAAATCCCTCAATCTCAAAGCTAGAAGGAGCATATTCTTCCTTTCTCCCCAAATACAAATGAGGAACAAAGAGATAAAGATAAGTAAATAAGGTTTTTCAACCAGTAAGAAACCATACAAGGAAATGCAAGAGTACCAGGACATACTACTGTTGATTCTTCATTTGTACAGAGGAAGTTCAAATCTTCCCTAAATTCTCTAGTACTTCCTCTATTTCACTTCCGCTGTAAGAACTTTCACGATGCTCTTTAATGGTAATAGGATAAAATGCAAAATCCTCAGCCTAATCTTTAAGGACTTGCACAGGCTGGGGACAGACTACCTATACCAGCCTTATGGGTAATAATTTCTTACATGTATTAACTGCTTTGGAGACACTGACCTCAACTTTCTCTGAACTCAGGGTCCATTTTTCTGCAACTTTTTTTTTTGCCACTCCTCTTCTCTCTTCAATCTTTCCAAATCTCACTCATATTTCAAAGGCCCACCTTAAACTATCTGCTCCGTGTAGCCAGTCACAGACCATGCACTCATAAGTGATTGCTTCTATTTCTGAATTCCTGTCTCTCTGGGCTACTTGTTAATTCATTTGTTCACTCAATTCAACTATTATTAGCAATTGATAATTTTTACCATCTGATAAAAAAAGTTAGAATTCTACACAACACACACAAAAAAGTAAATTCCAGATGGATTAAAAAGCTAACTGGAGTGAATAGGCAATTCTTGAGAGACAGAAAATAGATTAGTGGTTGCTGGGGACTGGGGCATTGAGGGGAAATGGGAAGTGACTGCTAACGAGTAAGAGGTTTCCCTCTGGGATGAGGAAAATGTTCTGAAACTCATTGTGGTGAGGGTTGCCCAACCCCATAAATATACTAAAACCATTGAATGGTATACTTTAATAGGTAAATTGCAAGGAATGTACATTATACATTTGTAATATTAAGAGAGAATTTTTTTTTAATTTCTGAACAAAGTTAACTAGAAACAAATATTTATGATTTGTACACTTCTGTGTGTGTGTTACACATCAATATGAAGTTTATTTTTTAACTTTAACTGCATAAAAAGAGACTTATAAAAGTTCTAGGACACACTGGAGGAAAACATGTTTTAATAATAGTTGGATGGTCAGGACATGTAGCAAAATACCTAAAAGCCGTACAAGAAAACAATAACATGCCACATTTTTACTACCTATACCTGACATTAAATTACCTATTGGTAAATGACATAAAAATTTAAAAGACAAGAAGGGTATATTTACTATATGTTTATGAATGTATATATACACATAATATATAATAGTCCTAATATAAAAAGATATCTTATAAACCAATAAAAATCATAAGCAACATAATATAAAAAAAGTACAAGAAATGAATGAGAGATACAAGTGGCATCAACCAAGAAAAAAGTATGTCACCTGCAACTGCTGGGGAGGCTCCATGCCACCTATCTCCTCAATTCAGTACCTAACATAGCGTTTCCCATGCAGTGAAGTTCACACAAGTTTATCAAGAGTAACTTCCTTATTTCTTCTTCCTCAAGGTTTAATCTGCCCTGTGACTCTTTCACTCTGACAGATTTTACATTCTTTATCTCTTCTTCTACAATAGAACGTATTCCTTTTTCAGAGTTCTTTTCAAAAGCTAAAACATTTTGTATATATGTATTCATAAAACCCTTCTATTGTTTATCCTCTTTTAATTAAAGATTAGTTTTCTCTTAACATATTGTTGTAGCGCAAACAATTCACTTCCCTCACACACTGCGAATTACGTGTGATCTGCTAAGAATGAGTAGGTAACATTTTAATCTATTATGAGAGTAGGGGATATGGGCACTTAGCATTTTCATCAGGAATTCTGTCCTTGGTGTAACATGCAAAATAACTATGCTTTCAGGAACTTAAAGTAATTATCTCAGGGAAAAAATAGAAGTTCCCATTTATTAATGAAAATATGAAAGAGTTTTAAGCTACTACTAAATTGGCCTCAGTACCATGTTTCCCTCTTAAATAGCATTTGAAGAAACAATGCACAATTTCTTATCTATTCTAAGAAATAAAAGAAAATTCTTAACCTTCATTACCCACAATAGCATGAAGAAAGCTTACAAAGAATTATGACGTGATTTTTTTTTCTCTCGTGCTGAGGAATTTAATGAAGAAAAAAAAAACCTCTCAGGAAATGGATTTCTCACCCTTAATTTCCTCACCAACCACTGAGTTTGAGAGAACCACTGAAGTCACAGGAGGGAGTCTCCAATCACCACCCCTTCCCCACACAATACAGTCTACATTTAAGTTCTATTTAGAAACCAACTGAAAGTCTTATGGGCACCTCAAATACCACAGGGACAAAGCCCTTCTAGAAGCTATTCTTTCATGCTCCTATAGCACCATAAACCCTGTCACCCAGGCTCAAACACTGGTCCTTCCAGAATCCTCCCTCCCTTTTTCCACCACCCAAGCAGTCATGCACTGAGCCCTGAAGAGTTTGCCACCAAGAAATTTCCCAATCCTCTCCAGACTATTGCTATTCTCACCAGCTCACCAGCTGTGGTTCATGTCCTTATCATTTGTCAGGTAGACTTTTGCAGAGGTCTTCTAATGGGTCTCTTTGAAGCTGACCCTCTCAAACCCCTTAATTCCCTATCCCACCCCCAACCCCAAATGCAAATCTAACGTTGGCATTGTGTTCAGTAATTCTTCTTAGCTAAGGCTCCAAGCTGTGGCATGACCATTACAACCCTCCACAACCTGCACCCCACCCCTTCTCCAGCCACTTCTCTCCACTGCATCTTCACAGTGGCTACTCCAGTCTCCACAAGTTCTTTGAGGTATGAGATACACATCATAATTTGCCACATATTCATCATTGCTGGCAGAAAAGTCTGTGCCTAGAGAACAGCACTTCACCTAGGCACATCCTATACATCCCTTGATATTCCCAAGCCCCCAAACTGATCTAAGTTCTCTTATCACTCTTATTTTTATGTCCATGATAGCACCTACTTCATCCAGTTGAAATAGCCTGTACATGTGTCTGCTTCCTTACTAGAATATTCACTATTACGGCAAGGGAGCCTGCATTTGTCAACCTTATATTATCAACAGCTGACAAAAATGTCTGCTCCACAGAAGACTTACAACAGTTACATATTACACACAACTGAATTTGGGAAATATCTGTGTCCTTTCCCTCAGCAAATATTAGTAAGGCACTTACTTAAGTATGGAGCAGTTCTTCCTGCCCAGAAAGCAAAGTTCCCCACATACCTTCAAGGTAGTCTTGTCCCCTCAGAGTCACTTTCCTTGTAAGATCCAAGGAGCTGTTGTCTATTATTACTAATTTTCAAACCCGATGGCCCATTAGAATTACCCGGAAGGCTTTAAAAGTATTCATATGCCCAGTCCCAATCTTGGACCACTGAAATCAGAATCTCTATGGGTAATTCTTAGGCTATTTTTAGCAAGTCTTCCAGGTGATGGTAATGTGAAGTCAAGACTGAGAAACATGAGCCTACCTAGAAAGTTAAATGATGGAGAGCGTCGACAGTTCTCCACACAGTACCACCCTCAGCCAGCAACCAAGGCCCTTTCGCAGGGGTACACACGTTGGAATCTTTTCATGAAAAATTTCTTATCTCCGTTCAGATGCCTGGAATTGGTGCAGACCAGCAACACCATTCTAGTACCCCACATGGACCCCAGTAACTCCACATAAGAGGTTGACCAGATGCCCCTAGGAGCTACACAACTCACACACATGGGTCACTGGGGTTTAGGACACTCCTACTGGTTGGCATGTTTCTTTCACAGGATTACATAAGATTGGGTCAGTAGAATGGTGTTAACATGCTTATTTTGAGTGACTCATTCACATCAAACAATAGTTGAGTTCAGGACTCTGGGCTACCCAACGGTCCACTGCCAACTCTTAGGCTTAGACCTGGTGTGCAGGCCTGGTATCCTTATCACAAGTTGCCACCTTCAGTCTACAGTATCTAGGTGATGGGGGAGGGTAATGGCAGGCATTCTGTATCCTGAGCATCCCCAGTTGCTGGCACTCATGGCAGTCACTCTGCCTCTTCCAACGGTTCTATGCCACATGGTAGGCAGTCTATGGGGAGTGGCTGCACCTATCCCTCCTGAGGGCATTTGAGATTGTTGCTCCAAAAATTCTATAAGCCCCTCCAATTGATGTCCTCTCTTGCCTCTGATTAATGGGGTATGTTGTATTCCCTTGGGTCACTCTGAAGTCATGCCAGGCAACAAACAGACATTCTTTGCATAAATAGAACTACTCCTTTCAGTCTACCAGTGGGCCCCTGGTGAGGCGCCAGAACATGGTCAACCTTGAAAGCAATCACGTACTCTTTCAGCATATAGACTAAAGAGTTTCAGAGAAGAGTGTTAGAAGATGTGTTGTTCTTATAAACTTCACATTATAAAATTCTGAATGGTGAACTTACCTTGAATAGAAAATGAATTATCATTAATATTTTCCTAGAAACTCCAAGCAAGACTTGCATTTGTGATCATTAAGAAAGCACCCTAACAATCTATCTTAGTCCATTTTGTGTTGCTGTAACAGAATACCATGGACTCGGTAATTGTAAAGCAAAGGAACTTATTTATCAGAGTCTTGGAAGCTGGTGCCAACAACAAGGTGCCAGCATCTGGCAAGAGTTTTCTTACCACATCATCCTATGGCAGAAGGACAAGAGGGTGTGAGAGAGGGAGAGAGCAATAGGGGTTCCAAATTCAGTTTTATAACAAGCCCACTCCCACGATAACCCACTCACATGAGAATGGCATCTATCCATTTATGAGGGAAGAGTCCTCATGACCTAATCACCTATTAGGCTAGTCCCACCTCCCAATAATCCAACACTGATGATTCTCTAACACATGAACTTTGGGGGCCACATTCAAATCATAGCACAATCTAAGAGCTATTGGAAGTCAGTATTCACAGGCAGCATGATGGATGAGGCAGTGTCATGAGCAATGATATAGCCAGCAGGAAATAATTCATGTTAGGAAGTGGCAGAGGCCAGAAGGTCCACACTGATTTAATACAAACAGCTTCTAAAGAACCATGACAGGGTGAGTAATAACATTACCACCTTTTCCCTTCTCAGTAGGACTTAGAAAATTAGCCAGGGCGGTTCATTTGACAGGAAAGAATATGAAGAAATGGTTTCAGGACTGAACATAAAAAAACTGCATCTGAATACTGTGAAGAATATTCACGCACTGTTTGGATGATAAACAAATCAATGTCTCTTTTCTACCCATTATTCTAAACCTTTATCAGTGTGTCACTACAGTCAATGCACATGGGCCCATGACTTTTCTAACACATTCCTTTTGGCCCTGTCCCAAGATTTTTCAAAAAGGAGAAAAATACATCTTAAGAAACTTGAATTTTCAAGTACATCCCATTATATTTTGCTTAAACTTCATTTACAACCCTGAAATGTGGCTTCTGCAACTGACTGAGGTCCTAGGGATCAGTGGCTTGCAAGTTAAAGGCATATTATTCATCCTTGTTTTGCCAGAAACAGACACCATAACATGAAGCAGGTGTTCACATAAATGTTTGCTGAATGAATAATGGCCTTACTTGTACTTTTGATTTTTGTCTTTGTAGAAATAATTAAGAATATCTCACTTAATTGCATTTATGAAACATTTCTGATTTTTTTAACTAGAGCATAGACGATCTGGTTTACAAAGCACTGTAGATGAATTATCTCAACAGCCAGGAAACATTTCCTCAGCCCTATTATGTGTCAGGCTCTCGGAGACAAAGATGAAGAGAAAAGTCACTAATCTATAGGAACTAAATTTTAATGGAAGTAGTAGTCACCCAAACATTATAAGGCAGCCTGTTAAAAGCTGCAATACAGGCTTGAACATCAAGATCAAGTGTGTGACTGAAACACACACGACCCTGAAAGTGATGGTAGATCAAGTTAAAGAGGCCGCAGGAGCCCAATCACGTAAGACACATGTTCTTCCAACACACAACGCTTCTTCCTACTTTAGAGGCTCAACGTTTGCTCTTCTCTCTTCCTGGAAAACACCACTGCCCAGCTCTTCACGTGGCTGGCTCAGGCCTCCTGTCCAGTGTCAGTTCCTTAGGAATGACTTTCCTGACCATTCATTCAGAAGTTGCCTCCAATCCTCACCTCTTATCTATGAGACTTTCATTTTTTTTTAACTTCAGAGCACTTTCTAAAACTGCTTTACATATAAACATAAATAGATTTTAACTTGTCATTTGTTGGTCTTCCACACAATACATTCTAGGAGTCAAGAATCTTGAGTAGCTAGTTCACTGCTGTAACCCCAAAATCTAAGAGAATATCTAGGGATAGTTGATTCTAAGTAAATTATTTTTGAATGAATTAATGGCATCGGGTTGCATGATCAAAGCCAGAGGTGTCAAGGCTGCATGTGGATAGAGTACGGGATACCTGGGGGAAATCTAAAGCTAGAACATGCTGAAAGAGTAGTTACACCTAGCCCTATGAAGGTATTTGAATATACTGCAAGGTTTGAACTCAAATCATATAAGGGATAGGATATCCAAAAATTTTTGGAGCAAAAGAATGATAAGAAGATGTGTTTTAGGGAGATTAACTACATGGCAATGCTGGAAATGTCTTGGAGGAAAGTTGAAAACCGCAGGCAAAGAACCCAGCAGGGAGCCAAAAATCCAGGTAAAAGCAACTCAAGGCAGAGACATTTGGAAGACAGGAGAGAAGACAGATTTGAGAGGCATAAACAAAGTGGAAGAACTCACCCACTGATTTTATGAGAAGAGATTAAAATGATGGACGCTGAGTATATAGTAGGTACTTGGTAAGGGCTAATTAAATAAATGAGCCCAGCTTGGATGACTTAGTAGATAGTGATTTAATTGACCAAATTAGAATGTGTAAAGGCATGAGCAAGTGGTGGTGGAAGAGACAGTAAGTGCAGCTGTGGACACATTGTATTTGGCCTGCCCATAATACATTTAGGTGAAGAAAATATAGGCACGGAGCTTAGGAGAGGGGTTAGGTCTAGAAATATGAATGGATGGCCACCTGCTATAGATAATTTCTCAAATGTAGTAAGTGAAGATCATTGATTATTGACTATTGGGGCAAAGTATATATAAGTAGTCAGAAAAAGAGAACTAGGAGGAAGGACTAAGAAAGAGTGGCCAAGAAGGAAAAACAGGCAAGAATTCAAGACTTTAGGTGTCAAATGAAAGGATTAGATCTATTTTATCTTAACCAGCCTTCCAGTGGGGGCCGAAAGGCAGGTATTTTTGCCTCCACTTCATAAATGTAAAAATGGCAACTCAAAGGGGCTTGGAGATCCAGCATAGGCCACACAGGGAGCAAGGAGAAGAGGTAGGACTCAAATCTGAGTCTTTTCATTGCAAGTTCAAAGCCTGTTAACCCAGCCTTGCACCTCATAGTAGGGAAGGTGTTAAACGTTGTGACTTGAGGGTGTCTCAAATGCTCAAACTGAATGGACACTTTCAGCATTGCCTGCAAATTTTTGTCACCAACATCCTTCTTTGGGGTAAATGAATTTCCAAAAGGCCCTTAAAATGGCACATTTGCAGGGAGGATTTTAACATATGAACACATTAACAGCTCTTAATGTGCTGTTCTCAGGACAGCCCTGCTCACAGCTACTTTTCATCAAATTCCCAAAGAAGAAATGAGAAGTCTTAAAAGATGCCAGACCATAAGAAGGAGACAGAATGTCTTTTGTATGCTGAAAAATCTCACAGCTACCAATTAAATGTGCTTCAACCAAGGCAAATGGACTCCAGGAGTGGAGTGGATTAGTGCAGCCAGTATGATAGCTGATGGTCTAATTTAGGCTTAGGTTCCACAGAACCGGAATTGGAGCAGGGCACCCCTACATGAGGCACCAGGCAGTGAGAATCTGAGGGCATGGCAAATACCAAACTAGCAAGACCAGGGAGGATGCCCCAAATACTAGAGCCCAAGGCAGGATTGGGGAAAGGAGATCACAGAACCAGGTAGAACTGAGAACAGAAGTGAGAAGATTGAGAAGACGTAAAGGAGGCTGAGGGAATGACAAGGAGGGTAGCAGAAGGAATATGACCACAAGCAACCATAAATACTTGTGACTAGTGTTCATGAGCCAATGAGTGCATGGGTTGGTCAGGAGTGGACCCAGCACCATGACCATCTAGCTGTATGACCTTGGAAAAGATACTTTGCCTTTCTGAGCCTCACATTGCTCATCTATTAAAATGATGGTTTGATCAAATCATTTTAAGATCTTCTCTAGATCTAAAATCAAGTAATTTTTTGCTCTAACATTGGAATCAGAGCTACCTTATACTTTTAACTCAAACCCCAAAGCAAAATCACACTCAGGATTTTTTAAAAATCCATTTCTTATCTACGTTAAGGACACTGTCAGATGCTTAAGAAAAGAAATCACCCATTGATTTATTTCTTACCTTCTAAACAGCTATTCCTTTTAGCAAGAATAAAAGTGAAACAAGCCAAGGGGTGGAAACAAGAGGGCATTTTAAACCTCTAAATTGAAACAGAAAAGGAGGAAAGGTTTAAAGGTAGCATAATAACAGCTTTTCTGTTTTCCCACTAAGAGCTTTTTATCTAAAAGGTTCACTCAAAATGCTAACAAGGCAGAGCTTCAGCAATGCATCAAATGAAACCATTTCCATTTCCAATAGCGTTAATCTTCTATGTGGTTCAGGAAGGATTAAAAGTAACCCTAAGGAGTTGGCATCTCCTAGATGCTTTCCAAGCACACCTGTCCAGGTGTGCTGAGACAAGGTCATCAGCCTGATTCATGCCACATTTCTACCACAGCTCCACTAACTTCTTCCTAAGCATGGCATATACTCTGAAGTCACCAACTTGCTGCAAAGGTCACCAGTCAGCGAGCAATTAGATGAGAGTTCTTCTACTGGAAGAAGCTCACCATTGGGAATTTCATTTCCAAGACAATGCATCGATAGGTCATATTTATGCTAATATTATTCTATTAAGAAATAAAACATGAAATTTCCCACATAATTAAAACTGTGAGATTGGGTAAATTCCCTTCTATGTGATTTTTTCATTAGCCTATTCATTCCATTTATACAGAACTCTGTCTTATGTGTTATACAAATTTATTCTATTTATATGAGTGATCTAGCTGGCAGCACTTGGAGCTAGTCATTCTATTTTAGTACTGGTGTATTTGATCAATACACCAAAAAGGAACTCTCTCATCCTTTTAAAAACACAAAAAATGTGGATAAAGAAGAAGATCTGTAAACAATGCAACATCCAATTCCACTGCCACTTGATGAAGGTCTTCGGTGAGGATGAGCTGCTTTACTTTCTTTAGCTTCTGTTTCCACTCCATCTCAGAAACTTGCTCAAACTTATACAACAAGAAACTAGTCATGTAGGGTAAGCAACATTGCAATCTCATCAAAATCATCTTTGAGGTTTCATTTCCAAAAGAGCATCTGTAATGTTCAGCCCCCACATACTTAGTAATTAGAGATGCTACTCATCCGAAAGAAAGTGACAAAGTTGACATTTCTACTGAAAAGTCACTGGAGCCAAGGAATCTGTCTCCGAATGTATTGATTATAAGAAGATACTTTTGGATGGTGGTTGGCGGTAATCATTAATGCTAAAAATAATGTTTTCTCTCCACTGGTTTATGCCAATTTCACTTGGGCCCCCAGAAGTCTCATCTTCTCTATAAAGCCTTTTCTGATAACAAGCTTTGCTTTCACTGAAAACAAAAAGTATACTCATTAAATGTGCAAATGACCTCAAGCAAATGGGGTTTGCTATATCATGGGGATAGACCTAGAGGTCAGATTGGCATTGAGAGATTGAATTGGCTGTCAAAATCCCAGCCATTGCATGTAAGACACACATGCATGCGCGTGCGCGCGCGCGCACACACACACACAGCAGAGCCTCTGAGGAAGAGGGAACAAACTCAGTGTATTTCAGGCACTGTGACGCCCTGCAACGGTCAAAAAGGTACACAGGCTCAGTCCATCCCCAGAAAGTTCCTGTCTTACTCAGAACCAATTTAGAACAAAGTCAGCGCACAGAAGGCAAACCAAAATTAGTTTTGTACTCCTTTGCAGTATCCTTTTGGTCAGGACTGGGTCATCTGCCCACATGAGTGTCCTGAGGACATTTCTCCTGTTTTTTTTTTTTTTTTTCCAGTAGTTTTTTTCAGCTCCCTGTCCCTACTAGTCTCCTCCTGGTTTCCTTTTGAGCCTTCCTTTGTGTTGAAGGCTCACGGCTTTTTTCCTTCATGCAGTTGCTTCTTGACTCTTAATCAATAAGTCACAGATCCAGTTTGAATCTGCCCTGGCAAGCTCTCTGGTCTGGGATGTTCACATCCACTTGTGTTAGTTACATCTATATAGAAAAAAAAGTCTGTCTTTTGTTAATGGAAGTCATCTCTCAGTGGATAATATCATGCCCAAAAGGACCCCTGCCTGCCTTGGCTGAAGGAGTAGGGGAAAGTGAATTATTTGCCCTGCCATGCACACAAACCTGGAGTCAGGTCTGGAACTCCCACTGCCAATTACATGCCTATAGGCAACACACTGCTCTCTGGGTCTGTTTCCCCATCTGCAAAATAATGGCTAGCACTCTTTCAGATCGCCAGATTCCCTTCCAGCACTACTCTTCTCTGAATCTTGTCCCTATATTGATCTTGTCTGCCATTGGCCCACCCCATGCTCTCTAGCCTCTGAGAGTGCTATCCTCAGGCTGTTCATTACATCTGAGGGCAGAAATAGACCCCAGCCAAGTTCTTATCAGTCTCAGAAAGAAGGAATAATCAGACCAAACTCAAAAGGTTTTATAATAGGTACCCTCCATTGTTCCAGAGAGGATTCATCTCGGTTTAGCATGATGCTTTTAAAAAAACCACAGCCAGGTGTGGTGGCTCAGGCCTGTAATGCCAGCAACATGGGAGGTTGAGACAGGAAGACTGGTTAGACCTAGGAGTTTGAGGCTACAGTGAGCTATAATTGCTCTCCTCCAGTCCAGCTTAGGTCAGAACAAGATTCAGCTCCTAAAAAGGGGGCGGGGGTAACACATAAGATAAATTAGTAGAAGAAAAGAGAAAGCAGTGGTAGGGACATAGATGGAATCTGAAATACACCCCAAGAAACAAATAATAAACCCATCTTTATCAATTCTTTTTTATCTTAAAATATTTAACTGACAAAAATTGTATATATTCAAGATGTGCAACATGGTGATTTGATATATATACACATCATCATCTACTAATCACCACAAATTAATATCCCCTCCATCAGCATCCATAGTTACTATTGTGGGGGTGCAGATAAGGACACTTAAAATCTTCTCTTATCAAATTTTAAGTAAACAATATAGTATTGTTAATTACCATCACTATGCTGTGCATTAGACTCCCAACTTACTCATCTTATAACCGAAAGTTGATGCCTTTTGACCAACATCTCACCATTTTCCCTACCTCCCATCCCCTAGCAACCACCAATCTACTCTCTGCTTCTATGACTTTGACATCTTTTAGAATCCACATATAATGGTTGTGATACAATAGTTGTCTTTTAGTTTCTGGCTTATTTCACTTAGCTTAATGTCCTCCAAGTTCATCCATGTTATCACCAATGGAAAGATTTTCTTCCCTTTCATCGTTGAATAATAGTTCATTGGATATACACCACGCTTTCTTCATCCATCCTTGATGAACACTTTGGTTGTTTTGCTATTTTGGCTATTCCGAATAATGTCCAATCAACAAGGAGGCAGAGACATCTCTTCAAGATACTGATTTTATTTCCTTTGCATATATACCCCAAAGTGGGATTGCTGGACAAAACAATTCTATTTTTAAATTTTTTTCAGGAACTCCTGTATCATTTTTCCATAACTGTACCCCTTTACATTCCCACCAACAGTGTAGAAAGGTTCCCTTTACTCCACACCCTTGCCAACACTTGTTGTCTCTTGCCATTCTAATAGCCTTCCTAACAGGTGTGAAGTGATATCTCACTATAGTTTTGATGTACATTTCCCTGGTGATTACTGATATTGACTCTTTCATCACAGACTTGTTGACCATTTGTACATCTTCTTTGGGAAAATGTCCATTTAGGTTCTTGGCCCCCTTTTTTAGTTCATTATTTGATTTATTGCTATTGAGTTTTGTGAGTTCCTTACATATTATGATTATCAACCACTTATTTAGCTAGATGGTTTGCAAATATTTCTCTTATTCCACAGGTTGCCTTTTTCATGTTGATTGTTTCATTTGTTGTGCAAAAGCTTTTTAGTTTGATATAGTCCCACTTATTAATTTTTACTTTTGTTGCCTATGTTTTTGTCATATTTTTAAAAATCATGGCCAAAACCAATGTCAAAAAGCTTTTCCTCTATATTTTCTTCAAGGAGTTTTACAGTCTTAGGTCTTATATTAAGTCTTCAGTCCATTTAGAGTTAATCCTTTTTGCCAATTCTGTGAACTAGTCACATATTTGGTTCTGAGTCATATCTTTGACTCTCTAGTAGGCAAGGAAAAAAGGGAAAACCAGTGAGTCTTCCTTTTCCCTTGGAGGCTCTTTCTTCTATTTCGCACTGCCTTTTGGCTGTTCTTAATACAGTGCTCAAAGCTAACAGTCATTCTCTGAAGTGTTATTGATTAATGAGGCTGAAGCTCTTCAGTCTTTGGCTAACTTTCAGCTCAGGAAGGAAATAGAAACCATAATCTAGAACACTGCCCATAAGTCTTACCAGACATGGGTAGAACACTGTTAATCCTTCTTTGCATCCCTGCCAGGGAAACCCATAGAGAAGGCGTGGTTCATTGCAGTTTTTCCAGGTTTTCTTGTAATGTCTTACTCACTGGCCTTAGAATTGAACGCTGATTGCTGAAAACATGCTTCTCACTCTTTGTTTCTTTATAATACAAAAGCCTCCATGTGTTCTAAAAAGAGCCTTTGATGCATAATTAAATAAACACCTGGCTTCCCAAAGACAGACACTTTTTCTCAGCAGGGCAAGGACTATTTCCAAACAGTTCAAATCAGAACATCAGAAAAAACAAGTTCTACCTTCTCTTCAAAGAGCCGCTACTGACAGGAACGTTATTGGAATGAGAAACCCGGCAAAGGATAATTTTTCAGGAGTCTGGTGAGACAGCATGGTACTCGAGAAATAAATCTTTTAGTATCCTTATATTTAAATACAGTAATCCCCTCTAATCCACAGGGAATATGTCCCAAAACCCCTATGGATGCCTGAAATCCCAGATAACACTGAACTGGATTGTTGTCAATCAGAACACGTGTCTGTTCATATCTTCTACCCTCAAATGTACTGTCTTTTCCATCTTAACTGAGAATTTACCATACACTATGGTCATAACTTCTGCAGTCTGAGGTGCTACAAAGGTAGCATGAATTTCTTTTCCCTTATTTACACTCTCAAGGAGAGAAGATTTGTTCTTACTATAGATCTTAGCAATCTCCATATATGATTATTTTCTTTCCTTAAGTGGAGAACTTTCACCTTTTCACTTAAAAGAAGCACTTTACAGCTTCTCTTTGACATAGCCTAAAGGCCATCATCACCACTCTTGCTGGGGACATTACTGAGTAAAATAAATGTGGCTTGAACACAAGTGCTGTGATGCAACACCTTTGATCTAATCACCAAGGTGGCTACTAAGTGACTCGACTCATAGGTGGGCAGCATCTATAGCAGGACAAAGGGGGGATTTCATCATGCTCTGTACTCAGAGTGGTGAACAATTTAAAACTTACAAATTGCTTATTTCTGGAAGTTTTCATTTAATATTATCAGACCATGGAGGGCAAACATAGAAAGCAAAACATTGGATTCAGGGGGACTACTGTAATGCTCACAGTTTCCGAAGTATTTATATATATATATATATGTGCTATCTGTCACAAAATCTCTGTGAGGTGAGAAAAAGGTAGTGTTATAGCCCCAGAAAATGGGAATAAATCTGAAATTGATTAAGGAAGTCTTTAGAGATGGGTCACATAGCCACGGGTCATGTCTTCTGATTCCAAGTATAGCAGAAAGCCCTGAGGGGTGGGGGTTGAAGAGGGAAGCCCTGAATCTGCCTCCCACTAACTAGTTGTGTCACCTCAAGCAAGTCACTTTCTCTTCAGCTGGGAGTAGGGGAGGATGCAAAATGTGATTCCATCACTACTGGGCAAACTTAAAGCAAGCTCATTCCTAGAGCCCACCTCTGTCTATGTGTCTTCTCAGGTCTCTCTCTTCATTGGGACACTGACTTCAGTGTTTGCTTCTAATATTTGCTCTTCCTGGCATTCATAGGAGAGAACCAGACTCATTTAACTCATTTATCAAAATACAACTACACCTGGGCAGCTTCAGCCCTGGCTTGCCTCTGCAATCCATGAAAGACTTTAACATGAGGCAACTGGGTTATACGTGCAGGATGGTAGGAGCATTATGTCTAGATAAGAATAATCTTTTCATCTACTTAAATCTTCTTTTGCACATAAACAAGATAATGATACCCCCAACTGCTCCAAAAGATTCCTTGCCACTTAACATAGCAAACCCCAGTTAGCATACGGTGGCATAACTATCTGTGAATGAAAAGCATGTGGCTCCTATTATGTCCTTTAGGCATCTTTTGAAATTAGAAAGGCCAGAATAGCCTCCCTACTTGCCTCACCTCCCCACAGTAATTACAAATGAGAGCAGCATTATCCTGTAGGTAATCCACCTCCTGCCCCTACCCATCCCACACCAACCCCCAAATCTCCACCCAAGACCCAGCAGGACCAAAGTAAGGGAAAGAGATTATCCCTCACTCCCTAACTTCATGCCCTCAGTGCTCTATTGCAGCCACTATAACCTGATGATAAATGTTGTTTTGAAAACCTACTTAATTCCCAAAGAAGGTCTCTGGATGTTCCCATTAACTCAGTAAGTAAAGGCCAGAAAGAGCTGTAGATCCTATGGCCCCTAAATTCAGCATGAGCCAGTTTAGAATGATTTGTCAGGAAGAGTTCCATTTCTACTTCCTGACCCAGTTTAATCTTTCTCTGTAAATGGCATGTTTTTATCAGTTCTTCTCAGGAGCTGCCCTTCTATGAAGTGATGCACCCCAGTTAATGTACTGGAGCTAGTGTTTGATGGACACTATGTATCATCCTCCTCTGCACTGTCTATTCAGCAATGCCAATGCCAAGCCATAGAGCAAGAGTAGATTATAACCACCATTGTTTCCTATAGTTATAATAATGTTAAAACTCAGAAAACAATGAATTTCAACCTGATTCTCCTTTAAAAGAACTACTATGAAAATCTTCGGGAGGTCTTAGCAGCATTCCAAGGGGAAAGCGCTCCTGTTGCATTATAGCAACAATTCCAATTCCATTGTTCCTGCTGAAATAATAATTTGTTCATAATACTGCCAATCATGTACCAGAGGCAGGCAGCCCTACAATATCCTACGGTGAATGGTACGGCCACAAACGTGTGTATGTGTGTGTTTAAAACTTGTTCACTGTCAGTGTGTCTCTGCAGCCAAAGGAACTGTCTACCAGACTGACTTTAGCATCCACACATGTATAATTTACCATCGTGACAGCATATGCTGTTCGTGCATTACCCAGATCCCCTTTATAGGTTGGTGCAGTTACCCTCCTCCCAGTCTCCAACTGGGAGTGTTGGCTGCAAATGGCTCACAGCTGCCACCCTTTCCTTAAGATTAATCCTTATCAACAGGAACCATTTTCTCCAGCAATGCCATAGAGATTACCCAAAGCACAGTCCTGCAGGGAATGGAGCAGGGAGAAGACTGCCACCATTGACTGAAAAATATTCTTATTAGAGGCTGGCTGCCTTACCTCCCCGGGGACAACACCGGGATGCTTCTCATCCTACAGAGCTCCTTCTACCATCACACTGAGGCGAGGCTCCTACATTCTCATCCGGGTTCTTCCCCAGTCTTTTCCCCGCTTCCCTGGCTCCTTTAAAGACCATACCTGAGAGCACTCACTCAAGAAATCACTTGCATAAGAATTTTGTCTCTGACTCTGCTTCTAGGAAACCCTAAGACATCGAGTAAGAACCAAGTCTAAGCACAGAACATCACACCTGGATATAATTGATGGCAGCCCCTTCCTTGTGACATGCACGTCTCTTATTTTCACCCATTCCTGCTATTTGGTCATCAAAGAACAAGGGCATCCATGGGGTTTAAGGATTCAGTGTCTATTGATAGGCAGACAGCCCACATCTTACATTACTAGCAGGAATTAAGCTTAAGAAACAATTGCTATAGAAAATACACCTTAGGAATATATGTACTTGCATAAAGTTTTTAGGAAGGCATTACTGATTTCCAACTAAGGACCAAGTTCAATCATTTAATTGTAGGTTGGATGGACTTAGGGGTAGGGCAGATGTATATTTAACTATTGGGAAGCTTGATCAAACATTGAGGAGTCCCAGATACAAAGTTTTGTACAAGTCCCTTGCATTTGAACAGTTTGTCCAAACTAGATTTCCAAGTCTGAATTCCACTCAGAAATGTAAATATGTGTGCTAATTTTGTAGCAAAGCCTGTAAATAGTTTAAGTACCAGACTCTAAGCTCCTTGAACACTGAACTTGTTTCAGGTGTGTGTCAATCCACTTGAAATGGAGATCTACTATTTTTTCCCTGTCCAGAATCTATTCTACCTTCCAGTGGCAGCGTCTTCATTGTCCTTGTGAATTACCTTTCTCAACTTTCAGTCTACGTGGCTCTGGTGAAGTTAGCATCATTCCCCAAAGCCAGGAATAACTCAGGGCTAGGAAAAGTGACTTTCATATTCCTGGTAACAAAGTTGGTTCATGTATGGGCCCATGAGCCAAGCCTGGACAATTAGAGCCTAGAAAAGTCAGTTTGAGTTTGATGCTAGAATAATTGGAAAGAATTTTGTTTCTTCTAAATTATTGAAGCTTATAGGATATAGGCCTGAAGATGCTGGTGCCATATTTGCCTAACAAGGACACACCCTGCAGGAGAATAAAGTTCATACAGAAGCAAGCAGACCTGAAAGATTAAAACAACAACATTTTTTCTGAACATAGTTCTGGTTCCCATGACGAACAGCAATAAACTTTTTAAAGTTTAGGTCATTTTGAGTTGGACTGCTGTCAGTTCCAATCAGATGCCACAGCTAAGGTCTAAACCTGTGACAATCATTTCATTCATGTCATATATAAGTTTATCTTAATCAGAATATTTCAGTAACTTTATTAACAAGTAGACAAATACTGTAAACCTACAGCAGTTGCATCTAATTTTACAAATATATATTGATTGCTTACTCTGGCCCAGATATGAGACTGGGATCTTTGAAGGATTCTAGGAAGATTAAGACATGATTGCCTTCCCTTAAAACATTCATAATACTTATAGCTTCCGGGAGAAACCCATTAGATTTTAATGGCAGACTGTTGTACTCATCTCCATTGGAAATAGCACGTGGACATCAATTTGAAAGTTTATGTTGAGAAATGTTTTATTAAAAACCCAATGGAGAAATAGGTGATTCAAGTTGTTTCCTGGATCTAAATCATAAATTGTTGTACCAAGCCATAGATGATGACTCTACTGGGACACAGACATGTATTTTTAAACTTTTGAGATTGGAGAGTAGCTTGAACAGAACAACCAAAAAGAACAGCCTGTCCCATTGAATGACTCACTTGAGAAACTTTCATTTTTGTGGCATTTCAAAGCAGAATTTTCAGACTTAAAATTTGGATTGCTTTAAAAGTAGATGTGATATTTGGATAACTTCATTCTGATGACAAACCAGGTCACCATATCATAGATACTATGCCCTGTTTTCATCCATCTTTTTGATAATCATTAAATCTATTTCTCTAAGATTAGAGAATCTCACGAGCAACAGAGGCATGATGAGTTTCTAATAGAAGTATCTTACTTTTAGATAGCAGTTTCCTGCTTATAAAAGCACTTTAACATGTCTCATCTCAAAAGTTGGGTGTCAATCCTAAATATACCTAAATAGTTACTTATCTTTGGATGGGATGGTATTTATTTTACTCATTTGTACTGCCTTTTCTAAATTTCTGCTCCCCTAAGAGAGGCTCACATAATTTACCTCTCAAGTGAATTTTGTAATAGCCTCATAGCTTGCTCCCATTTCTTGGTTTTTAGTCTCAATATTCCTCATGCCTAGTTCTGATCATGTTTTTTCCCCAACTCTGGTGTTCCATGCTTAATAGATGAAATCCAGACATCTTAGCTAGTCATTTAATAGTCCACTTTTTTTTTTTTTTTTTTTTTGGTTGGGAGAGGTGGAGTCTCACTCTGTCACCCAGACTGGAGTGCAATGGCACAATCTCAACTCATTGCAATCTCCGCCTCCCAAGTTCAAGCTATTCTCCTCCTTCAGCCTCCTGAGAAGCTGGGATTACAGGCACCCACCACCATGCCTAGCTAATTTTTGTATTTTCATGTTGGTCAGGATGGTCTTGAACTCCAGACCTCAGGTGATCTTCCCGCCTCAACCTCGCAAAGTGCTGGGATTACAGGCATGAGCCACCACACCTGGCCCCATCTTACGTTTCCAATACCAACTCCTACCACCCTTTGCTCTGAGCAGTTTCATAGAAGAGAAAGTTGGTATTACTGAAAGGTAGGATGTATTTTAATGGGAAGATAGAAGTAGAGGCATATTCCCAAGGACATGAGTAGAAGGGATCAAGGTTCACCCAAGAAGGTTAAGGAGGTCAATTTGCCCAGAGCCAGCCCCCGGAGAGATGGTGTTACCCACAGAGACATGTCAGCTCTAATATTCCTCACTTGTACTCAGTACTCAATAGCTCAATCTAAACACTTGAAAGCCTCTGAAGGGACAAAAGAAATAAAAGGAACAGAAAGGAGATACAAATCTCTAACTACAGAATGGCTAGGGCTTTAGCTCTCAAAACTATAAAAGATAACTCAAAGGGAGAACCTCTCTAGGGCTCACAGGTTCTTGAGGGCTAAGTCTTATGGTAGACCCCAGAGCCCAGCTCCAAGCAGAATTTTGTCTCCCAAGACCCCCTTGGTAAAGCACAGAGGGCAGGCCAAGATGACACTAACATCCCACTAGGAATGGCTGGGTTGGTCCCCAGGTTCTGAAATCGTTTTAGTTGTGTACACTGTGGCCAGCCACTAGCTGCTGTAGGAGAGAAACTGCAGCATATGAGATTTTTTTTTAACATCTAGAAACAAAGCAGACTGTATTTCCAATAATATATATCTAATATCTTTCAACAGCAGGTGACTTGGAGGAACTAGTAAGTGACTCCAGTGAAAGGCCTGTGAGAGATGTGACCGTTTAGCTCAGGCAAGTCTGCACCTGTGCTGGGCTAGTTAACCCCAAGTTCCTGGGAAGCTTGTTAAAAATACACATTTCCAGGAGCCCAATTCAGAAATTCAAATTCAGTCAACCTGTGGTGATGCTCCAAACTCCACACTGCAAATGGTTCCAGGTGAGTTAGATACCCAGCCAACTTCGCAAAACAGAACAAGCCTCCTTTACCAGTTGCCCCAGCAGAGGACGCTGCTCTCCCTCACCCAGAGTCCCTTGCTAATTGGACTGCTGCTAAGTCTATTAGGT
This sequence comes from Callithrix jacchus, assembly GCF_049354715.1. Classification (NCBI taxonomy): domain Eukaryota; kingdom Metazoa; phylum Chordata; class Mammalia; order Primates; family Cebidae; genus Callithrix; species Callithrix jacchus. Next base: position 104,962,220 of record NC_133513.1, read on the forward strand.
ACTAGCTGTTTATCAGTTCCTCTAGAGCAGCAAGTCTCCATTTGCATGGACTTCAGAATCACTTAGGAGTCTTAAAGTTTCCAAGTCCAGACCATTCCCCCAGCCCAAGTATAACACAGTTGCAGGGAGAGGGGCTGTATTCTCACATTGCTCTAAACGACTACCTGAGACTGGGTAATTTATAGAGAAAAGAGGTTTAAATGACTCACAGTTCTGTAGGCTGTACAGGCTTCTGCTTCTAGGGAGGCCTGGGGAAACTTGAAATTTTGGCAGAAGGCAACCGGGAAACTGACACAACTTACGCCAACAGAGCAGGAAGAAGAGAGCAAAGTGGGAGGTGCTATGGCCTTTTAAACAACTAGATCTCGCGAGAATTCACTCACTATCGTGAGAATAGAAAGGGGGAAGTTAGCCCCTCGGTCTAATCGCTTCCCACCAGACCCCTCCTCCAACATTGGGGACTACAATTTGACATGAGATTTGGGCGGGAACACAAATCCAAACCATATCAGGGGTTCACAAATGTCAAGAGTTGTTTAAGCTCCTCAGGTGGTTCCAACTTACGGATAGGTCTGGGAACTGCTGCTCTATAGTGTTGCTACTCAGAGAGGGGTCCACAGACCAGCAACAGCAGCAGCGTCATCACCCAGGTGTCACCTAGAACCCTGCAAGAAATGTGGAATCTTGGGCCGCACCGCAGCAGTATTGAGTTAAAATTGGCATCTTAGCAAATCTCCATGTAATGTGTGCACACATTCCAGTTTTAAAAGCTCAGTTCTATCGATTTTTAATTCATTCGTTTGTGAATATCAAGGTCAGTTCTTAAGCAGACAGGGAAAAGAAAGACAGCACTCCCCAGCAGACAATGAGGTTCACAGGAGCCATCCCAAAAGAAATCATTTTTAAATGCCTAATGACTGCAGGAAGATTCAACCTGTACCCCAGTTATTCAGCATTTAGAGACACCACATGATCGTTCTGACATTTCTATTTGGTAGCTGTCAAAGATAAAAGAGCCATGCACAAGTTAATTCGTTGGTGGGGCTGATCCTCAGCCAGCCTAGCCTTGCTCAGACATGGGAGCAGGCACAGAGAACCCCAGACTCTCAGTGGAGCCGCTACCACCCCAGATTCTTCTTCCATGGGTTTTGTGCTAGAGACACCTGCGTGACAGTGGCTCCGACTGCAGAGTGGCTGATGACGCCAGAGACCCAGCTGGCAAATTGCCTGTGCTGTTCTTTCCCTGAGAGAGAGGGGAGGAAAGGTTCGCAGAGATGCCGCAGGCAACACCTGACTCAGGAGAAGGCGACCTGCTGATGAAATCTCTGGCAAGCACGAACTCAGGAATAAAAGTCCAGAGCAGAATTATTTCCGCTGTAATTGCCAATTTGTCCATGTCAGTGCAGCAGCCACATCTAATTTACCATGCATAAGCAGCCATGCTCATGGCGGGAGGCAAAAACATGGCAGAGCAGCAGCTTTTTACCTACCAACGAGCAGGACTCTTCCATGCCTGTGAGGTTGGGTTGGTCCTGCAGCAGAAACTCTCTCTCCCTAGTCAGGACAGCACGAAGAGCAAATGAAATTGTCTTTTCAATGCACTTCAGCTGTGGCAATTTTATTACTTATTAGGCTACTTTAGGGTGACAAGGAAGAATCCCTATTTTTTTGCACCCTCTCCTCCTTGCATATCAAAGAGGAAATAAGTTCATTAAAGATTTTTCTCTTGTCTCTCCTCTCCTCTCCCCCTTTTACCCACCCTTTGTGGAGATATTCTATGGATCATCAGTAACCGGGGACCTTTGAAGATTGGTCAAAGCAATCAAGAAAAGAAACTGAGCCTCATAAATCGCATGCTAGTGATAAGTTGATTGGGAGAGGGAAGCCCAGACTGGACAGATAGGAAGAATTAGCTCAAGGCATCCATCTGTAGCTGCTCTTATCAAGCTTTCAGCGGCTCCACTAAGAGTTGCCAGTGGTCCTCAGACTTCAGCAGGCAACAGAATCCCCCGTGGTGAGAGCTAAAATCCCAACTTGCTGAGCCCTACCCTCCAAGTTTCTGAATTAGTTGGTCCAGACTGGAGCACAGGACTATACACTTCTAATAAGTTTCTAGGTGAGGCTGATGCTGCTGGCTGAGGAACCACACTTTGAGAACCAGTGAGCTAGGGGTCCCCAAGAGCAGCTGTGGACTTCAGGATGTGAAGCAGCAGTATCAGTAGGGAACTCACCCCATCCTCATTTAGTGAGGATTTTTGTTCATCTTAGCTCTATACTTTGAATAGTTTCTTAAACAGATTCCCAGAAACAGGATTTATTGACCCCAAGAGTATAAAATGTCTTTATGACTCTTGGTAATTATTACAAAAGGTTTGGGCCAATATATGACAGAACAACCGTGGATGAGCCCACCTTTCATTGCCAAAACTAAATGTAATTCTTTTTACTCATTTCATAGACTAATAATAACAATAATTATGTTATTGAAAAACATACATGGCCAGGCGCAGTGGCTCACACCTGTAATCCCATCACTTTGGGAGGCCAAGGCCGGGAGGATCACCTGAGGTCGGGAGTTCAAGACTAGCCAGACCAACATGGAGCAACCCCGTCTCTAATAAAAATACAAAAATTAGCTGGACATGGTGGTGCATGCCTGTAATCCCAGCTACTTGGGAGGTTGAGGCAGGAGAATCGCTTCACCCTGGGAGGAGGAGGTTTCAGTGACCAGAGATTGCACTATTGCATTCCAGCCTGGGCAACAAGAGCAAAATTCTGTCTCAATAACAAAAATAAAAACATACTTCTTTGAGGACTCTTTAGGGTGGAATATTATTCCGAGTTTATATTACCAACTTAATTTGAGTATTAAAGTCAATTGAGAAGGCTAGAGGAAATTCTATCATCTGATTCAGTTTAGTGAGAACCCTACATTCTCAGAGTCTTGGATCCCATATTCCCATGGGCTCAGGAGAAGCATTTGGGAGTTGCCCATTCAAAGAAGGGTCTTTGGGATGCCAGGAGGCTGGCTGCTCTGGCTGACACAGCGAGAGGCAGGTGATGGTGGAGGGGGTGATGGGGCCCCAGTCTCTACTGTTGCCATGGACCTGATCAGAGTAGAATTCAAACCTGTTCTTCAGAAGAGTGCTGAAATCCTCAGAGGAAGTGATTGGACCATGGCCAAGCAGGGGAAATGGCAGGGATGGATGAGCCCAGATCTTTTTCTCTCTTTATTCACACCCTCTATTTGTTTTATCCTGTTGAAATACAGTAAAACTTACAAACAATAAGATCCACCATAAAAGATACAAATCCTCAGTGTACAGCTCCATGTGTTTTTACATATGTGTACACCTCTTAGCCACCACCCTGACTGAGGTAGGCAATATCTCCTGTACCCTAACAGATTCCCTTGTGCACCTTCTCAATACCTCCCCAAGGTAAGCGCTGTTCTGATCTCTGCCAGCATAGAGTAGGCATGCCTGTTATGACTCCATCTAAATGAAATGTGTCCTCTTTTTTGTCTGACTTCTTTCACTCGTCATTTTGCTTCATGTGGCAGTAATTCTTTCCTTTTCATTTCTGTGTAGTATTCTATTGTATGAATATACGGCCATTTCTTTATACAGTCTGTTGAGGGCATTAGACTTGCTCTCAATTTGAGACTATTATGAGTTAAACTGCTATGAACATTCACACACACATGTCTTTGGTTGGACGTACACATTCACTTCTCTTAGACGTATTTCTAGGAATTGAAGTGCTCGATCACAAGATAGGCAGACACTTAACTTTAGTAAATACTGCCAACGTTTTCCGAAGTGGCTATGGCCATTTACCCTCCTGCAAGCAACCTGTTGCTCCACACCCTCACCAGCACTTATAACTGTCAGCCCTATTGAGACAATAATTCTTCTGGGGGTGATATAGAGGTATTTCATTGTGCTTCGTTGCTCTTTCTAGGTATCCTGGAAACTAACATTCTAGGAAAGAGAATAGCAGAATATTACTTATTGAGGGAAAACAATCTCCAGGTTGTGGTGGAAATGAAACTCCTAGGCTTAGAAAGCATGAGAGGTGGTCACTAGGTCCCATCTATTTAATACTTGGATAAGAGGATGCTGCTCAGAAAAGATGGGTTGGGGCGGTCACTAGAGGAGTCTGGGGCATATTGTGCTAAAAATTAACTATCTTCAGTAGGAATGTGATGAAAGGAGGGAGAAGCCGGAAAGGAAAGAGAAGAGAAACCAGGGGAAAAATAAGAGGAAGAAGAAATGGGTCAGAAGAAGTCCCCATCAATCTAAGCTGATAGACTCTAGGGGCTAAGTAGCCAGGGCTCAGCACTCAAACTTCTCTTAATAGAAACAACTTCTGTTTTCTTTTTGCTTTGCTTCTTAAGGCAAAGTAGAGATCAGAAACTACACCCTCCCAGGTGTAACATGAAAAGCTTTTTAGGTGCTAACAATCTGGGCTTTCATTTCATTGGTGAGGAAGTGCTTCCCAACTGAGTAACAGAGAAGGAGGAAGCTTCCCAAATGGCAGAAACCCAATCTGGGAGTGGACTTCAAGACAAGGGCTGCTGCTGCAGAGGTCTCAGTGCAGTGGGCAGAGAGAAGGGCCTCTGCCAGGGAACTGTTTGAGCGCATGAGGGCTTTTTTTGGAGACAAGCTTCTTGGATGACTACATAGTCCTCCAGTGCTTGCAGCATCCCACCCAGAGCCAGTAGGTCCAGGAGTGGTGTGATACCTAGTTCATGTCATAAATTACCACACTACATCATTCGGCTGTCATCCAAAGATATGTCCCCGTGGTACTCCCCACAACTATGAGATCAAAGAGAGTCAAAGGGCAAGTCTCTTTATGTGAACTTGGGGCTGAACGAAATACACCAGGGTAACCTCAAGCTAGATCGGTGTGAAGTGGGCACCTTTATATATATACATATATATGTTATTCCATTGAATTATCCAGACCACTCTGTGTGGTAGATATTATCTGTATATTATTTACAGATAAGAAATCTGAGACCAAGAGCATTTTGTTACATGACCAAGCTCACAATGCTAGTAAATGAAGATTTCAAGAGTAAACCAAGATTCAAGCCCTACCTAGCACACTCAGCTCCAAAATTTATTTTGCCTGAGACCAAAGAGGAGAGAGCAAAAGGAACAGGGCCATATTCTTGCCTTAGCTAAACGTTTTGTCCCCTTGATTTTATGCCTTGATATTTGACTGTGAAATGAATGATCAAATGAATTCATGAAAAGCAGGGTTGAGAAAAGAATTCAGAGAAAAGAAAATTAATTTTTTTTCTGTTTGCTCTGTATTGGCCAGTTTCACGGTTTTGTTTCATTTGTCTTTTTGGTTTTTAGTTTCATGAAATAATTAAGACATATTCCAGGCATTTGAACATGTAGTTGTTCCTCGGCTGACAGTTCTTCTTTTCTATTTGCTCCCTGATTAGTCCATTTGTTGGACTAACTTGAACTCCTACAAAAGTCTCAGCTTATATATCACTTCTTCCACGAAGCCCCCCTGAAGACCCCTGCCTACGCCTACTCTCTTCCACCCACCAGCTTGAGCTTCCGGCTTAGTTCCTCCATAGTACCGTTCCAAACCTAAACCAAAGCTCCATGATACAGGGCCCTGTCTGGTTCCCCATGGCATCCTTTGCCCAAAGCCTGGTGTGTAGTAGCTTCTCAATAAATATTTGTTAAATGAATAAATCATAATTTCCCTTGCATTTTGAGAAAATATGTATAGTTGCTGCTTAAAAATAACATACTGCTCATTCATTTCCCCATCACTTCTGTGCTTTTTGTTCAAAGGAAGAAAAATTGGATAGCGTCTTTGAATTACCAATGCTGAGCATTCACCAATGCCCCATGCCTTTCCCTGAGCATCCATAGGAAGCAGGGAGGCGGAAGACAGACAACACGATGCTACCTGAGTCTACATGGGCTCTCTCCCTCTCCTCTCCTAACCTGATTCTCTCTAATGTTTGTTCCCAACACTTTTCTACTAGATAAAAGAGGATCAGAGGCTCCTCTATGCATGTCTCTTGCTGACGCGCAGCCAGACAGTGGTGAGGAGTTGAAGGCAGATTTTTCACCTTCCTTTGTGGGCTACAAGCAGAACACCTGCTGGAACACTGGGCCCCTGAAACACAGCAGCTCCCCAAGCATCCATACTGATCACTAAAACCTCAGTTACTCTGACTCAAACTCAGAAGCAGCCTCATTCTCTTTTCTACTTGTACTGGAGACTGATAGCTTTAATTTGATCTGAGTAATTCATATGGTGGCCCAAGTGTCCTTATCAGAGCTGTCACTAGGTAGGAAGTTATAAAATCAAAGGCAGGCATCAGAGACAGGCTGTGATTGCTGAAATGCGGTTGTTTTCAACTCTGGCTGCTGCTAGTTCCAGAACTCTAAACTTTCTTCTTGACTTCTCTCGAAAACAAAGATGTACAGTGATTCCTTCCACCTCCAGCTGAAAAGCCAGCGGCCTCACATTCAAGGCCCTCTGTGAGATGACCTGACCTGCTTTTTCAAGTTCAGTTGTCATTACTTCTTGGGCCTGGGGAAGTCCATACATAGCATCCCTGCTCCCATACCTTTGTATACCCATATTTTCTTTCCCTGCTCCCTCAGCCTGAGCCTGGAATGCCTCAGTCTCTCATCTTTTAAATCCTAGTCACCCACCAAGTTCAGTTTGGGATTTATCTCTTCTGAGAATACATGCCAGACAGCCACAGCCTCAAGGAGTACACAGTCTTCCCAACAAAAGCAGCATCTGCAACACTCAGTGTGTCTCTTAACCCTATATCCATTCAGCAACACAACACTGTACATTTTACATCCAGTCTCCCCAGCTAGAACTCAAGATTTCAGGCTCAAACTTTATGTGTCTTCTAGAACTTTGAACACAGTAGGTATTCAATAACTGCTGAGAAAGATTTTTCAGTTAGGGGTTTTCCAAATATCCTATTATAATTTAACCTTTATATTTTCAGCAACTCTACAAACGACAACCATAATTAGGTACAAACCTATCCTGAGCATGTGTGTGTGTGTGTGTGCACTTATCTGAACATCAGTGGTGTCTGAAATCAAAACAGAAACGTTATGGCCAGTCTAGCAAATGCATGTTAACACTCTCTTTCACACAACCGTCTTGGATTTTGGAAAACCACCTCATGTTACATTGATTTTCCCTACATAAAATCCCTTTCCAAAGATTTCTCAGGAAATTGCTTTATTGTCTGGTTCCCAGAAACACATACTTGTCAGGAAAGCTTTGATTTAATTAATTGCAGCTTTTATCTGCGACACTACACACTACCTGCTCCCATCTTGGTACTCAGAAATATCCATTGCCCATCAAGTCTTTCCTCTGCAATATCTTATGCTGCTACTATGGTTACAATTGTCAACCACCCCGTGTCACATGGTGTTGGCTTTTATTAACCAGGGGATGGTAGATGTGCATTTAACATGTATAAACCTGAATGTGTGTCTATATCACAACTGCAGTCTGGAAGCTGCTCAAGGCTCTCAGTAATTGCTTTGTAATTAATGTATCAGTGTTAGGGGGAATGGCTTACATTTTCACTCAGTGGCTAATTTTTTCTCCATAAATTCTCAGGAGAAACTATCCTCATGGAGCCAGATGGAAAATATTAATTATGCTTCTGTTTTCTCTCGTTCCCAAATCTATAATTTATGTTTGTTCATCGTTTGTGTTAATATTTCCACATCTTTTCAGATAAACTTTGAAACATTTTACATAGGCGCATATGATTCTATAATTTAAAAAAAATGAAATTAGGAAAAAGAGCAAAAAAGAAACCAGATACCAAATTGTATTTCAGACAGATAGATCAAGCAATATCTCCCATCTTCGACAAGCTCTTCAACAATGTGATCTTGTACACACTCCTCCCATGAAGAAGTCAGGTCTGTGTCCCTGTTTCCTAGTTGAATAAGCTACTGGCAACCAAGAGAGTGTGGCAGAAGTTAAAAGACAATTTGGCTTTTGTGTCTAGTGAAATACCTGAACTTGGAGCCCTGAGCTGCTATGTAAGAAAACTATCCTAATGCAGCCACGCTGTAAGGAAGCCCAGGCCACAGGGGAAACCACATGTAAGTATTTCAGTCAGCAGTCCTGGTCTTATTCCCTCTCCAAGTACCGGATATGCAAATGAAAGAATCTTCAGCCTTTGGCAATAGAGTCCCCTCCAGCCTTCCAGTATTCCCAGTTGAGGGACCCAGATTCCATAAAGCAGATTCAAATCGTTCCCATTGCATGCTCTTTTGGAATTCCTCACCTACAGAGTCTAGACGCTTAATAAAATGGATGTTGTTTTACTCAACTAAATTTCGAGTAACTTGTTCTGCAGAGGTAATAACTGGAACGTGTAGTAATGGTAATTCAGACTTGCTTAACATAAGATGTTCAGCGCTCACCTGTGAAGTAATTGGATTCCTTTGATATTCTAAAAGGCCTCGGTGAAAACAACTATCCTGTAGCAGCAGAATCACCGTGATCACTGTGCTGTCTTAGAAGTGGAAAAGCAAGCTGTCTGACTCAGGTGTGTCACTAAAAAGATGCATGACTTGGAAAACAATAACATCTGCATATTGCTCTACTTTCTATTTCCAAAACTTCCTCCTTCATTTGTAATTTCATTTATTCTTCCCAAGAACCCTAGGAAGTAGATCAAGTGTTCATCTCTCTTGACCTCAATTTCCTCAATTTCCGTAAACCTGGGGATTGTGTTCCTAATTACTTCATCAGGCTTTTGTGAGACTCAAATGAGATAGGGTAAGTGAACACATATTTGGACCGTAAAAAGTAACATTTTGCCATCTAAAAAAATGTCAAAACAGGTATAATATATTGATCTTTGCTAAATATACATAGTGAGTAGCTACATAAATGCACATATTCCAATGTAGACCTTATGTACTTGTTACCTCTCAATAAATGAACTTGACTGAAAGCAACATGAATCAGAGAAATAGAAGCTTTCTTTTCCTGCCAAGTAATTCAAGGAGACTGCCAGATTCATTCCATCCTTCCCCACTTTCCGTAAGATCCCTTCAAGAGGATCACAGGTGGAGCCCCAGGTCTCTTAGCAGAGGTCCCTTAGGCATCTTCACCATGTTCACCTCGGCCACGTCACAGAACAGAAGGCAGAGTCCACGGTGCATGGCAGAGCTGACTTCTTCAGGGAATATTGTGAGGGCAGAGAGCAAACATGAATGAGTAGTAAAAAACACTGTCCAGTGACAAACGTCACACTAACTTTCTACTCATCTCCCACGTAGCCTCTTTTTGGAACAAAACAAAAGAACTGAGATGTTTCATGCCAACAAAGGGACTGATCTAAGAATGAGAAGGCAGTCTCAAAAGAGAAATGCACACAGCCTGAGCATGCTTACCACGCACCTGGGTTCGTAGCTCAGCCTGTGGACAGGAAAGAAGACTGTGACAGGGTTATCATCCCAGCTTCACCACTGACTCATACTTGGATAAGTCTCTACTGAACCATGACCTGCTTGGGAGCAGATTTGTGTGTTGCTCACCACTATATCCCTGCACTAGCATAGTGTCTGGCATATAGAAGATGCCCAAGAAATGTTGTTTAATTAATGAATGAGCTTCTTCAACGGGGCAGCTAAGATTGTGGGTTCTGCAACCAAAAAACCTCAATTTAAATTCAAATTTCATCATTTTCTATTGGTTAATCAACATTTCTATGTTTCTGTTTCCTTATCCACAAAATGAGGATAATACTGCCTCCCCGTAACAGATGCTGTTAACGTCCTGTCATTTCCACCCCACTTCCCATAGGCACAGCTCAGTTTCCAGCTGAAGCTGATAGCTCCCCACCTCAAATACATCTTCCCATCTCTTGCTTCTCTTCGGGAGGACATTCTCCAGCATCACAAAAGCCTGCTCATCCAGAAGCTGAAGGGCTGTGCCATGTAGAAGCCCCAACTTCCCCCCCAGGCTCTGGACAAGCAATTCTTTTTTTTTTTTTTTTTTTTTTTTTGATGAAGTCTCACTATGTTGCCAAGGCTAGTCTCGAACTCGTGGGCTCAAGAAAGAGCCTCTCCAGTAGCTGTGATTACAGGCACTGCAGCACAATGCCTAGCTTGCTGGGCGATTTCAATGCCTGTTCATCAGCAGGATCGAGGTTTATTAAGACACCCTTTATTGGCTTTTCTACATGTCTCACTTTCCCTTACAGAAACTCGTTTGTGCTTCCCTAATGGACTGTATGCACACAAGTTCTTGTCTTGGAGTCTTTTGAGGGAGTGTTACAGGCTGAACTGTGTCCTCCCAGAATTCATATATTGAAGTCCTAACTCTCAGCAGCTCAGAATGTGACTCAATATGGAGATAGGACCTTTAAAGTGATTAAGTTAAAATGACATCCTTAGGGGGCCCTAATCCAATGTGACTGACAGCCTCATAAGAGGAAATTTGGACACACAGAGAGACACGAGGGATGTGCACATACACAGAAATGGCCATGTGAGATCACAGCAGACAGTGGCTATCAGCAAGTCAAAAAGAAAGGCTTCAGGAAACATCCAAACCTGCCCACACTTTCATCTTGGACTTAGAGCCTCCAGAACTTAGGAAAACGCACTGCTATTGTTGAAGTCACCCAGTCTGTGCTCTTTGTTGTGGCAGCCCTGGCAAACTAATGGAGAGGGAAGGTAAAAGAAGTCACCACCTCTCGATGGTATTATGAGGAATAAGTAAGACATTGTGTCTAAAGTGCCTGACACGTGCCTGGAGAAACTCAATGCCTGTCCCTCAGGGCTATTGTTCTAGTCAGTAGTCGTAGCAGCAGCAATAACAGTGGTATCACCATTATTTGTACAACAATAATTGCTCTGCTACAGTTCTTCAAAGGGTAGTTATGAAAAACAAAGAAGATATGGGATGTGAAAAGACGCTACATGTGGAACACCTACTTACTCATTCAACTTACTTTTATTAGCACCAACCATGTCCCAGGCAGGAACTACACAGCATTGCATTTGTGAGTACAATAGACACCAGCCACATGTGGCTCCTGAGATTTAAATTTAAAGTATTAAAAATACAATAAAATATAAAGCCTAGTTCCTCAGTCATACTGACCACCTTTAATATAGCTCTTTAATGCTCAAGAGCTCCATGTGTGTAGTGGCTACTGTACTGGACAGCAGAGAAAACATTCCCAAGATCATAGAAAGTTCTACTGAACAACTGTTGTAGGGAGGAAAGAAATTAATTCCTCCTCTCAATGACTCTTACCCAACTACAAATGCAACCTGATAATGATGATATTTCTGGAAAATATACTCAAAAGTCCATGGCCTGGGAGATCGGTTTTTGTTTCTGAAGGATAGTATAGTGCTGTCAGACATCCAAGATGAGAATAGGCAGTTGCTATTCAAATCACTGCCAATAACAGCAAGGAAATCCTTTCATTTATATAACATAATTGAATGCCTACTCCATGAAAGTCATAAAACTGGGTGCAGTGGAGCACACGAGAATGGAAAGGCAGCAGGTCCCAGCCTTAAGAACCTTACAGTTTAACTGGAGAGATAATCGACATACACAGGTAACAACAGCATATACAAGACGGAAGTAGCATTACATGAGAAGCAATCATCCTAACAGCAGCTAGCATGGATTAAGCACTTAGCACGTGCTGGTATGATGTCAAGAGCTTCACAGACAGGCTCTTTTTGAAGCTTAATAATCACCCTAACAGGTTATCAGCTGTAATCATTTTCATTTTACAGAGAAAAATATAACAAAAAGCTAAAAATGACCATGCTAGTTTGTTTTCTTTCATGAGATGGTCAGTCAGGTGCAGCCACAAGGAGAGAGGCTCAGGAAAGCAAAGTATATTATACTCTTGGGTCCTAAAGACAGGAGGGACTGGCACACCGTGCAGGGCCATGTGGGAAAGCATCTGCATGGTCCGGAGGCAGAAGAAGAGAGCTAGGGGAAGGTGGAGGCCAGAGCCTTCAGTGGGGTTTCCCAAGGAAAGGTGAGGAAAGGAGAGGAAAGGCAAAAGGCGAAAGGCAGGCAGGTGGAACAGCTTAGGATTGGCTAGTTTGAGTAATTTGGGGGACTCTAAATTACAAGGTTGATTCTTAGCTGCCTGGGCCCTGACCCTGGAATGTCTGAGGTAGATGAGTGTTGCCTCCTTGGGTGCATGGGCCAGACAGGGAGGCCCGGCTCTGGACTGATTAGTTTGCATATCAAAGTCATGCTTCTGGCTGAGCCCGTTGTTGTCTCTAAGAGTTCACTAGTCCTGGAAGGGGCAGTCTCTTCTCAGCCACAGAGGTTTGTTTTTAAGAGCTCAAAATATCACAAAATGCCAAAAATAAATATATACCTACATATACATTCACAGAATATACATGAGCACGTGCACGTGTGCGTAGACACACACACACACACACATACACACATACACACACACTGCACATGCTCAGAGTCACATCGTTTAAAAGAAGTAAACCCAAACAGCCACATCCAAGGCATGTGCTCTCATAGTTGGATGGTATGGTTCAGTGTTGAACATGAGTGAGGCTCAAATAACAGAAAGACCCACTTGGAAAGATAAAAGTGAATAAGCCCCTCCTATACACCTGTCTTCATTTGGGTTCCCTCCAAAGCAGAACAAAAGTCAACAAGAAAGGTAGAGTGTTTCATTTGGCAGATGATCTCAGGAAGCAGGAATGAGGGAGGAGGGAGAATGAGACAGGGAAGGAGGAAAAGCCAGCATCAGGGTGTGTTACCGGGGTGCTGCTGTGAGCAACTGGGAATCACTGCTACACATACGGGATGCCTGCCACAGTTGTCCACCTAAAAGATAAGAGAATGTATCCACCAGTATGTATTCACCAGCTGCCAGCCTCACTGGCTGAGGGTTGCCCAGGGTGTTAATGTCATCCCATCTCTAGCCTGCAATGCACAGCCATGCAAACTCCTGTGACCTCCAAGAAGACCCTGAGGCAGAGGGCTGGAAGACTCACCTTGCAACCTTGCATGTCTGAGGTGAGTGGCTAGCATCACAGGGTGAGTCCATGGCTGCTACAGCTGATTCAGAGGTAAATGAAGGGACATGGCACATGCAGGTATCAGAGGCATCTACTATGTCACTCCGATCTCTCCCCCGTGGACTCTTTCTGTTGAATTTCACCAAAGACAGATTTGTGACCGAGGCACTAGGGATACCCTGGCCAAAACAAGACACCAACTATGTCCTCATGGAGCCCACAGACCAATGGAAATTTATCTGTGACCAATTTTCAAATAGGAATCTTCCCAGTGTCCACCAAAGGGGCTGACCTTGATACCGAAGAACTCACAGAAAAAGTGTGAGTTCTTTTTCTGATCACACTACTTTCTGGTCACACTGCTTTCCTAGGAATGGGCTATTTCCAAATTATTACTAAGCATTTTCCTCCTAAACTTTAGTTGGTAGAATTTTATTACTTTAACCTCATTCCAGCAACCAGAAAATCTCATATGCTTCTCTGCCAGGCCCAGAGCATTACTCAGGAAGAAAAGAACATGAAGGAGAGAAGGGAAAACCCACAGAAGCAGTATCATTAGGGCTTGTCTGTTCCAGAGCCAGGCTACCCACATTGCCATTTCATCTTCATGCATATTCACTCAAGGCCCTTCAGTCCTACTTTGAATCCAAAAGTTTGGCATTTTCTTGGGGAAAGAAAGATGAGAAAATCCACTTTCTTAAAGTCTAAGATTTTCACTTAAAGTTTGGTAACTTCTTTATATCACTGAACACTCAGGGCAGATTTCTCATGTAAAATAAAAAATTTTGAAGTGCCTCAACACCAAACATAACAATATTAAAGCACTAAATTACAGTCCAACTTTTTTTGAGACTGAGCAACTTTAAAATCTATTTCCAAAGGGGGCAGTGATTTGAAGCCCTTGGCAGAAGGCAATTAGTGATCACTGAAATACAAGGAGGTATGATGTGGAGTGTCCTTCCATGATCTTATTATGAAAAAAGACATGTCCACACTGGGGAATTTGTGACCTTCATCATACTGATTTCTGCCATTCCCACTCCCACATCATTTGCCTGGTTAAATCCATAGTTCAGAGATTTGTGCTCAAGAATCAAAGGTGTGAAGTAGCTCTATATCCAATCAGCTTGTTTAATTCCATTGTTGAGGCTCAACCTGAGCTACTACCTTCCAATACAGGCTATGAACATTCATCACAATGGGAGATAATGAAGGGAGTGAATGGATCCATGGAGCCAATCTGAAATATTGCAAAGACTTATTATATCAGGTTGGGAGCATGGCAGGTTGTCACCTTCACAGGTGTGAAGATAGAGCTCAGTTAGGTCTATCTGGGTGTGATCCTTTGATCGCTTGTCATTAAGTCTGAAAATCTCCAATCACAAGTCTTAAGACCATCCTGTGCCACAAGATAAAACCTGTTAGAAAACCTATATGCAGCTGGATATGGTGACTCACACCTGTAATCCCAGCACTTTGGGAGGCTGAGGTGGGTAGATCATGAGGTCAGGAGTTCAAGACCAGCCTGGCCAACACGGTGAAATGCTGTTTCTACTAAAAATAAAAAAAATAAAAAAAATAATAAATAGCTGGGCATGGTGGTGGGCTCCTGTAATCCCAGCTACTTTGGGAGGCTGAGGCAGGAGAATCACTTGAATCTGGAGGGTGAAGGTTGCAGTGAGCCGAGATCACACCACTGCACTCCAGCCTGGGCAATAAGAGAGAAATTAATGTGAAAGAAAGGAAGAAAGAGAAAGAGAAGAAGGAAGGAAGGAAGGAAGGAAGGAAGGAAGGAAGGAAGGAAGGAAGGAAGGAAGGAAGGAAGGAAGGAAGGAGGGAGGGAGGGAGGGAGGGAGGGAGGGAGGGAGGGAGGGAAGGAGGGGAAAAAGAAAAGAAGAAAACCTATATGCACATCTACAAGAGCTTCCTAATTTCTTTGTTCGTAGATATTGTTGACATCACCATTAGATAGCTCTTGAAAGAGCATTCCAATGTTTTCCATTATTAAAACTGTCTTTGCAAAACTAATAGTATTAAGGAAAATCTGACATAACTGACCCCATCTTGCTTCTACTGGGCTAAATTGCTTTTGCTTATTCTTGTGCAAAGCCATAATCATCCTTTCCTTGAATTGATTCCCTCCTTGTTCAAAAATCGAAACTGCATTTGCAAAGACTAACAAAAGGTCACAAGGTTAGAACTATGCCAGGGGCATTAACTTTGCTAAAGAGTAGGCACAGTTAAACAATAGACTGCCACGCTTAGCTTGCTTCTCTATAAGTGGCTATCTGCCCCAGAGTCACAAAACCAGAGGTTACAGAACTTATCACTTCTCCAACTACCGGGCTTTGAAATACTTTTCAGATTTTAACATTTCACCAGTACAAGAGATGCCACCTGGTCCTGCGACTCCCTCCTGGAAAGTGCATGAAGACAGTCTAGACAACCCTGTGATTTCATCTGCAGCAAATCAATTGTTTCAGTTCCCCAATCCCTGCTTGCCACCCCAGGTATCTTTAAAAACCCTAACCTCTGAATTCTTGGGGAGGCGAATTTGAGAATTTTTTCCCAACCTCCTGCTTGGCTGGCCCTTCAATAATTAAAATCTTTCTTTGCTGTACCACCTGCTGCTCTCAGTGCATTAATTTTTTTCAGGGCAGTGGGCAAGAAGAACCTTTATGTCTCCCTTGGAATCTGCCCTCATGTAATTTTTTTCTAATCACTAAACTATTTCCCATAGCGGAAAAACTACTCCTGAGAAATATCATAAAATAACAGTAAATCTATATGCTCCTGATTATTCCTGTGAGATATTCCACCTTTAAGGTTAGAGTGTGAAGATTTGGACGAACTTGGAGTAAATAGTATTGCAAATGCAATAAGATAAGAAAAAGAAATGCAGTATAAGAATTCGAAAGAAAGAAAAAAATTATCAGTTTTTGCAGACAATATAATTAAACTGAAAGATCTAAGAGGATTTTAGGATTCCTAAGCAGTTTCAGCAAAGTGATCCAAAGTAAGACCAGTACTCAAAAATCAATAGAGGCTCAGTGCAGTGGCTTATACCTGTAATGCCAGCACTTTGAAAGGCCAAGGCAGGAAGAACACTTGAGATCAGGAAGTTGAGACCAGCTTAGGCAACATAGCAAGACCCCATCATTACAAAAAATAAAATAATTTTATTTTAAAAATATAAAAATAAAGTAAAAATATCAATAGCTTTCCTGTACACCAAAGATAATCCATTATAAAATATAACAGAATAACAGATTCTTGTTCATAATAGAAATTATGAAACTAGCTAAAAATAAAGCTCACAAAAATTTCTAAGATTTTAATGAAGAAAATAACAAAACTTTAGCAAACAGTATAAAACAAAACATACTAAAAAGACCAGCAACACCATTAAAAGCTATTTGTCTTGGAGAAAAACAAGTACCTATGTATAACGATTCATGTTTTACAGTGCTCATTGTATAAATAAAAATAAAAACAACCTAACTCTCCATTAGTAAAGGATTAAATAAACTATAAAACAATTATACTACAAAATTCTATCATGTCGCAGGTAAAAAAAATTGAGTGCCAACATGGTAAGTTAGATAACTAAGGAGAAAAAGAAAAACAAGTTACGAACGATAAATGCAGAATAACATTATTTATTAAATAAAATATGTATAAAACACAAAGGTACATTTTTCTTTGTGTGTGTATATGTGTATGTTTACATTTAAATAAATAAAAGCATCTGGATAAACACGAATATGATAACAACAATGACTTTTGGAGAGAGGTGGTACTTCTTTGTTTGCTTAAATATTTTTATACATATATTCAGTTGGTGAAAAAGTAATTGCTCTTTTTGCCACTGAAAGTTAACGGTAAAAATCACAATTATTTTTGAACTGATGCCATCTATGAGGACTGTTTTCATGCATTACTTAATTACTTAATGTAGTGCATTATTACTTGCAAATAAGGTGTCAATAAAAGGAAAAGGCAGAAGAGGAAAGACAAAATGCAGCCTTGGACCCCTCGAATGTCCCCTCTCAGTCTTCACTTCCGGCCTTCTCCTTGTCAGTGCACCACCTGGGGCAAATGATACTATTCTGCATTTGCTGTTTGTACCTTGCTTTTCTTTTTCTTCTTAGTTATCTATCTTACCGTGTTGGCACTCAGTCTTTTTACCTGCTACCTGATAAAATTTTGTAGTATAATTGTTTTACAGTTTATTTAATTAATCCTTTACTAATGGAGAGTTAAGTTGTTTTTATTTTTCTTCACACAATGAGCACCGTAAAACATGAATTGTTATACACAGACAAGGAATGGTTGGAATGCAGCACCATAGAGTATGCTGTTTCTGGTTCCTGAATGGTTGCCGGAGGCAGGTGGACCACAGCTAAAGATGCAAAGAGGTGGCTCCTGGTAAATGAACTTGGAGCAAAGGAAAATGGGAGCCAGAGAAGACTGGAAGAAAATTTCCCTGAGAGACCAGAATTCTTCACGTAAATTCCCACCTCCAGGTAGGTGGTTCAGCAGCATTTTCCCTTTTTGGAGTAGACCCCTCCCCATGTAAGTATCAATACACAGACACTTCCTCAGCACTTACTATGTGCAAAACATGATGTGAGGGGCCCCGGGGGATCCAAAGAAGATTGGTGCTACAGGCCTTGTCCTCGTGGCACCTGCTATCTTTGCCATTCAGCTGAAGACAGCAGAGAGAGGAAAGGCCAGCAAAGCAAGAGTTAACCCAGGCACAGGATCAGGAAACAGAAGCAATGAAGCAAAGGACCACCAATCACTCTCATCCTCCTTCTCAGGGCCAGCTCATAGGGCCTAAACTCCTGCTGCCTATTTTAAGATCCCCGTAACCCATATTTCCCTTTTCAATAAAAAGAAGCAACATTTTCTGACCAGGTGGGATGGCTCACACCTGTAATCCCAGCATTCTGGGAGGCTGAGGTGGGTGGATCACGAGGTCAGGAGTTTGAGGCCAGCCTGATCAACATGGTGAAACCCTGTCT
Source organism: Callithrix jacchus (assembly GCF_049354715.1). Lineage (NCBI taxonomy): Eukaryota > Metazoa > Chordata > Mammalia > Primates > Cebidae > Callithrix > Callithrix jacchus. The sequence continues at coordinate 104,980,332 of NC_133513.1, forward strand.
CTACTAAAAATACAAAAATGAGCCATGCGTGATGACATGTGCCTATAATCCCAGCTACTCAGGGGGCTGAGGCAGGAGAATCGCTTAAACCCGGAGGCAGTGGTTGCAGATCGCCCATTGCACTCGCATTCCAGTCTGGGTGACAGAGCAAGACTCCATCTCAAAAGAAAAAGAAGCAACATTTTCTAACACCAGGCATAGTGCTGTGCAGTTTGCACTGTCTCACTTATCTTACAACAGACCTATCACATGGGTGCAATTAGATTCCCATGTCATAAATAAAGCAACTGAGGCAAGCGCAGCTACATCACCTACCTGAGGCCACAAAGCCTCATAAGCTTAGTAAGTATGAATCCACTGCTCAGTTACATACATAAAGGGAAAGAGATACCATCAGCGTTTCAGAGAAACCAACAGGGGAGTAGCCCAAGAGAGACTTAACAATGGCAAAGACAAATCCCTAGGAAATTGCAGCTGGTCCTGAAAAAAGAAGACCCTATGAGCCAAAGACTTGTGATTTTCAGGTATTAAAACTGTCCAGCTGCCATAGCAACAAGTGCAGCAAGCACTCAGGCTCTCTCCCAAGACAGAATATTTTATGACTCTATTACGGATATGTACTCAGTGCATCATGTCAACTATGACAGGTGTTTCGCCGAATTCCTGAGAAAGAATGTCTCCTTTTCTCCATTTTCTTTAAGTGCGCAATTCCCATTTGTTCCTCCCTGGTGGGGGGTACAGGGAGGAGAAAGGATGGGGAGGAGAATGGGGTACAAGTTGGTAAGATTCTGGGGAACTTTTTGGTTCAGAGTTTGAAGTTTCTATATCAGCAAAGCTCAGAATTACAGAATATTTTCTCCCCATAGTCTTCTCTCCCTCCCTGTTTGCCTTTCCTCTGTGACCACCATCAGAAGCACGTTTCTTTGCCAAGTGACCAGGGCAGGGTAGGCTGTGATAGTGTAATTTACTGAGCCCTGCATAATATTGGAGGGGCACCATGAGGAGAAAGGGGAGCTGTCTAGAGCTAGAGTCTCTAAAATTCCATCTTGCAGCACCAACAGAAAAGTATCCTCAAAGACAATTAGCTCAACAATTTGGCTTTATTACAGATCACTGGGATTCTGGATCTGAGCACCTAAAATGAGAAATAACCCATGGAATAGAAAACAGAGTAAAAAGTTGTAATCTGGCCTAACATTGGGGATGGAGGGAAAGAACTGGAACTGGGTATCAAATGATGGGAGAAACACAACACACACTGGCCTGGAAGGGGCAAGGCTTGGTGGCAGCCAATGGGGAGCTGAAGATCAACTCAGATTGAAGCTTGTGGATCAGACCAGGCCATCAGCATGGGTGGCATGTTTTCTAGGGAACTTTGCATTGGGGATCATGAACAAATTCACATAAGGTGAAGAGGCTGAGCCTCACCAACCAGGGCCACTGTGGCCAATCAGGGTTCACCTTGGTCTTGCCAGGAAAAGACCTAGGAAAAGTAACAGTGTGTCTTCAAGACTGGTTAGAATACGCATGAGTCAGGAGAAATGTATTTGTCCCATGGTAGTCTTCTGGTATTTTTTCCAGCCCAGGATCCTCTGTCTTTTTCTGGTAACACATCATGATGTATTTTCAGGACCAGCAGCAATTTACCAGGGATTTTTTTCTTTGCCATTGTAAGTCTCTCTTGGGCTGCTTCCTTCTTGGTTTCCCTGATAGTCTCCAATAGAGACTCTGATGGTCTCTCTTTACCCTCATTTGTATAAGTGAGCACTGGACTCATACTTCCTAAGCTTGTGAGACTTTGTGACCTTCGGTAGGTGACCTAACCATGCTCGTCTCAGTTGCCTTACTGATGACTTGGGAAACATCAGTGCACTCACGTGATAGGTCTGTTGTGAAGGTCTGCCGTGATATGCACATGCACACACATGCATATGCATACAACACACAGCTCATTTAGTTGAGGTAAGCCTGACCTCATGTTCAGCTCTACCCTGGGTTAACCAATCACATACTACTTTCCCTCGGCCACAGGAACCACAGTGTTCAGAAATGTGCATGGGATGGATATCTCCCATCTGATTCACTCTCCCACCCCACTCTGTGCCCAAGAAGTTGATCAGTGCAGACTTCATCAGTGAGCTCCCTTACCTTCTGGCTTCTAGTTAGATTCTGCCGTTGGCAAACACTAGCAAAGGAGCAGAGAGAGGAAGGAGGTCAAGTGAGCTATGTATTTCACTATGGGTAAACGCAGCCCTCAAATGAAGGCTGCAGTCCATCAGACAGTCCTGGTCATGCAGCTCTTTCTGTTTCCTAGGAATAATAGAATCCCAGTGCCACAGCCTTAGGGTGCCTCCGTTCTCTGTGGTTTCCCTGCAGACTGCCTGCATATTTGAGAACGGTCCCTAATTAAAGTCTCCTTAAATCATCCAATTTTAGTGAACTATTTCCTGTTAGGGTCCTGACTGATATAGCATGTACAACACAAGCTGAGATAACGAAAGCCAACCCAAGATTTTGGGAAAGAAGCTCTCTTTCTGCAGAAGTTATAATGCAAGCTGAAGCCAGCATGAAGAATGCGGCCTGAGAATGAAGCCAACTTGAGGAGAGCCAAATGGCAGGGAGAAGAGGAGAGAGACCTGTTCCTACACCATTCTGTGGATCCAGTTATACATGAAGATTGTCCACTTGCTGGACTTATAGTTATACAAGCCAGTAAGTCCCCAATATTGCTTAAGTCATTTTAAGTGCATTCCTTCACTAGCAAATAGTCATGACATCCCTTGTTCCCATGTCCACAGTGCAGGCTGAGCTGAACAGAGGGGCACCTTATGCTCAACACAGGATAAGTGTCTGGACTTGTATTTAGACATTCTTAGAGAGGCATAAACGGCCAATGGGAAAGGAAGGCAGAGAGGTGAAAGCTATAAGCACCCTGTGGTTCCTGGAAACAAGAGTCCAAATGTCAGCACCTTATAGGATTCAATCACTTTATATTACAGAAGAGGTAACTGAGGTCTAGAGGAATGAATGACAGAGCTAGGACTAGACGTGGGGCTTACACCATCAAGAATGGAAATTATTTTCCTCTGACCTCAACTGCAAAATATGAAAAACTCACATAAGAAAATATTTGTGGCTTGTAGCCACCAAGAGAGTTCAGCCTTTTTCCTTGACATTTCTTATAAAAGCCTGATTTTTCAGAGACAAAGTGGTTCCAAATGTCCTGAGTGAGAAGCACCAGGGGTAGAGATGTGCATTTCAGCATATCAAACCCGTTATTGTTATCGCTTTCTGAGAATGAATGGCTTGCAGTCTGCGGGGGGCTTTCAAGAGGCTAGGAGTGTGCCAGGAGATAGAAACAAGCTCAGTCTTATTTCATCTTGATAGCTATAACACTGCCCTTCTACAAGCAGCTCAAAGAAGGAGGAAAAAAGTTTACTTATTTGCTTTCATTTTTACCAACTAGACATAGCAAAATAAACAAGACCTACTTGGTGAGGTAAAATATTTAAGATAATACAGAGATGAAGATGAAATTTCTCAGTCTTAGTCCTTTCCTTCTTTATAGCATTTTGAAAGGTAATGGGAAGCATGTATTTGAAGTGAACAAATATTTATTTCATAGTAAGCATCCTCACTTGAACCCCATGTCCCAATTGCCAATCTCTACTGGAAAAGACCTTAAGGATCAAATACTAGAAAAGTTTCCAGATTTGAGGCTGTAGTTCTATAGCCTACAGAGAAATATGGAAAAATACATGGGAACAAATCAAAGGAAGCATTCACAAATTCAATCATACCTTCAGAAAAGAATCCCAGCACACTTGGAATCCAATCAGTCTATTTAGATCTGATCATGCTAATTTCCCAAACTTCTGTATCAACTATCATTATTAATAGTGATATTTTAAAAGCATTTGCATTAAAGTTAGGAAACAGGAAAGGATGCCCATGATTATAGCTTCTATTTCACATAGTTTTGCAGAACCGAACTAAAATAATCAAACAAAAAAGGCAAAGGGAAGTATAAGGATTGGAAAGAAATATCATGATCTAAAGTCAGCAAGATCATCCCAAAAGGAAACTTGAGAGAAAAATGACAAAATTATTAGAATAATGATAGAGTAGTCTCTTAGGCCAGCAGTAATCAAACTAAAAACAAGATAACTATACAAGTGTGAATATTTGCACAATATGTGGTTGCGTTACCCAGTGCTCCCTTTTACTAGCTCTCAGGACCTAGATACATTATTTAATCTTTCTGATTCCCACTTCCCTCATCTGTAAAACAGCTTTTAAAATATTAAGCTCACATATTTATGAGTTCATATACTTACATCTATACAGCCCCTAGCATGAAATCTGGCCTTTAGTCCACTGGCTAAAGGAGGTAAAGAGTGAAGGCTTCCAAATTCTCTACAGCAAGTTACTTTAATGGTAACAAAATTTTTCTTGTAATGGTTTTGCCTGTTGTCCAAGAGAGGTACATGTTTTTGCTTTCTAGATGTGGCCCACAGTGTCTGATGTCCTGCATAGGGCCTAACAACCGGAGACTTTTTAGAGTCTATGAAATGTTTGAGGTCTGGAAAAAATTAGCTTTAATATATATTTTTTAAAACTGTGAAATTGAATTTAATGAATACGTAAATAATGTCTACAAAATCTAACA